>NC_045794.1:12091954-12693043 GCF_009873245.2 Balaenoptera musculus | reverse complement strand
TGCCTTCCTTGCTCGGGAGACTGTTTGGAATAATTTAGCCAGAGGAATGGCTTCTTGAAAATTTAGTCAAAATTAAGAGGGGTAAAGCTAAAGAGATAATATGATTTTTTAAGGAAGAGGATTGATGGAAGAGGACCGGATGGTTGATAAAATGTTAGAGGACTGATTTCTTTATCTTATTCTTTTAGACATTTAATTTTGATCAATAAATTAATCCATTAGTTAAGTAAACCATTCTATCTGTGCCCTTTCATGTGCCCTTTCATATGCCTTTCCAGTAACTGAGTCACTGGACTTGTAGGCTTGATACCAATGCCTGTCTGTTCCCCAGTTCTAGGAGGTGGTCTGCTGTCTGGTTCCCAGTTGCTGAATCTCTCCTGGTCCCCTCCTTGCACCCGTGTCCTTTAGGCATTGCCCTTGCCTCAAGTTCCTCCAGTACACAAAGTGCTATGCCTTAATCCAAGTTCTTAAGCCAGGGTCCCTCTTACCTGCTGTCAGATCTCCTTGACATTGCTTGTTTGGATAAACATCTTGCTGTCAGGTACACATAATAGCATACTCTGCCCATCAGCATGTCCCTGACAGACAGCTGTCCACACTGTTTGCTTGTTACTTGGATTTCTTTTCATTATCTGCCTCACATTCCCAAGTCTGTCCTACAGCTCCTGGTGTTTAGCAAAAAAGCCCTAGAAGCCATTTCACTCTTTTGACAAGTGTTATGTGTTTGTGGGGGAAGGTCTGGACCTTCTTTCTGGAATATCATCATCATGTCCAGAACCAAGAAGTTTGTCAGAATCATTCTTGACGTGATCTATTGCAGTAACCTAAATTTGTGTCCAACTGAAAAAGAAGCATTTTCCTTTCCAGAGGCAACCTGACAAATTTGGGCACAAGAGTTGACAGAGGAAATAAATGAGTTGGTCTTGGGCAAGTATAACTCACAATAGATGTCAGGACCCCTTTCTCATTTGCAATGAATTGTTCATTCCTCTAGACATTGTATCGTCTCACTTGCCCTATGATGAAGACTGTTGATGAAACACAGAAGTCTACTTCCACTTCTTACATCCTTCATAATTGTCACTGCTAATAGCATTATGAGTCAGAGACTAAGTCCTCCAGTGATTCTGACTCCTGCAGAACTTGGATCTTTGGAAGCAAGCGTGAGGTTGTCTGAGGCAGAGATAGATGATCTGTTAGGCTGAGCCTGGGCTATGTCTCTTTAAAAGATACACACTGTGGAATTGCTCCTCGGAGTGAGTTTCTCGGACTATGATTAGAATCCCTAGGACATCTATATATTTTTTCCTGATGGGTAGATAAAATCAGTTTAGTTATCTGATATGAACATTGCCCAGATCCTAATCTCTGGATCCAACTTTTTACGTATTGATTTCCCATCACCTATCATCTGTTCTTACCCAAGTATCTCACTATTAACCTCAACTCCATAAGGTTAAAATGGAATGTGGAGTCCTTGCCTTTCCTCAAATCGGTTCTGCTTTCCTCCTACCCCTGATTCTGTCCTGAGCAACATCATTATTTCAATTGTCTAAGCTGACAATTTTGAGGCTCTCCTCTTGCTTCTCAGTCTCAGATCGCATTATTTTTTAATACTTCTTTTCATATCTTCCTTTTATTTATTCCTTTTATTATATTGCACATCCAGGCTTTTGCCATCACACTTAGCATTCATTACAACAGCCCCTTATTCCCTTTCCCTGCCTCTTACTTGATTCTTTCTTCGTTTTGCCAGTGATGGTTTAAAAGGTCTTAAAACACCACTTTGCTCCTGTTAGATCCTATCTGTGCAATGATCTATCGTGGTCAATGTCTATGGTGTCAAATCCAAATATGCCAAGTGTTAAAGATTCTACGTACACTGGCCACTTGCTACTCATCGCCACCATCTCTCCCGCACAGACTTGCTGCCCCGTAAAGCCAATCTTCCCACTGACCATCACACAGGTATTACTCTATCTCAACTCATGTATTTCCCCTCAGTGTACTCTTTCTTCTCTTCTGATCATCTTAAAGAAAAAGTCTTACTTTCTCCTTGAAGCCTTATCTGATGACTGTCTCTTGATGCTCTATCCCTTCTCTGACCTTCTATTGCCCTTAACTATTTCCTGTGTGACCTATGTGAGTGAAATCCTGATTCCACTGCGTCCTATTAGATTCTTTAAGAATGGCAGCCATGTGTTATAAATTATTTCATCTTTATTTTGAACTAGCCAAGTGTAGGGACTCAATAAATGTTATCTAATGACAGACTTAAAACATAAGTCACGATTCATTAAACAGAGACGTTAGGATTCAAGCATCAGGTAAGACCAGACAGGCATTGAGTTTTTAAATTCTCTGCCTTTTTATAGTGATTATATTTGTAAAAAGTCATCAGCTCTCAGTGGCAGAGTCAAGGACTGTTATGAATTAGAAGTTTTCTCAGTGGCCCAAGAAATATGATTTAGATACTGGAGTAGGGGTTTCTTTGAGTCTGGCTGAGAATGTGGACCTAGGTGAGAAGTAGATCCTCAGGAAAATCTCCAAAGGATCTGGGACCTCAAACAAGCCATGTAACATTTTTTCCCCTCAGGTGGTATATGAGGCAATAGATTATTCCAAGATCACTCTACCCATTATCTCTGCATTCTTTTCTGAAAGACATAATGCATTTCAGTTCTGCATTGTGAATGCAGACTCACAACTCATTCAGTTGTTAATGAGTAACATTCACAAATCACCTGCTTGAAGACTTATGATCTTTTGATAGGTATATTTTCCTAGATATATTAGGGAGAATTTCCACACTGCTATTCCAAAGAAAATAAAGTTATCACAATATTTCATAAGTGGAGGTGTAATTAGATTGAGAGGGGTTTATAATTAAATTTCACTACTCAAGACAACATCTGCTCCAGGGAATGTATTAAAATATTAGAATTATATTGTGCAACACAGTAGCTACTAACCACATGTGGCTACTGAACGCTTGAAATGTGGCTAGTCTGAATTGAGAGGTGCTGCATGAGTAAAATACAGATTAGATTTCAAAGACTTTAGTATGAAGAAAGAATAAAAATATCTCATTAATATTTCTTTACATTGATTACACGTTGGAATGATACTACTTTGGATTTACTGGGTTAAATAAAGTATGTTAAACTCAACTTCACCTATTTCTTTCTACTATTTTGTAATGCAACTACTAGAAAATTTAAAATTGCATTTGTGGCTCTCACCGTATTTGAATTGTATAGTATTGGGTTAGAACATTTCTTCCTGTTTGGTAGAGAAGTCTGGAAATTCTTGGCAGAAACTGGTCAGGGGGGTCCCCCTTCTGCTGTCTATCTCTTCTCATGAGAAGGCAAGGTCAGCTCAGCCTCATAGCTTAGGATGGCTTTGAGGTTCATGTTCCCCATCCTTAGAAACAAGACTAAAAGTGGTGAATGGCTAAATATTGTTTAGACAATTTCATATGGTGGGGAATACAGTTGACACACAAAAGCCTCTTGAGTGGTCTGTGTCTCTGTTATGGCCTGAATTGTGTTCCCTAAAATTCACATGTGGAAGCCTTAAACCCCAGCACCTCAGAATGTGGCTGTGATTGGAGATAGGGCCTTTCAAGAGGTGATTATGTTAAAACGAAGCTATTAGGGTGGGCCCTAATCCAATCCGGCTGGTGTCTTTGTAAGAAGAGGATGTTTAAGCATACAAAGAAGCACCAAGAATGAATGGGTACAGAGAAAGGACCACGTGAGGACACAGCTAGAAGGTGGCCATCTGCAAGCCAAGGAGAGAGGCCTCAGAAGAAACCACACCTGCCAACACCTTGATCTTGGACTTCTAGCCTCCAGAACTGTGAGGAAATACACTTCTGCTGTTTAAGCCCCACGGCCTGTGGTGTTTTGTTTTGGCAGCCCTAGCAAACTAATATGGTCTCTTCCTGCTCAAAATATCAAATTCCATCTAGTTCATAAAGGAGAGAGACATGAAGCCTTTTTAAATTTTGTTAAGAGTAAATGAGCCTTAATTTAATGTATACAAAACACTTTATATAATATAAAGAGTCATGTACGTATTAGTTACAGAACAGCTTCTGGTTATCATTTTCTATCATCTCCCTAAATGACATTTTAAATTTCTTCAAAATTCCCCCTGCTCCATAATGTCAGATGTCCTTTTGTTTAAAATAATTTCAGAATCCATGATATTTGATATGAGAACCTATGGATATGAAGAAAGGAGAGAGACATACTATTTTTACAAAATGGGGTATAGATACAGGGTTGTTTGCCTTTAAATATGCTAATCATTGCAAGTGTTATACTCAACTAGTTGGTCCTCTCTTTCCTTCTCTTCTCTCCCCCTCAGTGCCGCTCCTGTTTGCATTGGGGGTCCAACCTAATTTTATAAGAAAATCAAGTACTATGCATAGAACATGGACTGAATGGAAAGCTGTAACGTTATCTCTACCATTTAATTTAGGACGGACTATGAGAGGCTCACGGTGTTGCCCAGGATCTCCGGGGAGTGAAGGTGGCATTGGGTGAAGTATGAGCGAGTATTTGATTCACATTCTCTGCTCTGGCAGCAAAGCTCTTCCTTTCCCTGGGAATTCCAAAGGGAGTCAGGTGTAATATTCAGCCTTGGAGCAGAATGGAATGTATTTATTGCCTAAAATCCATCTTTCTCTGACAGTTATTACATTGCTTCTTATTTTAATGTGACCCATTAGTTTAGCTGGTGATAGAATTATGTTAATGAGGCTAAGGTTAAATCCATAAAAGCTTACTGGTTTTATTCCATTTGTATTTCATACCTTTAAACTTGGTGAGTCGTTTTACAAATGTGTGACATTGATGATAAGGAGAATTCAACAGAAAAACATTGTAAAAAATGAGTGACATGGCAAAATCTATTTTTATTACTCAGCCTGACCGACAACAATTTGTTAGTATCCTCTTCATACACAAAAGCTGGTCTTTAACATCTGTATTAGAGTAAGTCTTTTAAATCGATTTTTATTTTCCTCATCTCAAGCCACAGAACGTATATTCAACTTGGCCAAAGAAAACATCTGTGACTTAAGTGGTGTAAGCTGCATAAATTACCTGCAACTTGGTCAAAAACAACATCTGCAGAAGAGAGCACTCTTTGAAAAGAAAAAAAAAAACAAAAACCCTAAGGGTGAGTTAAGATTGATATGCCATGAAATTAAGAAGAGGAAAATGTATATTAAACCACAGTCACCTTTGTTAGATCTGAAGTTTATTAGGCCTACTCTCTTACTGACTTTGGGAGATTCTTTTCCTCCGTACACTTAATAAGTAATTAGAACATTTAAAATAACATTGGGGAATATAAAAATATTCAGGCAAATACTTAGCAGTAAATTATAATTAGGCCCCTTTCATATACAGAACATAAAAATTTCTTAGGAATTAGAAATACCTGCCATTTCCACTACATTCTAAATAAATTCTTTATAGCTTAATGATAGCAAGTGTAATATCCTTTTCTGCGAATCATTGGGTAAGTTATGGTATTACCAGCTCAAGTAATTTCTAAAGATTAGTAGAATTTTTCAGAGAAATCTCTCTTTTAACTTAGTTTAAAACAAAATATCTGACTTCCTCCTTTGTTGGTTCCAGGAATATGTGTTTTTGCTTGGCGCTTTTATTAGTTAGGACTTAGATATTGCACAATTCTTAGAAAAAGGTAGTTACTCTTACTGTATCATCAACCTTGTTGCCTTTACTCTGAACTCAGTTATGAACTAAATCCTAAAACTGGAAGGAACATTAAAGATCATTTAGTCCAGACCCTCATTTTGTAGAAGAGGCAGCTGAAATTCAGAGGGCCTGGGTCATCTTTCTAAGGTGACACAATTTGACTGTGAAGGCAAGTACCTCTAGGTAAGGGTCCCCCTCCTGCACCCAGCTTCCTCCCTAAACGTATGAGCATTTTCCATTAATTTCCATATAACTGGGGACGATGAGGTCTTCTGGAAAGTTCCTTTGCCCAGAAGACCAACTTTTCCAGAGTGGGCACTTGCTTGCGTATTTAAATCAGAGGCAGACATCATGAGCATTGCCGTACTAGTCCAACATCCAGATTCTTTAAATATATCGAAGGGCAACAAGCAAAACATGCAAGTCACTTTACGGTGGGCAGGAGAAATGATTTTAGGGAAGTGCTGAAATTGTGTGGCATGGCCGTGGGCAGTTGGCAAATTGAAGTGACACTCAGAAAACCACTGCAATGAGAAATGGGGGAGACATATATTGAGGACAGGTATTGGTTAGCCTTGGACCCAGGAATGGAGCCATGGAACAGTGACATGCCTGGCAGCCTAACCCAGAAAAAAATGCTGGCATGGGGCTGCTGGCCATCAGGAATGTATAAGAATAGTAGCACAGCAGTTATGATTCTCTGCAGACCTAAGGAAATTGCATGTGTTTATAAGAGGTCAATAGATGAGAACTTTCACAAGCTTCTATCATCAATCCCTCCTACTCATACACCCCCTTAATGCCCATAGACGCTGTCATTTATTGTCTTACTACAGATCCACCCACCCTAAGGCCACTCCCTCCAATGGCACCCTTGGTCCCATCTCCTTTGGCCCATTTAAGGACCAACAAATCTCACTTCTCACCCCAACAAATCTCACCTCTAACTATCCTGCATCATCGATTTCCCCTGCTCTGTTGAATCATTCTGATTAGCTCAATGACAAACTGTTTCCACCCACTTAAAGGCAAGGAAAAACAAAACAAAAACAAAATACAAACTTGAATCCTTTTATCCTCAGCTACTGCCCATTACCTCGCCTTTCTACAGTCTCTTACCTCCGCAAAAGTTTAGTTCCAGCTGTCTTCAGTTTTTCTGCTTTTGTTATGTTTTTTTCCTCACTCACCACTCCACCCAAATGCCTTCTCTGCAAATCAGCAATGACTTCTGGGTTGCTAAGATCAGTGATCAATTCTCATTTGTTGTCTAACTTATCAACAAGCTTGACATGTTGATCACTGTCTATTCACTCAAGTACTTTCTTTGCTTGCCTCTTAGGACATCATATTTTATGTGCTTCTTCTTACTTCACTGGCCACTTTTTCTCAGGCTCCTTTGCTGGTTTTCCCTCACCATTTCCACTTTTAAAAGTTGAGGTGCCTAGGGCTTAGTTCTTGGGTAGCATTCTTTTTTCATTACTTGTTCCCTGATAACCTCATCAAGTCTGTTTTCTGTCTACCCTCATATTTATATTTCCAGTGCTGAAGTCTCCCCAGAACCCAAGCTCCTTTCTCCAACTGCCTACTCAGTAACTGTTCTTTATTGTTTAATAGGCACCTTCAAATGTTGACACATCCCAAACCGAACTTCTGATCTTTCCCCCCAAACCTGCCTCTCCCATAATCTTCCTCAACTCAATAAATTGCACCTTTGTCCTTCCAATTTCTCAGACCCCAGAACTTGTCATTTCCCTAGACCTCTTTCATTCATTCATAGACAACACCTAAATCTATCAGTAGTTTCTCTCAGCCCCACCTTCAAAATAAATTTTGAATGTCATCACTTTTCATCACCCTGGTAGAAGCAAGTATAATGTTGTATCTGGTTAGACGCTATAGCCTCCTAACCCTAAGGAGGAAGGTGGTCATGTAAGTTATCAAAAGTGTCCAGTTGGAATCCTTTTGGGGAGGAAAGGGATTGCTAAAGAAGATGACTAGCTTTTACCTGATCCATAACAGATCTAAACTGGTATCTGAAGCAACTGGGATGAGTGGTCATCTTATCTAACTGGTCTCCTGCTTTTACCCTCACCCATGTGATCCCTGAAACTGGTCAGGTCATGTTACTCCTCTGCTTGAACCATCCAGGGGAACATCATCTCCTTCTGGTTAAACCCTGCACGATTTGTTCCCTTGCTACCTTTCTGCCTTCTGAGTTACTCTTCTTCGTCTCTATTCCACGTCAGTGACGCTGCCTTCTCAACTTTTCCTTGAACTTTCCAAGCGCAGTGCTGCTTCTTGAACTTTGCATCTGTGGTTCCTTCTGCCTACAGACTCTCCTCCCAGTTACCTGCTTGGGGTCCGCAGCTCCCTCAGGATTTGGCTGAAATAGCACCTTCACAGAGAAGCTTACTCTATCCCCATCCCTACAAAAACTGCATCCCCACCTGCACCACAGAACTCTTCCTGCCTCATTTTTCTCCATAACACTTATCACCATTTGACATCCTTATATTTACGCTTATTGTCTCTTTTTCTCCACCAGAAGGAGGATAGAAATTTCTGTCAGCTTTGTTCATTTCTGTATCCTCAGCACATAGATTAGTGGGAAGCACATAATAAATGTTAAATAAAGATTTGTTGACTGATAGGATAAGTTAATTTTTAAAAACTATAGTACCTTGGTTATTTTATTATCTTCTTTCTAATTGACTGGTGGTGTATATATGTTCTACTTGGCATATTTTTGCCAGCCATCACAGTCATATTATCACCCAAATTAATAGCATATCTGTGTAAAGTGTGTTTATATATATATATATATATATATATATATATATATAAATTAAGTTAAATATAAATATATATAAATAAAGGATATACACACTTTCTTTACTTTATCATTTCCTCCCTCTCTTCAATCCATTTATTCGTTCATCTTCCTTTCCTCTCTCTGTGCTACATTGACACAAATTTATTCACCTTCTTATTGAACTCATTTTTGTTCGTTTGTTTTGGTGGTGGGTAAGGGGAATAACAAGTTAGTCACTTACTGGGAGAGGATTCAAGGAAAGGGATGGGTGGCTAGGGAGAGGTACTTTAGACTTCAGTTTGCCATGACTCACAACACTTAACTCAATTCTTACCAAAAATGAGAACTGCATATATCCAAGTAACTATTTCCCAAAATTGTACATGCAATGATTTCAACATAAGAATTAAGCAAATTTTCTCAACTGACAGGGAGACCAGGAAGGGCAGTACCTTGTAATGGCTGGGCTTTTATATAGTCAGAAATTACATTTCATCAAAATGGATATAATTATTTGTAAGCTACTAAAATTTGATGTGTGAGTGTGCATGAGAGAGAGAGAGAGAGAGCGAGAGAGAGAGAGGAGAAGAGAGCAGATTCTAATATCCCCCCAATTCCTAACATCTGTGTCTATAGTCAAATTATGTTTTAAAGATTTCTCATCTATATAAAAACTTTCATGGCTGAGATTAAGGAAATCAAGCCAATTTCACAATGCTCAAATTCCCAAACAGGAACAGAAAGCCACAGGAATGGGTGTGAGGCTCCTTCCTGCTCTGTTAAATGCGTTCATAGAAAAATGAAGTTTTTAGAAAAAAAATACACCCCAAATCCAGGAAGACATAAGCCAGCAGATGGATTAAAAAGTACTGTTTCTAGATCCAGGCTCAACAGATTTCTCTAGGTTTCAGCTTGCCCAAATGAGGACATTGCACTAAATTATCTCCAAATCCCTCCCAGAACTAAAGTTATCTGAGTCCTTATCTTGAACCTGCTTGAGCAGGTTGGTGGTCAGGATAAAGCAGACCTTTGACAGTCCTGGTGTACACATTCTGTTTTTCGCCTTTCTCTGACTTTATTGGCTGTTCCTTCCATGTCTCTCTTGCTAACTCCTCTTCCTCTGCTCAGTCTCTAAATGCTAGAGTGGTTCTTCTTGGCTAGACCCAGGGCTCCTTTCCTCTGTTTCTACTTAGTACTTGATGATCTTATCCAGACACCCCTAAATTTATGTTTCCAGCCTAGAATTCTCCCCTGATCTCCAGACACATATATCAATAGTCTCTTTACTTGACAACTGCACTTGGATGTCCTTTTGATTTTTTATGTCTGAGGAAGAATCCTTGACTCTCAGCTTTCCTCCAGTTTCCTCCTCTTCTAGTTTTTCTAGTCCTTTCAATCTCAGTAAATTGTACCACTCACCACCCTAGTTGCTCAAGAGCAAAGCCTAGGAGACATTCTTAATTTCTCTTTCTCTCATTTCCTGTTTCACCCCATCAGAAAGTTCTGGGGACACAACCTCCAAAACAGCTCCTGAATTCTGCCCAGTTTTCTCCATCTCCATTACTACTATTTTGGTCAAAGTTACCATCATTTCCCACAGCACTTATTTTAATTAGAATGCTGTTTTTAAGGCTAATGACAAATAATCCCTTAATTGGTCTCCCTACCTTTATTGTTGACCCCCAAATCCTTTCTCCCTTGAGCAACTGGAAGGCTTATTTTAAATATAAGTCAGATTATTTATGTTAAATTCTCTAAATGGCTTCAAATGTGCAATATCAAAATAAAATCTCAACCCCATGCCTCGCAAGTCCCATATAATCTGACTTCTCCTGGTTCTTTCTGCCTATGTGCTCTTCCTCAACCTTTTTATGGATGATCCTTTCTTGTTATTCAGATCTCTTCTTGTTGCTTCCTCAGAGAAAGCTTTCACTCCAAAGCCATCTGCATCATATACCCTATTTTAATGCTCTGTAAAGCATTTATGACCATCTCTCCCTTCACTAGATCATAAGCTCCTTGTGAACAGAAAATGAACATAACTTTTTGGGTTTATTATGATAAGAAGTCTGGCATCTGAGCAGTGCTTAGAAGTTTCTCAGCATATATTTGTTAAATAAAGTAATGGATGGATATTCTATTACCATAGATCTATTTTATGAATCTCATTCTTATTTCTTTCCCTCACTCCTTCCTTCCTTGCTTCCTTCCCTTTTTTTTTTTTTCTTTTTAGGTTGGAAAACTGATTGTATGATGTAAACTTGTCAAATCCTCCTAAAGTTTCTCCAGAGTTCCAGGTAGATTCACCAAGACTAGAAGTTACAACTGGTTGCTCGTTGAAGCCGCAGTTGCATGCAGACCAACGAGCTCTTGTAAAATGACAAGTCTTAGTGCAGATTTGATTGACATTCATGTTAACTGCTAAAGTGAGCTGTCATCATGTACCACCATAGTACCATGAAACTGCTGGCAACCTAAAATTCTTAATGGGATGACTGGCTCAAAGCCTTGCAAACAGCACCACTAATGGCACATATCTTCTCTGGATGTCTGTTGATGACATAATAATAGAAATTTTTTGGCAACTGTTTTGGGAGCTTTCTCGCCTTGTACATGCCACCTTGGATTAATTTATGTTGTTCTGGATTCATTGATAGTCTGGTTTCTTTCCCCAGATGTAGATCCTGTCCTCCATGACAGCAAGTAGAGCCTTTCCAAAGAGATCTCTTTACAGAGCAATTAAACTCAGGGCTGGTTCAACCAGTGTTGAACCTAGGTTAAAGATGGCCTTCTGAGTTAAACAAGCACTGAAAATCTGTGTGCCAAAGCTGTATTTTTCTGTAAAGTTGAATTAATTTGACTTCTATGTATACCAAATGAATGCTGTATAGAAACATAAAAATGGCAAGAATGAATGTTTTGTGAAAACAACTGCAATTCAGTTATTACTAAAGCAAAATGTTTCACTTCTCTGAAAGCTGAAACTTGTTTTGGTTAAATATTAACTGTAATACTAATTTCAGCTTCGAGGTCTATAGTTTCAATTCCATTCAACAAATGTCTATTAAGCATCTACAGCAGGCAAGGTAGTGTGTGTTATAGAAAATTGAAAGAGCTTATAAAACACAATAATGTCATTAGTAGAATGGAAAATTGACCTTTAGACAAATGGATAAAAAGTAGGGTTATTTCGTTTTCGGGGAAAAAAAAGGCTAAGGACAGGCACATTATATAAAGATTGTCTTGCTTTCAGAGAGGAACAGGATAGAGGTAATATTCTGTCTGATATTAAGATACCGACATGGAAAAGCTTATCAATTCTAAGGGTAAAGATTCACTAGAAATTATCGCTGCGGGAACTTGTCTTCCCTATTTGAAAAGTTCAAAGGAACTTTTTAAAAAAAATTTATTTATCTTCATTTTATTTATTTTGTCTTCGTTGCTGGGCACGGGCTTTCTCTAGTTGCGGCAAGCAGGGCTACTCTTCGTTGCGGTGCACAGGCTTCTCATTGCGGTGGCTTCTCTTGTTGCAGAGCACGGGCTCTAGGTATGCAAGCTGCCGGTTCAGTAGTTGTGGCTTTCGGGCTTAGTTGTTCTGCAGCATGTGGGATTTTCCCGGACCAGGGCTCGAACCCGTGTCCCCTGCGTTGGCAGGCGGATTCTTAACCACTGCACCACCAGGGAAGCCCTCAAAGGAACTTCCTAAACTGGTTTAGGCAGTCCTGTCTGTTAATGGGGAGACATGGGAACTCAAAACCTCATGATAAGTTTGGGAAACAATGACGGTTTTTTACTCACATTCCTATTTGTTTGAGTGTAATTGTCCCAGTTCATGACTTTAACCCATATTCCTGAGGCCTCATGGATCATCCATAATGTCACATAAAAATGACAGCAAAACACACAATAGGCCACTGAATGCTACTTTGGTAAGACCACTTCTGAACTTGTACTTTAAGGGAGACCAACAAACCAAATAAGTTGGAGAAAGCATCTAGAAACCTGAGAAACACTTATGGTTGCTTATGCTAATAAAGCTTGGGAAAAGAAAGTCTTGGGGAACACAGGCATGATCTTCAAGTAATTCCAGTTACCTGGAAACAAGTTTTGAACCAACATTCATACAGAGAACAAAATCAGAGTTAATGGTTGGAATCAGGTGATTTTTTTTGTCTTAATAAATAGATCGTGCAATGTTGGAAGCTGGTGATCTCCACATTCCTGGAATTCAAGTATAGACTGCTAGGGAAAAGCAGATTGTGTGCAGTGCATTAAAGAACTCTACTCATGATTCTCAATAGGAGTAGTACCGCCCCCTTGAGGGTGCTTGGAAATTTGCAGAAATGTTTTTAGTAGTCACAATGGAGGAAGTTAACCAGACTTCTGTGGGCAGGGCTCAGAAATACTAGATGTCCTGCAATAATCAAGAAAGTTCCAAAGAGAAAAACTGTCCCACGTTCCACATGAATTTCTAACTTTGCATCAGAATAAATCCACTATAAATATAAGTACAAGTACTTTATCATGCAATTAATATTGGAAAAAAATTTAAGGTTAAGTAAAATAATTTTTAAGAAAGTTGCCATGAAGAAGGACACAAATGGAATTAAGATGTTATTTAAAAACTATTCAACACCATGCACAAAAATAAACTCAAAATGGATCAAAGACCTAAATGTAAGGCCGGACACTATAAAACTCTTAGAGGAAAACATAGGCAGAACACTCTTTCACATAAATCACAGCAATATCTTTTTTTGGTCCACCTCCTAGAGTAATGAAAAAAATAAATAAATAAAAAATAAACAAATGGGATCTAATTAAACTTAAAAGCTTTTGCACAGTAAAGAAAACCATAAACAAAATGGAAAGACAACCCACAGAATGGGGGAAAATATTTGCAAATGAAGCGACCCACAGGGATTAATCTCCAAAATACACAAACAGCTCATGCAGCTCAATATCAAAAAAACAAACAACCCAATCAAAAAATGGGCAGAAGATCTAACCAGACACTTCTCTAAAGAAGACATACAGTTGGCCAAAAAGTACATGAAAAGATGCTCAACATCACTAATTACCAGAAAAACACAAATCAAAACTACAATGAGGTATCACCTCACACCGGTCAGAATGGCCATCATCAAAAAGTCTACAAACAATAAATACTGGAGAGGGTGTGGAGAAAAAGAAACCCTCCTACACTGTTGGTGGGAATGTAAATTGGTGTAGCCAATATGGAGAACAGTATGGAGGTTCCTTAAAAAACTAAAATAGAGCTACCATGTGATCCAGCAATTCCACTCCTGGGTATATATCCGAGAAAACCATAATTCAAAAAGACACATGCACCCCAATGTTCATTGCAGCACTGTTTACAATGGCCAAGACATGGAAGCAACCTAAATGTCCATTGACAGAGGAATGGATAAAGAAGATGTGGTACATATAAACAATGGAATATTACTCAGCTATAATGTCAAATAAAATAATATCTTTTGCAATAACACGGATGGATCTGGAGATTATCATACTAAGAGAAGTAAGACAGAGAAAGACAAATATCATATGATATCACTTATATGTGGAATCTAATTTTTAAAAATGATATAAATGAACTTATTTATAAAACAGAAACAGACTCAAAGATTTTGAAAACAAACTTATGGTTACCAGAGGGAAACATGGAGGGGAGAGGGATAAATTAGAAGCTTGGAATTAACATACACACACTACTATATATAAAATATATAACCAACAAGGACCTACTGTATAGCACAGGGAACACTACTAAATATTCTGTAATAACCTATATGGGAGAAGAATCTGAAAAAGAATGAATATATGTATACGTATAACTGAATCACTTTGCTGTACACCTGAAACTAACACAACATTGTAAATAAGCTATACTCCAATACAATTTTTTTTAATGCTATTAAAAAAACTACTCAATAATTTACTTTTTCTGCCCATAGTGTCTATTTAATACATCATCCATTTTCAATTACCAAATTAATTCTAAGGGATTTCAGTGCAAGAGTTTAGTTTTTACTGTGGCAAATAAGAGACAAAAAAGATTTAAGACTTTGTGTCTTATGCATTGAATTATAGAGAAATGCAACTAGTGGATAAACTAAGAAAAGATTGTTTTGTTTGGTTCTGGATTTTCCAAGAGTTTTCTAAAGGTACATCACTGTCAACACTGCTGCTCCTGGTATTTAAGCTGCTAATAAAACACCCTGGTTTGTTCTTTACTTATAGCTGCACATTATGAACACGTGCAATAACAGAAACGATTTGAAACTTTTACAGACAGACAGACACAGAGTATAAATTAGCAGATATCTGAAATGGTGATGTCAGTAAGTTGAACTAAATGTTTTGAATATATTTTTATTGCCATATACATTTATGTTTTGTTGAATTATAATAGACACACAACACTGTATTAGTTTCAGGTGTACAACATAATGATTCAATATTTGTATGGATCGTGAAATGATTTCATGATGTCTAGTTATGTATATATTTAAAATTTTCAACTATAAAAATGATGAGATCTCTGCTGTGAAAATTACATATTGAACTGCATTTATTTTGGGGTTATCATTCTCAAACTGATACTGCCCCAAGAGGTCTACCACCCAACTTTTTGCCAATCTGTCCTCTTTTGCCTGCTGCTGATTATAGGATATTACTTCTGAGGTCCCTTTAAGTACCAGAAACTAAATATATACTTTAATACATGGTAGATTGTTGAATGTAGAAGATGTGTTTTGTGTCATATAGTGTCACTTCCAAGTTGTTTTTCATAATATAAATAATTATTTTGACACTACACAATAAGTTCCAGTTCATTTGCAATAATATCATAGTTTCCTCATTTTCCCTCATCCACGGCTCATTATTTTTCTCAGCATGTTATCTCTACTTTAACTAAGGTTATTTCCCTCTTTCTTTCATCACAGGCAAATTTGTCTAGTCTCTTATTACTTATTCTAACTCTAGGTTTTATTCTAGGGTCCACCTGTACTTATGCTTTATTTTTAATTATTTTAATTATCTATTTCTAATTAATAATAATTAATTAATATGAATGTATTCATTTATTTTTATACTTCTTGTATGGAAGAACTACTGATCCTGTTACTTCTTGCAAACTCACATTTATTAGTTTTCACTGTATGTAGTCATCAGGTAGTCCCATTATGACTTTTAGAATAGCTAAAAGCTGTACCTGAACATATACATAGGGAATCCATATTATTTTTTATAAGTTATTTTTCTTTTATTTTGAGTTTGTATTAGAGTTAGGATTTATATCAAATTAAAAAAATCAACATGTGGATTATTTTATCTATGAGTTTCAATTTAAGATATTAAAGAGGGCATTGCATAATATTTATATAAAAGGGGAATGGTGTCTGATAGGGTTGAGAACACGGCACTAGATAATGTCTAAGGTCCATCCATCTCTAAAATTCTAAGACTCGTTGGTTCCTCTAGCCTTACTATGAATGATGAACACGCTTGTCTCCAGCACAGTAAACGCTGCACTCACAGAAATTTATAAGTTGAATGTACCCTTTTGATAGTATTAAGTCTCTTTTGTACTTATATAAGACAGCAAACCATTTTTTTTTTCTATTTCATTGAATTGCAAAGACCATGTTAAACCAAGAGATACAAACACTAGTTCTCCCAGCATGATTATTTTCACACACACACCTGTGTACTTTTCTTACCTAGCTTGACAAGGTGGAGCATGGAGGTATTACTTCCTCTTTCAGTGCAAGCAGTTACGGAGATATTGTAGATATCTCCCGGAGGCAGGCTGAGAATTGTGGTCATGACATTGCGTGTTACCTGCAAGATCATCAGAATGGAGGGTTTAAGCTTCTAATGGCCTTGAACTAGAATACCATTCCAAACAGCTACAGGGCTATCACAGATGTTCCCTCTATGCTCTGTGCCACAATCTACAGTTGATTAAGCCTTACGAATATATTATTTCCTCTGAACATGATATAAATTTCTCAGCTGAGCCAAATGCAAGGTAGCTCTAAATAGGCACAATACATAAAGGAACATTCTTGTGATTAATTCCTTTGTTTGGAATGGGTATTACTCTGATTTTTTCCCCCTCATATTCACAGCAAATTTTAGAAAAAGCAATTGCTTGGGTTTACTAATAGGAACATTGTTCAGCCTTAGCTGAGAAGCTCAGAAGAAAGCTAACCATGTCTATGGACACCTGCTTTCTTAACTAAAGACTATGTTTCCCAGTTTCTTCTATAGCTAGGGGGGACCATGTGACACCATTCCAACCATGGGTAAGAGGAGGTACCATGGGCAACTTATAGTTTTGTTCACACCCTGTATGTGCTGGGCCTTTGTGTCCTCTCTTTTCCCCTTCCTGTGGGCTGGAATATGGCTGTAAAGATGAGGAAAGTTTGCCTATGCAGATGAGGGCTACACATAGTGGCAGATGCGGCAGCAAAATAGAAAGAATCTGGACCCTTGGATGATCTCTCACAGCAGAGGTGCCCTGTTAGTGCTGGGTACCATGAGAGAGACATAGGTGTTGATATTCTTTCATCCACAGCCTTTAAAAAAAATATTATTACAGTCGTTTACTTGGTACCCTAACTAATATAATGTCAAAAAGCTTAATAAACCAGGAGAAAAGAAATTAGTATTTCCAACATATCCAAATACTTAGGTGTTGGGGATATATGGAGAAAATAATGAAATAACTATGGTTTTCTTGAAAATGTTTAGTATCCTGAAGAAAAAGCTCAGTCATCACTTTAAATACAGGTGAAATCAATAGTTACAATGATTACTACTCACTACTAAAGATTAAAAGGTAAGCTCTGTGAAAGAAGGAATTTAATTTTTGTTCACTATCCTGTCTCCAGAACCGAAAACAGTGCCACTTGGCATACAAATATTTTTTTGATGTCTCAATAAATGTTTGCTTCATGGTTTTCAACAGATGCCCAATACTGGGAATCAAAGAAACATACACTCTTTTTAATTTTCTTCTTTCCTTCTGCAACAACCATCCAGTGGAGCATTCTAGAATGCGAGAGGTCAGTAGTGTCATCCCCGTATATCCAACTGATATATAACAGACTGTTGAAATATTCCACAGAAGTGATTTCTGGAGCAACTGGGGCTATGAGGGAGGAAAGAACCACACTTTAGTATAAGAGACTATGAATAATTAAAGTACTTATCAACAGAGCATGAAATCCCATATAGAGGTAATTTAGAGAATTAAAATTCACACCTCATGATGGTCCTAGGGACTCTTGGACCTGTCGGTAATATAGTGAAGTTTGATGGTATGAGGTGGGCACTTGTTTTGTGGGATGCTACCTTGTATGGCTCAGACCCAAGACAGCCAGACCTATCCCTGAGGAGAGCAAGGTTTTTTATATAAATTTCATTTACAAGATTCCTAAAATGTTCACATGTTTGGGTCAAATTTGGGGTTAATTTATTGTTGGATCAATAAATTAATATTATTAGGCATTGGTGAACTTATTTTCCAAGCAGTACTAGAAACTCTGGGGTCCTGTAAAAATAAACCTTTTTTATTTTGGCAGCAAAGAAGTTTACGGGAATAAAGAACAGTAGGATCAATGAGTAGAGGAACAGAAAAATAAATATTATGTCCATAAGATAACAAGACAATGGCATTGACAGTGTTTCGCGGAAGGTAGGCTCTAAATAAAAGTTGCTGAAGCAAGTATTAAGGGAGGGAAGGAAGAGATTTTTAAATTTAAAAAGCTAAGTTCTCTCTGACACTGAGTTTATGAATTTATTTTATAACTTTACACGTTTAAATTTTAAAAAATTCCGATAGGGGAAGAGAGTTCATCACAAGCTTTATAATACATAAGCTCTGAAAGCACACTTTAATTATTTTTTAAAGTAACTGATAATTCTGAAGATTTTAACAAATAAACAGTTGAATTTAAATTCCATGTGATGTTGGTTTGAAGATAGCCAAGTGTTCTATTCCAAGATACAGTCCCAAACCAACCAATGTTTGGAGGAGAATTTCTACAAATCAAAAAGACTTATTTTCTTTAACATGCACTAATACATATAACAAACATTCATAACTATCTATGCTTCCAGATACAATTATTCACTAAAGAGATGTGTAATAGAGTAAAAAACATATTTCTGTTTCATGCTAAGTATGAGTAGCATTTCTATATGTTTGACAATAAAATCTTGAAATATCAACAATGTCTATAATAAGTAGCACAAACCCATATCATATTGCAGAAAATTCTAATAAAGGAAAATAACCCTGGTTTCTTTATAGCCTCATAACCATATTTTTACATAATTCACTATATACAAGAACCTATATGTATATTTCTTCAAAGAATATTTTCTCAAGTTCTAATGTGAGTGAACATATTTAAAATTGCAAGGCCAGAAGTACATATCTCTCACTCACAGGTATGAAGTCTTCACATTTTTATACTCCATGTTGTTGATTTAAAATCCAGCATATTGCTGAAAGGCCACCAGATGTCACTATTTGTTTATTAAACATTATTTGGTACACTAGCATAATTACGAACTTGACTTGCAGACAAACTGCCTAACAAAGATAATAGACTTGAGGCGCTAATAAATCACACCTTATTCAAGTATTTTATTCCTATTCCCGCACAATTTGGCAATTTGGATTACAATTGGAAAGCATATGAAAGTAAAGTATGAGGTCTTTATTTGCTTTAAAATTGAAATGAGGGAAGAAAGCACCCCCCACCAAAAGCTAAAATTTCAACTAGTTTTAGATACAGGTATAGAAATAAAACTCAGCTACCATATGTATTTTAATAATGATTTAGATTACATAATTTAATTCTCACACTACCCTATGAGGTATTATTATGCCCATTTTATAGATGTGAGAATTGAGACCATCTGTGTCAATACGCTTAGATAACACTGTGGATCCCCAGTGTCAGCATGCCTTAGTGGTTGGTCCCAGGAAAAAATAAGAAATTCCCAAAAATCAATTTATTGGAGACAATAGACTGCTCACCTAGGCAAGTAGCTTGCTTATTAACCATAGTTTACATATCCAGACTTGCTTTGTCCACCTAAACTCTTATCTCATGCTCTTTGCCCATTCCCAGGTAGTTCCCAACTTTGAAAGGCACACCTAAACCATTTGAGCCCAGAACTCCAAATCCTATTAATATTTCATTTCTGATGTCCCCCCTGGGAGACACCACGAACACTCTGTCCAGAAAGTGTCCTGGCTCACTACAGCAAGTTCCCTACGCTTAGCTTTGTTTCATTAGCCAGTTGTTAGGCAATATTTTGAGTTTTACCAGTGAGAAAATACAAGTCCAGGATCATTAAGATAATTTGCTCAAAGTTCTATAGCTGGAAATTAGCAAGGTCAAGGCTGCTCTGTCAAGTGGTCAGATGAGACGTCTGGACTTTTTCCAGACAGCTGCTCTGTCTGAGAAGGAAAGAGCATTCTCAGAGGGTTCATCTCAATAAAGTTAAGTGTATGAATTCTTGATACAATGAAGTTTAATTATAATTAAGTATGTGATTATGAATATAGTCAAAAAGGCTAACACAGGGCTTGTCAAATAATTGGTATTTTCTCTTTTTTACGGTAGTCTTTCACTTCTCTACTTTAATATTACTATTAACATCTGGAACAAAGGAAGCTCTTGACATTGGCCAGTAAACAAAAGTGATGAACTATGTAAGTTGATTGTGTAAGAATTCACATGATTAATTTCTTTCCATTGTTTTTTTAATTGATAAATCTCAACAGGGTAAAGCTAGGAGTCCAGTGAGTAAATGATTTTGACAAAATTATTCTTCACCTAAACAATATCTTTCTCTTTTCTTTTCTCAGTATAACTTTAATTATGGCTTTGCTGTCCCATCAAAAGTTTTTGAAAAAATCTTAGTTCAGACAACGAGGGTTACTGTTTCTTGGATGAATTTCCTCTTCTTGTTGCTACCTCTGCCCACCTCTGCTATCTCTGCCATATGATAGTGATCTACATAATTTTAGGCTCTGAGGATCCAAAACTAACAGTTTTTTGAGTACTTAAACTTTGTGCCATGTATTTTGCTAAGTAGCTTATTTAATTGGGAAGTAACAATAGATAATAATAGCAGATTATAGATACTATTATCATCCCTATTTTACACCTGAAAAAAACTGAGGCTTAGAAGAATTAACTTGCTCGAGTTTACAGGTGGAAGGTGGCAAACCTGTGACTCACACACCCAAGTTTATGTGTCTCCAGGTCTGTTTTAATTCCTGCAATGGACAGTACTGCAGTCAGCCTGTGACTTTGAAAATGGCTTAATTAATAAGGAAATGGAGGCACTCTACCAAATACAATTATCAAAATGGATAAAATCAATTGAGTGTGGTGTAAAGCTGAAAGCTCTGCCTGCTGCATCTCGATTCTAATCAATTCTGAACAGGGGTGCACAAATCAAGGGCAGTGACTCTGGATAAAAAGAAATCAAGGACAGTAACTCAGGATACAAATTATATTTTAATTTTTAAAGGCTATTATTTAAACAAATAATAAATTTTCAGAATCAAGGATATCATCTTCTGTGAAATTGATACTCAGTCGGTCCTGGGTGAATGACTAGCAATTTCTGGAGATGGGTCCCCTCAGAACTTCCTCAAAATAGTGATCTCTCCTCATGGGACCATTTTCCATGCACTTACCTGTTATGAAGCTTATGGTGGAACTGTCACAGCAGCTCAGTTCCGGGTCTCCCCATGTTACCATGGTAACTCGAAAGTTGTAGTACCATGCTGGCAACAGATGAGCTATCCTCTGAAAAAAGCAAGAAGACAAAAGACTAAGAGGGAAAATCACATTTTTGGAATACAGTTATGTACTTCTCTTAGGCTATGAAAAAAGTAATTTTTAATTTCCTTTTGCCTTTTTGTATTTCCCATTTTCCATTAAAAATATTCTTTTTGGAATGAGATGATGTGTAAATAAAATGATGTACAATATAATATATTTTTAAAAAAGTGATCAAAAGATATAGAGTCAAATATGTTCAGTATTTGTTTCCTTTTGCAGTTTCCTAAGTTATATTACACAAGTGAATTAGTATTTATTTGTAAGTCACTGTATGTACATGTCCTCCTATTTCTAAGGCAAATAACCTTTCACAACTTTATATTCTCCCAGCTTGGACCATAAACATGCATCCATATTGGGTGGCAATCACCAGAGTTGTCAACTGGGTAGAGGACAATTGTGTAATTTGTGTGTGACCTGTAGCTAACCTGTACTTCTAAAATTATTCTAGTCTCAGAAAGAGCAATCTTTTCCTGCTCTCTTGAAGAGCATCCTCTAAGGGCCTGACATTATTGGTATTTAACTGATTTTTCAATGTCAAGAAGAGCCATCATTAGAGTTAAGCAGTGTCAAATAATTATTGAATGACTAGAGGAAATCTCCTGTGTTTTCTTCCTTAGGAGCAGAGAGAAACAATAAGCACTTGGTAGGTCTACTAAAATGTGAATTAGCAAATACAGTCAATTAAGAGTGAAAGCTAGTTTCACACAATTCTCTCTCTCTCTTTCTCAAAAAACAACAAAAAAATTAAAAGCAAAAACAACCCCAAACCTTGAAAGCAGCAAGCTACCTGTGTGTATTTACAAAACGGTCTAACTTACATAACACATAATAATTTTTTCAGACACATTTGGTACATGAAAGCATGTCTGTTGACACAGGAAAATGTGACAGCTGGTTAAGGAAAGATTACCACTGATGCAGTCAAGGAGACAGTCGCTGCTATTTCATAGTAAGTTGTCCATTCTGATGTCATTGTTGTAGGGTTGAAATAAAACATTTCAACCACATATTTTCTGAACACTCCTAAGTAAGGTCTGGTCCAGCTCAAAACCACTGCTGTAGGACCCAAGGGATAGAGCATTAAATCCTTTATTCCAGTTGGAACTAAGAAGAAGGGAGGGGAGTGAAAAAAGAAAGTCAAGAAGGAATGTTTAATATCTTAGCAATGGCTTCACACTGCTACCTAATAACTAGGTTTTTCACTCTTCTGATATAATCATTAAAAACTAAAAATATTTGCCTGCGATTTTCTTTTTCCCAAGTAATGGATGCTAAGGATGGCTTCCAGGTATACAATTGTAATCATTAATTACTCTGAAGGTTGAATATTGGGTGAACAAGTATGGACCTCCCATAAATGATGATAATGCCTTGAGCTTAGAAACTGCACCCCTCCAAACAGTACTCTGATAAAGGTATTATTCTTGTGGCTGGCAACTTACCAATAGCAAATGTCACAGGGTCTGAAGGTGGTCCAATCAAAGGGCCTTTTCTTAGGTACATCACAACCTGGTACTGGGCACCAGGAACCAGATTTTCAATAATAGATTTGCTTGAGTTCACCTTCAAACCAAACACCCAATAAGATTTATTTAGAGCTGGGCTTTCAGAATGTGACACAGAGGCTAACATCGTATTCAGGGACACTTTGTGAAATCACAAATGCCTCTGAAATCCAGAAGCCTTTACTTATGCTGAGGAAGGTCAAATTTCAAAATTAAGATGATATATAGTTTATATGAGCACTGGAGGAAACCCAGAACATTCAAATTCTAAGGCTAGATTTAATAAGCCCCGTGAACTGCTTTATACCCATCAATGTCAATTGTAACTATGTACACTAGAAACACATCAGCCTCTAACCATAATCAAATCAGGAATAACATAAGGATAGTCTGACATCCTAAATTGTAGTGTCAGCTGATTACATGCAAAGATCAGTGCAGGAATGTCTTTAGTCTCTCATCACTTAGAAGCATAGAGTATTAATTATAGTGATGGAAATGACCTCAGAGATTTTCTAGTCCAATCTCTCATTTAACAGATCAAGAAAGTAAAGCTAGAGAATAGCCAAGATCACATATTTAGATCAGTGTTGGGACTGGAGGCCTAGCATTGTGACCTCTACTCCGTGATACAGGCCAAGCAGCAAGATACAGCAGTAAGCACTTTGCAAGGCTACTGTGACAACCTGCCAAGAATGAATCAGGAAGAAACAGATAATCTGAACAGACTGATTACTAGTAGTGAAATTGAATTTGTAATTAAAAAAAAAAAGAAAAAAAACCTCCTAGCAAACAAAAGTCCAGGACTGGATGGTATCACAGGGGAATTCTACCAAACATATAAAGAAAACCTAATTCCAGGAGTCATGATGGCATAGTAGGAGGATGTGGAATTCACGTATCCTCACAACTAGGGCACTTACCAGGCACTGGTGGGGGACCATGGACACCTAAGGGGACAGAAGGAACACCCAGCAACCAGCTTGCGGGATCTTGGTTCCCAGGCCGGAGGTCAGAACCAAGTTCCTGTGGTGGGAGCTCTGAGCCCAAACCGCTGGACAAAAAGGAGAACCTCAGAGGCCAGGGAATATCAATCGGAGTGAGGCCTCCCGGAGGTCCTCATCTCAGCACCAAGACCCAGCTCTATCCAACTGCCTGCAAACTCCAGTGCTGGACGTCTCAGGCCAAACAACCAGTAAGACAGGAATACAGCACCACCCATCAAAAAAAAAAAAAAAAAAAAAGAAACGACAAAAATTTGTTACAGACAAAGGATCAAGGTAAAACCTACAAGACCAAAAAAAAAAAAAATGAAGATGAAATAGGTAAGCTACCTGAAAAAGAATTCAGAGTAATGATAGTAAAGATGATCCAAAATCTCAGAAACAGAAAGGAGAAAATACAAGAAACATTTAACAAGGATCTAGAAGAACTAAAGAGCAAATAAACAGTGATGAATGACACAATTACTGATATTTAAAAATACTCTAGGGGCTTCCCTGGTGGCGCGGGTGGTTGAGAGTCTGCCTGCTAATGCAGGGGACACAGATTCGGGCCCTGGTCTGGGAAGATCCCATGTGCCGCGGAGCAACTGGGCCCGTGAGCCACAATTGCTGAGCCTGCGCGTCTGGAGCCTGTGCTCCGCAACAAGAGAGGCCACGATAGTGAGAGGCCCACGCGCCGCGATGAAGAGTGGCCCCCACTTGCCACAACTAGAGAAAGCCCTAGCACAGAAACAAAGACCCAACATAGCAATCAATCAATCAATAAAAATCTTAAAAAAAAAAAAAAACAAAAAAAAAATACTCTAGAAGGAATAAATAACAGAATAACTGAGGCAGAAGAACGGATAAGTGAGCTGGAAGAAAAAATGGTGGAAATAACTGCCAGGGAGCAGAATAAAGAAAAAAGAATGAAAAGAATTGAGGACAGTCAGAGAGACCACTGGGACAACATTAAACACACCAACATTTGAATTATAAGGGTCCCAGAAGAAGAAGAGAAAAAGAAAGGGTCTTAGAAAATATTTGAATAGATTATAGTGGAAATCTTCCCTAATATGGGAAAGAAAATAGTCAATCAAGTCCAGGAAGCACAGAGAGCACCATACAGGATAAACCCAAAGAGAAACGCCGAGACACATATTAATCAAACTATCAAAAATTAAAAACAAAGAAAAAATATTGAAAGCAGCAAGGGAAAAGCAACAAATAACATACAAGGGAATCCCCATAAGGTTAACAACTGATTTTTCAGCAGAAACTCTGCAAGCCAGAAGGGAGTCGCAGGACATATTTAACGTGATGAAAGAGAAAAACCTACAACCAAGATAACTCTTACCCCAGCAAGGATCTCATTCAGATTCGACAGAGAAATTAAAAATCTTTACAGACATGCAAAGTTAAGAGAATTCAGCACCACCAAACCAGCTTTACAACAAATGCTAAAGGAACTTCTCTAGGCAAGGAAACACAAGAGAAGAAAAGACCTACAATAACCAACAAAACAATTAAGAAAATAATAATAGGAACATACATATTGATAATTACCTTAAATGTAAATGGATTAAAAGCTCCAACCAAAAGACATAGACTGGCTGAATGGATACAAAAACAAGACCTGTACATATGCTGTCTACAACAGACCCTCTTCAGACCTAGGGACACATACAGACTGAAAGTAAGGGGATGGAAAAGATATTCTGTGCAAATGGAAATCAAAAGAAAGCTGGGAGTAGCAATTCTCATATCAGACAAAATAGACTTTCAATAAAGGCTATTACAAGAGGCAAAGAAGGACACCACATAATGATCATGGGATAAATCCAAGAAGATATAACAATTGTAAATATTTATGCACCCAACATAGGAGCACCTCAATACATAAGACAAATGCTAACAGCCATAATAGGGGAAATCAACAGTAAGACAATCATGGTAGGGGACTTTAACATCCCACTTTCACCAATGGACAGATTATCCAAAATGAAAATAAATAAGGAAACACAAGCTTTAAATGACGCATTAAACAAGATGGACTTAATTGATATTTATAGGGCATTCCATCGAAAAACAACAGAATACACTTTCTTCTCAAGTGCTCATGGAACATTCTCCGAGATAGGCCATATCTTGGGTCACAAATCAAGCCTTGGTAAATTTAAGAAAATTGAAATCGCATCAAGTATCTTTCCTGACCACAACGCTATGGTTGTGTTACAGGAAAAAAACTGTAAAAAATACAAACATGGAGGCTAACCAATACACTACTAAATAACCAAGAGATCACTGAAGAAATCAAAAAATACCTAGAAACAGATGACAATGAAAACACGATGACCCAAAACCTATGGGATGCAGCAAAAGCAGTTCTAAGAGGGAAGTTTATAGCAATACAATCCTACCTCAAGAAACAAGAAACATCTCAAATAAACAACCTAACCTTACACCTAAAGCAATTAGAGAAAGAAGAACAAAAAAAACCCCCCAAAGTTAGCAGAAGCAAAGAAATCATAAAGATCAGATCAGAAATAAATGAAAAGGAAATCAAAGAAAACAATAGCAAAGATCAATAAAACTGAAAGCTGGTTCTTTGAGAGGATAAGCAAAATTGATAAACCATTAGCCAGACTCATCAATAAAAAAAGGTGAAGACTCAAATCAACAGAATTAGAAATGAAAAAGGAGAAGTAACATCTGACACTGCAGAAATACAAAGGATCACGAGAGATTACTAGAAGCTACTATATGCCAATAAAATGGACAACCTGGAAGAAATGGACAAATTCTTAGAAAAGCACAAACCTTCCAAGACTGAACCAGGAAGAAATAGAAAATATAAACAGACCAATCACAAGCAATGAATTGAAACTGTGGTTAAAAATCTTCCAACAACAAAATCCCAGGACCAGATGGCTTCACAGGCGATTCTATCAAACATTTAGAGAAGAGCTAACACCTCTCCTTCTCAAACTCTCCCAAAATATAGCAGAGGGAGGAAACACTCCCAAACTCATTCTACAAGGCCACCATCACCCCTGATACCAAAACCAGACAAAGATGTCACAAAGAAGAAAACTACAGGCCAATATCACTGATGAACATAGATGCAAAAATCTCAACAAAATACTAGCAAACAGAATCCAACAGCACATTAAACAGATCATACACCATGTTCAAGTGGAGTTTATTCAAGGAATGCAAGGATTCTTCATTATATGCAAATCAATCAATGTGATACACTGTATTAACAAATTGAAGGATAAAAAACATATGATCATCTCAACAGATGTAGAAGAAGCTTTTGTCAAATTTCAACACCCATTTATGATAAAAACTCTCCAGAAAGTAGGCATAGAGGGAACCTACCTCAACATAATAAAGACCATATATGACAAACCCACAGCCAACATCGTTCTCAATGGTGAAAAACTGAAACCATGTCCACTAAGATCAGGACCAAGACAAGGTTGCCCACTCTCACCACTATTATTCAACATAGTTTTGGAAGTTTTAGCCACAGCAATCAGAGAAGAAAAAGAAATAAAGGAATCCAAATTGGAAAAGTAGAAGTAAAACTGTCACTGTTTGCAGATGTCATGATACTATACATAGAGGATCCTAAAGATGCTACCAGAAAACAACTAGATCTAATCAATGAATTTGGTAGAGTAGCAGGATACAAAATTCATGCACAGAAATCTCTTGCATTCCTATACACTAATGATGAAAAATCTGAAAGAGAAATTAAGGAAGCACTCCCATTTACCACTGTAACAAAAAGAATAAAATACTTAGGAATAAACCTACCTAAGGAGACAAAAGACCTGTATGCAGAAAACTATAAGACACTGATGAAATAAATTAAAGATGATACAAACAAATGGAGAGATATACTATGTTCTTGGATTGGAACAATCAACATTGTGAAAATAACTGTACTACCCAAAGCAATCTACAGATTCAATGCAATCCCTATCAAACTACCAATGGCATTTTTCACAGAACTGGAACAAAAAATTGCATAATTTGTATGGAAACACAAAAGACCCCGAATAGCCAAAACAATCTTGAGAAAGAAAAATGGAGCTGGAGGAATCAGGCTCCCTGCCTTCAGACTAAGCTACAATAACCAAGACAGTATGGTACTGGCACAAAAACAGAAATATAGGTCAATGGAACAGGATAGAAAGCCCAGAGATAAACCCACACACATATGGTCACCTTGTCTTTGATAAAGGAGGCAAGAGTATACAATGGAGAAAAGACAGCCTCTTCAATAAGTGGTGCTGGGAAAACTGGAATAAGAGAATGAAATTAGAACACTCCCTAACACCATACACAAAAATAAACTCAAAATGGATTAAAGACCTAAATGTAAGGCCAGACACTATAAAACTTTTAGAGAAAAACATAGGCAGAACACTCTATGATATAAATCACAGCACGATCCTTTTTGACCCACCTCCTAGAGAAATGGAAATAAAAACAAAAATAAACAAATGGGACCTAATGAAACTTAAAAGTCTTTTGCACAGCAAAGGAAACCATAAAAAGGATGAAAAGACAACCATTAGATTGGGAGAAAATATTTGCAAACGAAGCAACTGACAAAGGATTAATCTCCAAAATATACAAGCAGCTCATGCAGCTCAATATCACAAAAACAAACAACCCAATCCAAAAATGGGCAGGAGGTCTAAATAGACATTTCTTCAAAGAAGATACACAGATTGCCAACAAACACATGAAAAGATGCTCAGCATCACTAATCATTAGAGAAACGCAAATCAAAACTACAATGAGGTATCACCTCACACTGGTCATAATGGCCATCATCAAAAAAATCTACAAACAATAAATGCTGGAGAGGGTGTGGAGAAAAGGGAACCCTCTTGCATTGTTGGTGGGAATGTAAATTGGTACAGCCACTATGGAGAACAGTAAGGAGGGTCCTTAAAAAACTAAAAATAGAACTACCATATGACCCAGCAATCCCACTACTGGGCATATACCCTGAGAAAACCATAATTCAAAAAGAGTCATGTACCACAATGCTCATTGCAGCTGTATTTACTATAGCCAGGACATGGGAGCAACCTAAGTGTCCATCAATAGATGAATGGATAAAGAAGATGTGGCGCATATATACAATGGAATATTACTCAGCCATAAAAAGAAATGAAATTGAGTTATTTGTAGTGAGGTGGATGGACCTAGAGTCTGTCATACAGAGTGAAGTAAGTCAGAAAGAGAAAAACAAATACTGTATGCTAACACTTGTATATGGAATCTAAAAAGAAAAAAAAATGTTCTGAAAAACCTAGGGGCAGGCCTTCCCTGGTGGCGCAGTGGTTGAGAATCTGCCTGCCAATGCAGGGGACACGGGTTTGCGCCCTGGTCTGGGAGGATCCCACATGCCGCGGAGCGACTGGGCCTGTGAACCACAATTACTGAGCCTGCGCGTCTGGAGCCTGTGCTCCGCAACAAGAGAGGCCGCGATAGTGAGAGGTCCGCGCACCGCAATGAAGAGTGGCCCCCACTTGCCGCAACTGGAGAAAGCCCTCACACAGAAACCGAAGACCAACACAGCCATAAATAAATAAATAAATAAATAAAATATTAAAAAAAAACTTTTAAAAACCCCAAAAAACCCCAACAAAACAAAACAAAGAAACAAACAAAAAACCTAGGGGCATGGACAGGAATAAAGATGCAGACGTAGAGAATGGACTTGAGGACGTGGGAAGGGGGAAGGGTAAGCTGGGACGAAGTGAGAGAGTGGCATGGACTTATATATACTACCAACTATAAAATAGATAGCTAGTGGAAAGCAGCTGCATAGCACAGGGAGATGAGCTTGGTGCTTTGTGACCACCTAGAGGGGTGGGATAGGGAGGGTGGGAGGCAGACGCAAGAGGGAGGAGATATGGGGATATATGTATACGTATAGCTGATTCACTTTGTTATACAGCAGAAACTAACACACCATTGTAAAGCAATTATAGTCCAATAAAGATGTTTTTTAAAAAATATTGAATTACTATGCTATATAGCTGAAACTAATATAATATTGTGAATCTATTATACTTCAATAAAAAAAGGTAACAGCAGTTAGCACTTTGCAAGGCTACTGTGACCCAATAAAATAATGTTGTAGAGAACATCTCTCATTTAGATGAGCTCTTCTACTGTTGTTTTTAAAAGAATCTTCTAGCTATGGAAAAAAAACCATATAGAGAAAAGTAGTGTGAACAGACAGATGAGTGAAATGTATTTATTAATATTCAATGTTGGCATGCATAAGAATTGATGCTTTAACTAATAGGTTAAGAAATGTCCTGCTTTGCCCTTTAGTGCCTCTGATATTTTAGACAGTTTTGCTTAGTGGAACCAACACAGGTTCTCTATTAGACTGCCTGAGATCAAATCCTGACTCCACACCTTGTAAGCATGGGAATTTATTTGTAATTTTAATTTATTTATAATTCTTACCTTGACTTCCTCATTGATAAACTATAGGTAACATACCTAGTAGAGTGTTGGGATCCTTAAACTAGAGTATAAATAAAGTTAACTCTTATTACTCATTAACTTTTTGGCATCTAGAGTACCTAAAATTGTAAAATTGCTACAGAAAGGAGCATGAATCAATGAAGAAGAATATTGTTGACAACTTACCTATGCTGTAAGTTTTTTGTGTCTCATCATGATTTTAAGAATAAACATAGTTTTGGTTATATGATATAAATGTTAAACTTTTCCAATACTAAACAATAATTCTACACAGTAGAAATTGTATAATTTGAACTGGTACAACTGTTCTACATGTAAGTAAGGAAAACAGCACACCAAAATTTCTTTTCCAATAACTTGATCAAAATAAGATTAAACTGAGTTAATAAATGAGTATTTCCACCTTTTCTTTCCTATTTACACTCATGTCAGTATTTCTTGCTGTGTTTTAGAATTTTGATTCTCCTGGAAGCCATCTAAACAAAGTTTGACATCTCATCTACAGAGCATTTCCTGAAGAGACAAACTACACACAAGAACACAGATATTTTGCAGAACTAACAGTACTGTTTTATTTCTTTAGAATGTATTTTTAAGTGATAAAACTAATAATGATCATTGTAAAAATTGCTCACACCATAGAAGAGCAAATGAAGTCACTTGGAAGTCTTTCTGTCCTCCTCTCACCATTTCCCACTTTTTGGCAGGCAATCTTCTAGGCCCTCCTGATACATATATACATAAATAATATGATATTGAACATATAGGTATTATATTATCGACATTGCTCCAAACTTTTCTTTTACACTTCACAAACATTGTAGACATGTGAAACATACCTGCAATCGAACCTTGCTCATTAATCACTCATTTAGAATATTTAGAATAACACAGAGTGTAGGTTGTTTCAGGGTGATGTTAAAAGTTTCTTTGGTTTGATAATATTTTAGGCAGTTGTTGATTTTAATTATTCAAATGACTTCCTGGAATCATAACCACTTAAATATACTCTCATAAGAAATTCATCTTAGGAAAATTACACTGTCTTTAAAAAAAATAAGAACCAACAATGTGTAATATATATTACACTACTAAAAAAATGAGAAGGCAAATGATATTGCACATGACCTTGGTGACAAATTATAAACTAATTTCCCCCTAATTTTTGAATATTTGCTGAGCCACCTATATCACTTCTATTCCTTCATACCTTTTTATTTATCCTGGACTTATTTAGGGGGGGACTGGGGTGGGCAGGCAAAATGCTCCTGTATGCTACTTACTAAATAACATGTGCTTTATTCTCTAGAAGATTACTCCACACTCCTCCCCTAATTTTCACCCCATCTTTGCAATCCAATACTTTCTCTCTCTCATTTCTGACTGGCTTAGTCTCCATTCCAGAGAATTCGGTTCAGCCTAATGTACCTCCAGCTAGGCACCAGTCCTATCCTCCTCAGCTAAAGAAATAGAAGGAAAGATGTACCACAGAACATAGGACATATTTGATAGACTGTTAAATAACGAGGTTAAACTAGATGATGGTGAGAGTTCCTTTGAGTCTGAAATGGTCTTATTTCTATATTAGGTGATCCTCTTTCCATTAGCCCTTTCTGTATATTTATTACAGTTACTCTGCTTTCTACAGAGAACCTCTAGAACCTCTTTATCTTCTTGCCTTGATACAAAAAGTATTCAGTTAGGTTTGCATAATAATAAAAGTTAACAATCTGGTGCACATTACTATGTTCCAGACATTGCATTAAGCATCAAGTCCTTTTATCTTTGTTACAACTCTATGAGGTAGGATATGCTTCTCCTTATGTTACAGATTAATACGCTAAGATTTATAAAGAAAGGGACTCAGAGCTGGAAGCTGTCAAAATCGGGTCTGAAACCCAGGTCTGTTTAATTCTAGAGTCTATGCTTTTAGTCAATACTCTTGACTCTATCAAGATGAGCGGTGAGGGAGACCTTCCCCTAGTGTATCACCTGCAATCCGCCAGAAACAGCACTCACCTGGAAGTCAGATCACTTGAGCTGGGGTCTCAGGTCTGATCCTAATCAGTTGTGTGACTTTGGGCAGGTCTTTTAAATATTCGGCCTCTTAGCTCTATCATTTCCTCTTTTGTAAAGCTAATACATAGATTGGTCTTTCTTTCTGATTTAGTCACTTAGTTATTATATATTCCTATAAGTTGTCACCAAACTTTTATGGACCAAGCAGATCACATATAAAAATAAATGTGCATCCATATATTACGTGATGCTTCTTAATTCTGAAATTCACGACTGTGTGTGAGTCTTTGGAGAAAACGCCAGAAGCACACTTACTTCAAAGAATTGAAGAATTCTTACTTCAAAGAATTGGTCCTTCATATAAAACTGATTGAGCACTGGCTTTATGTTTAACATAACAACATAGGTTTATTAATGGATAGCGCTACAATGGTTGTTAGAAGAGTTACATCACAAAACTCCCTTTTCCACGAACATTGCATATAAACTCACACACAAAACAGAAACCAGACAGGAAGAACATATACATAATGAGGACAAATTCAAATTAAGGGGTACCAATGCACCTACATGGAAGGCCAGACTCTAAGCTTCATGAAATCAAGGTTCAAATCAAATTTGTTCTTATTTCTAGCATCTCACACAGGACCCGCTAGAACACAGAATCAATCAAGCTGTGGGGAGGAGCAGGGGCAATAGTGGTGAATCTCATGAATGATCTAAAGTAATCGATACAGCAATGATCCTGTGGTACAGGTGATGAGATGATGGTAGAGAAAAAGGAGAATGAAAGTATAAGAGAGTGAAACATTGTGATTAATTATTCATCTGTGTTTGGCTTTGGAATCACTCTTATTTTTTGAGCTGCGTTTTCAATTTTCTGTTTACCATAACACCATACCACTGACTATAGAACTAAAGAAATGTTATTATTTTTTTCTTTCTGGATAATGCTTGCTTCAAGAAATAACCTAAGTCAGGACCAATCCTGGTGAGAATGTCTTCTGGATTCCTTTGATTAATGGGTACATGAATCTAGGCCAATTTTTGAGATTTTTTGCACTGATGTTTCCTTCTTTGAAAATGTGTGTGCGTGTGCGTGTGTGTGTTGTGTGTGTGTGTGTGTAATGACGATGATGTAATAATAACGCAATCCTCTTGCAGTAATTGAGATAACACCCAGCACAGTGGTCTAGTTCCCACCCTCCACTTCAAATACTGGCCTCCTTGCCTATAATCCTTAACAGCTTCGTGTCTACATTTCAAGAAGCCATTGTCAAAGTGCACTTAGACCAGCCCTTTTCTGGTTCATTTATAATTTCCAATATCTATTTATACTTTTAGCCTTTGGCTTCTATGTTAAGATACGTACCTTACGCATTAGGTGGAACAAGAAGAACCACACCTGAGAGCAGTCAAGTTCTAGGTCCCATGTCCTGCAGGCACGACACACTTTCTATTAATGTAGCATCAGTCATGCTGCATACCCTCAAGGAAGGAAGCGAATAAGCTGCTCAGAGAGCTGTGATTACTAGTTAAATGTTTAGCATATTTACTCATTAATTCAGCCGAGAGATAGCCTCATCTTCAAGTTGGGCTTATATCAGCACTCTAAGGCTTTCAAGAGCTCCAAAGGCTGTGATTCCTGAATTCATCTTATTCATTTAAAATTTTTCACTCTTTGAATTACACTAAATGCCTAATTTTCATGGGATCAATGGAAACACTCTAAATAGCTTTCACACAGCAAACATCTTTTTTGGACTGCGTATTATATTTCCAGTGTACTCACACAAATTGATAATTTAATTTTTTTTCCTTAGGCAAGAAAATATTATGTTTGTAAGACACCAAGAATCAGTACCTTTGATCTTATGAAAAAAATAAATCCAGGTTTTAGGAAAACAGGACTGGGCTCCAGGATTCCTGTGGGTAGTTAGGGCATCTGAGAGCAAGTCTGCTCTGGGGCCCAGGCTGGTGGTTTCATTCAGGACCGATGATTGGGCGTGGTGTTCATTCCATAGCACGCCCAGAACTACTGATTCCATGTGTTTCCACTTGCCCCTCCCACTCCCTTGTGCTCAGCTAACTCTTATTTATCCTTCAAAACTCTTCAGTTATGATTAGTGAGGGGGTAGTTTTTCACTTTACGTACTTTAAATTTTTGACTTATTTTTTTCAGTGAGCATGCCTTATTTTACAGTTAAAATAACAAGAAACAATGGGAAAAAAATAAAACAAGCAAACAAAACCTCCCCCAAACCTTCTGCTTCATTATCTCCTCCCCTGGGGGAAGTTCTGAGCAGTTTCCAAATCCTCTTGCCCCAATCCATATTTATTCATGCCCTTCTTTCTGCTAGCTCATATGGCCTCTCGATCATTTACTTTTAGCCTAGGCCTTATTTTATACTCTGCAGTAATTATATGTTCACTTACCATTGTTCTCACTAGATTATAAACTCAGCAAAAGCAAGATGTGTAAGAATTGTCTAGATCCCCACCATCTATCCCAGTACCCGGCACATCGTAGATGTTCAGTATATTCTCTTGAATGAGGAATGAAGTAAAAGGAAGATGGTAGTTCTAAGAGGGAAAAGGAAGGCGACTGTGATTGAAGAGCCTCGTGCAACTGATTTCCTAGCTCCTCCCCCACTCTCGGTAACACTGCCTGGGATGCACCCGGGAGACCTCAGCACAGCTTCTGCCATTGGCGGCCCCCTTGCATCCCCCGCGAGGCTGGGCTGCAGGAGGTGAGTGAGCCAGTCTGCCCTTCCATTCCTTACCTGAGTACAGTACTGCTTTTCTAGCCTCTGGCTCTCCTTTTGTTTCTGGCAGGTGAGTGACACCACAGACACGATGGTGCTGTTGTTAGTTTTCCTGGGAAGACGTCCAGGACATCAAGGCGGTGGTGGAGCTTAGAACGTGGACGCTCACATGCTGGGGCTTCTCAGTGAGTTCTTCAATCCACTCTCCTGAAGGACCTGGACATCAAAGCAGAGCACAGGGAGGTTTCACGCTGAGCTGATTGAGGTACAAGATTGTAGTTTTAAAAATCATGTTGTTTCCCTTTTGCGCTACAGAGATACTCCAAGTAAGATGGGCAGCCGGGCGGGCAGGTCTTTATATTCTCTGCTTAGCTATGGTCTCCACTGGGTGACCTCCCCATTGACCTAAGTAAGAGCCTGGCAGCAGCAACCAAACCACTTCTACTGAGAGACAGAAGCTCCACTTCAGTTGTTACGTGCCTCTGAGATTACTCTGGTAAATTCTTCACCAGAGAGAATTTACTTCTCTTTTAACAAACAGGATGTGTGGCAGTGTGGCATTTCATGAGTATTTACAATTCCTTTGCTGTTAGGATCTTCAGTCTCTGGAAATAATTATGTTGAGATTCAAATTAGCCTCTACGACAATCGTGTGAAAATTTTAAATTTGGTGACAGCAGGATCAAAGAGGCAGGGTGTGACTACCTTAGAGAAGAAACAGGCAACAGATGGGCTCAATTATAGAAGCTGGCGGAAACCTGGCTGATAATCTGAGGACACGGTGGGCTCCTCATTATAAAATAGCTCCCTGAAAGTGCCCGCCATTAGCTTTGTTCTCTTAAATTTCCAGAGTGGTTATTAGCACAGTGCCTGACACATCGTGAGGACCCAAGAAATGTTAAGGTGATTATTATCTCCTGAAAGTCACTGTTAAAATGCAAATGTGCAACTTCTTTTATTTGCTTAGTATACAGTTCTCAGTTCCCTCAGAGGAAGCTGTATTCCTGGATCCCGGGAGAGGGGAAGGAGCAAATGGCTCTGTTGGGGAGGGCGGTCCCAGGCTCATGGTTAATTGGGCAAGGGAAAAAACAACAATAAAATGATAATCATAATGATGATGGCCAAAGAGTTGTAGGACTCACTGCGTGCCAGGCTCTGTTTTAAGTTTATATGTGTTTACATATTTTAATCCTTTAATTTTCTTAACTAACCTATGAGATAAGTACTAGGATTGATTTCACTTTCAGATGAGGAAACCGAGGCAGAGATAGCACAAGCAGAGCTGGGATTCATGCATAGGAAGTCTAGTTCCAAAATCCATGCTCTTAACCCCTGCATGAAACTTCCTGGATCACTATGAAAGAGTGAAAAGCATGGGTCTGGAGATAGGAAAGTTGGCCCCAAACTCAGTTTTGCTCATTATTAGTGATGCAAGCTTGGGCAAATGACTTAACTTCTCTGAATCTCAGTCATTGCGTCTGTCAAATGGACAAATCACAGAATGTTAGGATTGAAAAGGACTTTAGAGTTTCAGTGCCTTATTTTACTGATGAGGAAACTGGAGCCCAGAGATGTGAATGAACTGCCCAATGTCACAGAGCTAGTAATGTTTAGGAAACCAACCTAGAACTCCTGTCTCCTGGATTGGTGCTTTGTGATAACTTATCATGATGCTGTCTGATTAGTCTACTTCACAGGACTGTCGATGGGATCAAATGAGATTATAACGTGTTAGAGAACTATCTAATGTGAAGTGTTATTACTGTTATGATGATTACTGGGGTAGTGGGGGCATGGAGAGAGAAGGTGGGGGAGGCAAAACGAATTCACTCACTTAATGGCTTTACATTAGGACTGACCCGATAATCAACCCAAGGTAATAGGTCACTGCAGGCGCCATGGAAATGGACTTTGCTATTAAATATTCTAGAGTCTGATTCTTCTAATGACACCAATTCACTAAACTTTCTGTGACTCAGTATTTTTTTTCAAGTGAAAATGGGGATAAGAGAAATATTCCCTTCATGAGGCTATTGGCAGACTAATGTAAATTTTCTACCTTAATTTTAATCTCTGAGTAAAACCTTCAAAACTATACAAATTCAGTATCCTTTTAAAATCAAAGGCCTATACAGAGTACACCTGAATAATTCATTACCGCAGAACATCATATCTGAAGCTCTAAAAAGATTTTTATTGGCAGAGAAATAGCAAAATTTCTAGTGCCCTATATTTTCCTAGATGAACATTAATATGCATCTTGTTGAAATAATCATATGTTTGAGCAATTCTGACACATTCTCAGCAGCTCTGGTCAACTGGATACTCTAGGAACAGGGCAGAGTGCTTGACACTGGAAAGTGGTTCAATAAATATTTGTCGAATGTACAACAGAATTAACAAATAAGCAAAGAGTTTAACCCCAGCCTAGGGTTTTGTAATTTGGTATGAGAAGCAGGATGTACACAAATAAAATACATCTAGAAAAATACCACACTCAGATAAGCTCTGTATTTTGTCTTGTGCACTATGAAACACAGTAGAAATTCAGAGAAGGGAAGAGCTAATGGCCAGAAGAGTTGTGGGAGTTTTCCTGGAACTTGCAGTGGATCTCTGCTGGCAGACAAAGAAATCTCTGGGTTAATGAAACATATTTAGCCTCATGGGAAGAAATGGATACTAAACTTTGCTCTCATTCTCAAGTGATGTCACGTCAAAGATTGCCCATAACTGAAAGACATGCAAGGCAATCACAGATATTTTTTCTGCCTGTTCAGTGGATATTTCAAGCCTTTTCATCAGTGATGACTTTTTTGGTTTCTTAAGTAAAATTGTTATATGGGATATTTTCAACATTTTTAAGCTGCTAAGTAAACTGATCTCTTCTCTCTGCCCTCCTCCTCTTTCCCCTGTCCATCTTTTTGAGGATCATCTGATGAAAGGTGGTAATTTGCTTTTGAAGGAGGAGCTAGAGAATGGTGACCCTCCTTCTCAGAACTCAGTTTTTATCCATTCCCTCCTGGTTCTTCTTTCTGCTGATCAGAGGCACATTTAACTCCTGATAAGCTAGGAAACTGATTTTTGGCCTCTAAACTTCTGGTAAGCATAGTCAGATTAGCAAAAAACATTACAGACATACACTATTTGTGTAGCTTTTAGAGGCTAGTTATTGCTCTGCTATTATCCCTGATGGAATTGGTAGAAGATGCCCTAAGACTTGATATTGGAGTGTTCATGATGCCCTAGCTTAGTCTTGTGCTAACTTTTGGAGACCACCTAGGTCTTACTACACCTGAATCTCTCTCTTTCTTTCAAGCTCCACAAGCTCAATACTCTAATGAGACTTTTCACACAGACCAACAATATCAATTTTCATTATTGCTTCGAACAAAAGTCCTCTTTCCCAAACTATGTGCCCACATCCTTGGAGACTTTGTTATCACTAGTGTGGAAGGTCAGTTTAATAAATGTTCAATTATCACAATAATTTTTAAATATCCTCAAGTTAAATCCCTGGGTAGGTTTGCTACTATGAAACATACATATATTTTCCTGCTGTCAAAATCTCATGGATACGGGCCTCTCATGATCTTGAAGAATTCTCAGGGTCTCTAAGGTTTGATGAATAATTGATGGTCAAGCATCATTAATCTCACCAGTTCCATTTTTCTAGCTCCTCTGTAAGTGCAAAATAATCTCTTTGGTACTTACTGATATAAAAACTGAGTGATTTTGCTGACTGGCTGCTTCGAATTTCACAAGATCCTGAGGAACTGAAGGTTGTAACAGATAACTTATATTTCCCAGGCTCCTTCAAGTTCTGCAACAAATTCGTGTGCCTCTTCATCCACTGTCAAATATTCAGTAAAGTTTTCTAAATCACGTATAAAAAGAGAATATATATGAATTGATATCTGGAACAGCCTTGGCTATAGAAGTCAATTAATTTAAAAAAAAGTATTTAAAAAAATTTTTCCTCCTTCCTTTTGTCAAGTTGAATTATACCTCTAAAATTACTATTAAAAAAAGGTGACTAAGAGTTCAAGTTATTTTTTACAATAGTTTTAAATAACCAGATTAAAATATGGTGCCCAAATCAATATAAAACTAGGGATGGATATATACTGCATTCTTACATACTGTCAACCAATAAAATTATATACACAAAATAGAAGTATAATGTTAGGAAAAAATAGCAGTAATCAACGTCCTCATTTGGATAAAAGGATTAAAAAAACAGTACCAATGTTGTATAAGTTCTTTGTGGTAGCATTAAATATCCATAAGTGTCTTAAATATATTGAATTATCTCTATTTAGAAATAATCCTCTGATATATTTTTCTGACACTTGTAATACTTTTGCTTCATGGTTTGCTTTCAGAAATTTTAAAAGTAAAAATTGCTTCAAAGTCCACGTCCTGCTGCTTATTCATTTGAAGTTGTTATCATTTGGTGACTATAATAGCTGTCAACACAACACACCACAGTCAGATAAAAGCATGATTGAACCTTCATGGAAATAGGCATTACAAAAAATTCTGAATTATAAGACCCTATTTTCCATAGAATACATTGAGGAATAGAAAATAAAAGATAGATTAAGGGAACTTTTTTAATACAAGTAATTTCAGGCAAATGTTAAGAATTTTGACTCAAATAATTGGAAATTACAAAGGATTTCAATGTTATATAATATTTGGGTATGGTTGATTGCTCTATAGTATAGAGAAATTCACAGATCTTGTATTTCATTCTATTGAATAAAATGGGGACAAACAATATGTCATATATAAGACTGCATGATTTGAATACCTTATCCTATAAATAAGGCTGTCAATTTAACCTCAGATTTTGGCAACTTGACAACTTTTGCTACCCAAACTACTAGACTGGAAAGCATAAAACAAAACAAACAACAAATAACTATGAAAACCTACCAAAAAACAATTCACTTATGATTCATGATCCAAATTTACTGAATGCTGTGGCCCTGCCTTTCATAAATTAGTGAGTTAAATATAAAGAATAACTCTCAATTGCTAAGTGAATACAATATATAATATAGTAGCTAGAGTGGAAATACCAGTTGCGATGTATTTTCTATTCTACTACCAGTTCTCTTTGGGAAAATGTGAGTGGTGCTGGTTCCAGGGGGCACCCGCTAAGGGGAATAAGAGTAGCTTGAGAAGCAGGATACAGGTCTGATACTCTTGGGAAAGTAGCCAGGTTGTCAGCAAAATTGTTTTGCTGCATGCTTCACAAATTTGTGTACTGGAAAACAGAATATTTCTCCAGGATATTTTGTAATTTGTGATGGTTAGAACCTAATTCAAAATCTTTCCAAATATAAAGTTTCCTCAGTGGCCTGGGGTATGTGAAATGTCAGGTAATGAAGTGTATAACAGTTGCTTGGCAATGTATGAACTACCCAAACCTGAGTCTGACCCATCGTTCATTTTTGTTTTCTGGTTTCAGTCTGCATTGGATACTCAATTAATTCTTCATTTTCTTACATCTTTCTTTAGATATTAACTGTCTACCATCAGTCTTTCTTTCTAATGTAATTTTTAAAGTTTCAATTTCCTTTCCTTTGCACCATTACTTATTTCCTCTGATTTACTATAATTTACATTCTCTTTCCATGTGGATATGGAACCCATCAATGCAGTGGGTGGTTTTGGTGGTAACCAACTCAATATCATTTGGACAGGGAAAAAAGAGAAAGAGCTGGTCGTCGATTTCTCAGTCTCACTGAGTGTATTGTTATTTCGTATTCCACGGGAAGAACACTGACAAATTCATCTTCACTTCAGGAAGTCGCAGATGCACTGTCCCACCAATATGGCTGGGATGTCGTTTCGTAGTCACTGCTGTTAAAATCAGGCCAACCAGAAGAAATGTTGCCAGAGGGAATTTCAAGAGTGTCATCAGTAAAATGGAAGAGTTTGTCTTTTCCCATTGTATCTTGTGATCTCATGAACGATTCCTCTGGGAAACTGCCACTCTGTTCTTCCCAGTTGTTTTTGTTCAAGTTTACTATACGAACTGAGATATTTTGAGGAGGATAAGGGGCTGTAAGAGAGAGAATTATCATTTTCAAGTATTTTTAACTATTATAATGAATACTTAATCTATTAATGAGTCAAACATACAAGCAGATTTAGAAAGTAGAGTTTAGTTTTACTTTTACTGTATAGATAATTTACATGAAGAGCAAGTGTGGTTTCAAGTACACATACATCTAAGATTTTGTACACAATGTGCACACATTATCTTATCACCAGTCACACTTCAAATATTGATACATTAATTCGTGATACTATGCTTGTCCAAGTGGTGATTTAACCACTTCCAAAGTAGAGTTACATACATATTTTTCAGCTTATCACAATCTCCTTTTTTAAAAACGGAGTCTCTGTCACTAGATCTTTCTTACAAAAAAAGCAACTATCGTGTTTTTATAGCTATCAAGATAAAAATACTCCCTGTGACATAGCTGCATTTAGGAGAGTTAAATGTCTGAATTGCCTCCAGGAACAATAACATGCATGTTGGAAATATGGCTTCACTCCTCATCTCTAAAATAAAAACTATGCACACAAAATGAGTTTATGAACTATGGAATCATACTTTTGTAGTGGTAGAAAATTATGAAGGCACACTGCATGGTCTCTACCTGCAAAAGATTGTATGCATCCTTCAAATAGCACCTCGACTCTCACCTCTTCTACGAACTTCTAATAAAAATTAATCTCTCCCTCCTTTGTGCTGTTATATAAGTTTGTACCTCTTTAATAATATTTATTATTGCATTCTGCCTTGTATGAGTGCCAGTAGTACCTCTTCCATTTTTGAGAACAGGGAACCATCTCACCAGACTTTGTCTTCATCTCTCCCAGTACTTTAAACAACTCCCAGGTAAAAGATACTAATTAGTTTCTTTACTTGAATAATGAAAACTACAAGTAGAATCTTAGATGTTGATGTGAGGTGAATAAAATTTAGCTGAAATATTTTCTTTGCTTTGGCCTAATTAATGAGAATTCAGATTTTTTCAACACATCTTAGAATTTCAGAATGGCAGGGTCTCAGAGGTGATCTATTATAACACATTCCCAATGTTTGTATGAATTGTGTCTCCTGCATTCCTATTGAATACTTGAGGACATTAGGCATGAAAAAATATCAGTCATATTGGTATTGGCAATGGATATTTAGTATGTGTATATTTATATTACCCATCCATTCTTCCATCTACCTACCATCTATCTATCCATCCATCCATCCATCCATCCATCCATCCATCCATCCATCCTATGACTGTGCTTCATATTAGTGATGCTACTAAAATTAATAATCTGATAATCTGTAGTAGAACCTCTCACATCTGTTCTTCTGTCATGTGAGTATTTTGTCAGGTTATAGAATAACTGATGTGCACTTGATCCAGTTAAATTACTTAATTATAACTTTTGGTAGTATCACATAATTTTTTAAATTCAAAGATTATAAATCTATGATTTCATTGACATATTTAAAATTTTTCTTATTTAATATTTTGCTCAATTCCTTTTACATTGATAGAAAATTTGTTTTAGGTTACTAAAATACATATTTATTTTCTTTCTTAGCTCTGGAACAGAATTTTCCTTAGAATGATAGAAAGTATATATATAACAACATATAATTTAATTATATTTTCACTAATTTTGATTCTTTGGAAGACTTACCAGTTCTGTGCTGTTTGGGTTCATGACTGACACCGCTGTACTCCACAAGAGTGCTTTTATTAAAAGTTGCCTCAGATACCAGCTGAAAGGTGATATTACTATAACATATTCCTGGCAGCCAGTGATTAAATACTGTTTTTCCCTTAAAGAAATCTGAGAAGAAAAAAACAATTATATTAAAATTTCAGTTTCCTAAATGCCACACACTTCTAGAAAGTTCTGAACAATTATGACTAACTATCCATAAAATAATATTTCCTGCAACTTCTGGCATGGTCCGTAATAAAAAATTGATATAAGGCTAGAGATGAAAATTTGGATTTTTTTGGACACAAACTGAAAGGCTTTTTTCTGCAGGGATTGGATACAAATGGAATTAAAATTTTATTACAAGAACATTTGGTGTATTAAGTGGAGAAGATAACATATAGAAATTGTAGAGATTAAGTTTCTGCTAGCCATTTACTTTAAGATAAAAACCCAAGGTATTTTGCCAATTTACGACTTAGGAAAAAAGAATTTTACAAGAAATGTTTTCACTAGTCTCACTTGTAGAATATAGCCTATATTAAAAATAAAACAGTTTGTCTGTCATTTGGCAGATAGGACCTGCTTGAAAAAAGAAGAAAATAAAAAATTTGAATTTTATTTGGAAAACATTTTATTTGGAAAATAATAATAAATTTAAAAATCCAATCCAAGTTAGAAAGAAATGAGAGAAACAAAAAGTACCACTTATTGAATGAAAAACCAAAAATAATTTAAAATTAATTAAATTTAAAAAGAGAGCATCTTAATTAACTTATTTTTAAACTCATGGCATTTAGCTCAGCAAAAGTTTCAGTGACTACTTTTCAATTATTTCTGAACTTATATTTGCATGTGATCAAAAAGCAAATAAGGTCCCAATCATTAATTTGCAGATAATCTGTTTTCATTGAAAATAAAACGCAGTAATTTATGGAGTCTATTTATGTTTATCTGATTTTTTTTTAAGTTTAAAAACCCTGTAAATTCACTGCATATATTTTAAACAATGTCTCATTAAAAAAAATTCATGGAAGATTCAGGAGTTTGTAAAAGCAGCAAGTCAAAGTGAGATATTTCTGGATATCATGCCCTATGTGGTTGAGTGCCTATCCTCTACTTAGTTTCCAGTTACAACTAGTCAAATTTGAGACCATTATCTACACTCTCTGCAGATAATTATTATGGTACTGGGTCCTGAGAATATTTACGTTTTCCCAGTTCAGTCCCCAAAGGCCCTCCCTCCTTCTCTCCCTATCCCTCTCCCTCTTGACCTGCCTCTGCCCCTGAAAAGTTGAGTTCTTTCGAAATTATTAATTCCCCTAGGCTCTCCTCTCTCTCAAGATCCCATCAAGCCAGTAAAAATAGTGAAACCGATTTTTGTATATTAATGCAATCATTTAGCTAGTCATACAGATAAATATATACAAAGGAACTAAAAAGCATTGTCTTTTGCATTTGAGAATAATCTTGGACCATCTCCAAGTGAAACTTTGTGAAAGGCACCTCTCTAGCTTCCCAGTTCTAGAAGTGCCCTAACACACTCAGAAAGAAATGGTTAAGTGAGGTGCTTCTAAATTTAAGTTTGAATTTGTTTCCTGCACCAGACATGCAGGAATAATATTTGGCAAGAATAACATGTGAGTCACAATAATTTGAGTTTTTCTTATGCTTACGCATAACACATGACTCTAAAGAACCAGACATTCTAAGACTCCTCATAACAATATTTTCATGCATCAGTAACTATTTTTATTGGTTCATTTATGACCAAATAGTGAATTATAAGACCTCTTCAGAGCAAGAGCAAGACCATTTGGCAAAAATCATGTAAAAGTAATAGTCATCATTTTTCATCTTCCTTTTGCCTCTTACCTTTATATAGCATTGTCCGGAAGTCTTTACCTTCCCAGTAGCTTATGTTTACTCTTGTGAAAACGTTATATTTTTCTGGATAATGAATTTCAAACAGGACTCCTGTTTCAGGAGAAGGTTTATAGTCATATATTGAAACACTGGTTACGGGAAGAGGTTCTGCAGAAGGAAAGTTAATGGAGAAAGGGGAATTAAGAAAAGAGCAAAAGGCCATTATCAATACTTGGAAGGGCCAAGGATTACACCTATTAGAATTTTACACATATTTTTATTATCTGTAAGACACTAAACTCCTCAGTACTCCTGAGTTGAGTGTTCTCTTTAGCAGTAATTAATGATGCATATTTTAAATAGTGATTTCTGCCTTTCAAAGAACTTTCATATTCATTTTTCCATTTGCCTTTTGCAACAACCCTGAGCTCTAGGAAGAGCAAATATTAATATCATCATTCAACATATAAAAATAATGATAACTCAGACTTTAAATTACTTGTCAAAGGTAATTTAACAAGGACATGGCAGAGTCTGTATCTTCAGATTCCTAGTTCATTTTTCTTTTCCCCAAGCCAAGAAAATTTGACATTAATAATAGATCAGTAGAAGAAATTATGTTTTGGCTCTTACCAAGGATAAATGTTTCAATAATCAGTTATTTCTTTGTGTGAACTTAGCACATTTTTAATGTTAAGTATAACATTGCAAACCATCCTATGTTGTGAGGATTATAGTTTATGATGTTTATCAAACTCTTCTTTCTACAGAAATTTAAAAATGTTTATTTCTATTTTGCATGAGTTGTTAATTCATCACAAAACTTTGTAAATACTCATTTTTTTAATAACTGTGATTGATGTATGTCTGCATCTCCTCCACATCCCATCCTTCAGCCAAAGTCTTGTAAAGTGCCAGAGGCCACTCACCCTTCAGTAGGAGCTACTGGATAAGTTTTACTTGCATTCATTTCATTCAAGAAAATATTTTACGTAATTTGGCTTGGAGTCATCTCTTGTATTATAGAAAAATTGATTTTAATTCAAAATTTTAGAATTGAGAGGATTCTTGGACATCTATAGCCTAAATGAAATATCCTTAGTTTAAATTTTATACGTTGAAAATTTCAGTTTCAATAAAATAAGAAACCAAAGTTGACTTAGTTCATTCAACAAATAATTACTTACTTTGTCTCAATCTGTAGCTAAATATCTTTCATTTTGTTCTTCAGTATCTCAACCTATTTTTGCTTTTGACTGATGATATCCAGGGAAGACTGAAAATACATGTTAAAAGTCTTAATTTTTTCCTGGAATTTTTTCATAAACCAAGCCAACATCTATAAAAAAGTTGGAAGGCCTTCAGATTGCAGCACGTATTGGGATCATGTCCCTGTAGACTATGTGCAATGTTCTCTGGTTAGAATGTTTCTATTTTATCTTTGTCTCATCCTTGGTTTTCCTACTTAAAGGGAGAACAGAGTGAACTCACTTAAGTGTCATATAAAGAAACCAGCAAACCAAGCCCTGAAGACGCTGAGTATTTCTCTTCGATTAATCCCAAAGAAGTCTTGAACCATTTGAAGATCTTTCTTCCAACTCAGTCTAATTATTAACCCAGGGAGTCTACACAATCCACTTATTGGCTCTGGATATGAGAAACAAAATGAAAGCTAACAGCAAACAGCAGCCACAGAGCCATAACTCTTCCACTGCTGCAGCCCAGTTTCACATCCTCACCAGGGGTCTGTCTACTGGAAAGAGAAGTTAGAGGTCCACTCAATCTTTCATGCCCTGAGTTAGGAAGTCTGCACATCAAAGCCATAGTCAAACTTTGAAATTCAAAAGATACAGGAGGATTAGAGCATAGATATTTTATTTTGTGATTTTTTTGTTAGCTGTGCCAACTACATAAATTTTAAACTAAGAGAATTTTTAAAATGCCCACTTACATGTTTGCTTCCTGTATTTCCCTCAGCTTCAACATACATAACCCAGGTCAGCTGTAAATTCTAAAGTCCATGCCCAGGCATTTTTGAGGTATATTCAGTACAAGAATTACTGTTTTCTAGAACTCAAATGCATTCTCTAGAAATATTTTACCATCTCTCCAGTTACTTCCCTCATTGTTTTTCTTTTTGAAAAATGAAGGGATGTGGCATAAACCAGAGCTGTAATTACTCATGTGTTTTTCAGTGATGACAAGGTAAAATCTTGATCTAATTCATTACTCCTTTCTCTGCCAACTACCCTGTTATACTTCCCTTTCTTGTTTTAGGAGCCAGGTGAGACTGGACAGAGAAATGCAGTTGTTTAAAAATAGAAATCATTTATTATCTTCATTTATTACTTTTTTGTCTTTAGTTTTTCCTTTTTAATTAAAAGAATTAATCATTACAAAATATAGTGATCCCATTTGCCTCCCATAATTTGGCCAGAGGTAAATTATTACTCTGAATATGGTGTTTCTCTTTCCATGCATGTTTTTCACTTTTATATTTGTAAGTGTCCAATATTCATATGGACTATTACTTCACATACTTTAAAATGTTATGTTGATGGTATCATATTGTACGTACGATTCTGCAGCTTACTTTTTGTCACCTAACATCGTTTTTGAGATTTGTCTGTCTTGATGTATCTCTAGAAAATTAAGTATCCATTTTACAACTATACAAACAATATAATTTATCTGTTTTTTTTTTGTTGTTGTTATATAGGTTGTTTTCAATCACTTACTTTTGCAAATAATGCTGCAATAAATGTTTTGGGACATGTTTCCTTAGGTTGGAAATCCTAGATAGTAGAGTATGCACATCTTCAACTGTATGTGATATTGTGAAAATGTTTTCTAACTTTATGTCAATTATCTATCTATCAGTTGTGTGTGATAGTTCTTGTTTCTCCGTATTCTTTTTCCAACACTTACTTGTATCAGTCTTTTTATTTTTTTTTAATTAATTTATTTTATTTTATTTATTTTTTTGGCTGTGTTGGGTCTTCATTGCTGCACGTGGGCTTTCTCTAGGTGCGGTGAGTGGGGGCTACTCTTCACTGTGGTGCGTGGGCTTCTCATTGTGGTGGCTTCTTTTGTTGCACAGTGCAGGCTCTAGGCCTGTGGGCTTCAGTAGTTGTGGCATGTGGGCTCAGTAGTTGTGGCTCATGGGCTCTAGAGTGCAGGCTCAGTAGTTGTGGTGCACGGGCTTAGTTGCTCCGCAGCATGTGGAATCTTCCCAGACCAGGGCTCAAACCTGTGTCCCCTGCATTGGCAGGCAGATTCTTAACCACTGCGCCACCAGGGAAGTCCAGTCTTTTAAATTTTGGTCACTCTGAAGCCTGTGAAATTTTGTCTCTTAATTTCCTGTTCACGAAAAAGATTGAATATCTTTTCATATGTTTATCTGTCATTCAGCTTCCCTTTTCTTAAAATCATTTGTTTGATACCCTTGCCTGTTTCATGGATTCTTTTTCCATATTTTCCTGCTAATTTCTAATGCAACCTTTGTCATATACCACTTCCCCATTGTCATTTTTTATTGTGTCCTGTGCCTTTCATCTGGATACATTTTTCTTCTTGCTGAAACATATAATTTAATAGTTATTTAAGTTAGAGTATGGGTGTTAAATTCTCCTAGGCTCTGTATACAAAAAAAATTTCTTTATTCTTGATATAGTTTAGCTGGGTATAGATTCTGGGTAGTCTGGATTCCCCTCAGCACTTTGAGGATATTGCTCCATTGTCTTCTTGCACCAATTATTGCAGAAGAGAAAGCTTCTGTCAGTCTAATAGTTATTTTTCTGTGGATATTATGCTTTTTGTCCATTAGTATCTTCTAAACTTCTAATTTATTTTTATTTATGCTTGATCATCTGCAGTTTCACCATCACATATCTAAGTATGGTCTTAGTTTTGAATTATGGTCTAGGTACTTGGAATGCTTTGTCAATCTGTGGATTCATGTCATTCTTCAAGTCTTGGAAATTCTCATAATAATTTCTTCAAATATTGTGCCAATCATCCCCTCCATTTTTTTCTTAATCTCTTAATCTCCTTAGTTAGAATCTCTCCACCTCCATATCTGTGGGAGTATTGTCTCACTGTGCTAAATCATGGGACAATGACACAGTATCATCTTTCAATTTACTGACTTTATTTAATTTTTATTAGTACAGAATTTATCCCATCTATTGAAGTTTTTCAATTAATTAACATTAAATTTGATTAATTAAATTAATTTAACCTAGTTTAACCAATTAAAATATTAAATTAAATGATTGTATTTTTTATTTTTAAAATTTAAAATTTATATTTATTCTGTATGTTTCTGTTTTATTTTTGCCAATTTTTGTTTCCTTATTCCTTAATTCTTTTTTAATATGTGTAATTCTTTCATTTATCACTTTGTATGTCATAGCATACTGTAAATTTTTGTTACATTGCTACATAAAAAATAATACAAAATGTTATAATAATTTTGATGCCTATCTTTTTTGGCATAGATTTCTTTGTGTGTTCTAAAATATAAGCCCTAGGCCAAATTTTGTTTTCTCATTGCCCCATTTCTTGTTTTTTCCTCACTGCTTTGAGGCAGTTTAGCATCCTTTCAGCTCACCAGAATCTGCAGTCTAGAACCAGGGCATATAACATTATTTTGGGGTTCTTCATATTGTGGATGATATAGGTTTTCACAAATTCATTTTCTGAGTCAGAGGGTAACTAAGCTTGGTCCTTGATAGTAAGAATGCGTGTCCCTTGCCTGTATCCTTAGGGCTCCATATGTGTTTTTTTTTCACAAGCAGGAAGAATCTTTGCTCCAAGCAAAGAGTCTGGCTCTGGGCCATATCTAATGTAGAGCAATTCAAGCCTTCCTCCTCTACAGGGGCCCAGATTCAGTACTGTCTCCTTTCAGACCCAGAGCACAGGGGCCCCATGACTTCAGCTTACTTCCCTACTTTGAGTTTCTGATTAACAGAGACACCTATCTTATTTTTGAGCCTGGAAATATACTTCTGTTTCTCTTTTCACTTTTTGGTGGGAGCACAGAGTGTATGACAAAGCAGGACTTTACTGCATTATTTTTACTAAAAATCCTACCATGAAGTTCCCATTTTTTCTTTTAATGAAAAACTTTAAAATGACATTTAATATCATTATTATTTCCTCATTAGGCGTTCCATGTAATAGAAACTGATGTTCAAATTGAAGAATATTTTTTGTTCCTTCATTACCTTTGAACCATTCATACAGATCATAAATAGGAAGATTTTTAAAGTTCTGGACGTGGCTATCTTAGAAGATGAAAAAACAAAAGCAAAGGTGGAGCAAATACTGTTTCGAGAAAGCAGAGGTAGCCTTGTACTTATTAGTATCTGCTAAGTGCTAAGAGGTGCTTCTTTCTGCGATTGCTCTGTTTTGAGGAACTAAAACTAAAAAAGCTGTTGAGTCAGTGATCAGTATCCTTTGCTTTCAATGTGACCAACCTAAGAACATGTGTCTTCTGACATAGCCCTCTTGAGGGAGATGACCATGGGATTAGTCCCTCACTTCTGATGGCAGGAGTAGGGAAAAGGGACAAATCCAGGTCCCAGGCCAGAGTTCTTGTAATATGTGTTGATGATAACTTGAGACCTGACCTGATGGTTCCGTTATATCCGAGCAGGCCGCTGACGTGAGCTGGCTGCAGCAGCCACCCATGGTCCAGGCGGATGGTGACCGTTACACCCGCTAACTTAGTTTGAGTCTCCATCATTTCTTTAGTAAGAGAGCAAAATTTGCCACCCCAAAATGTATCTCTTTGGCATGAGGAGTAACTTAGGCTGAGTATTTTTAAGAAAAAGAAGACTCAGGAAGAACCCTTAACCTTCTCCATAACTGCCTAAAAGAATTTAGACAGAGGGCCTGTTCCTGGAATAGAGCTATCACCAGAGGTATTTGCACAGAAAATGGGCTGGAAGTGGCAGGGGAAACTCAGCAGGGCCTGGAGATCAGAGCCCACTCTGTGTCCCATTGTCTCTGCATGGCCCAGCAAACGTTTGTTTACCAAATGTTTACTTTTCCATCTCCAGGTCAATTGCCTTCCTCCCCTTTGTAGTCCCAAACCACCACCCTGACATCTTTTGTCTTTAGCTGAAGATGGTCTTTAAGGTGAAGGTTTTGGCCATTTCGATGAGTTATCAGTTTTCCTGGGTCTCTCCCATGTATACATGTTATTACATTTTAGTTTTGATTTTCTCTTACTAATCCGTCTCATATCAATTTAATTCTTAGGCCAGCCAGAAGAACCTAGAAGGGTAGAGGAAAATTCTTCCTCTATGATACTTTCCTGGAATATTTAAATAGCTTTCTGAATTATTCTTCCTGCCTCCAGTCTTATCTTAATTTTTCTTATTTACTTCTGTTCAAAACTTTTAAGCCTGCAGGTTACTTGATACTCTCACTTTTGTCGGAGTCTCTGACTTACACCTGTCACTTTCACCTCACTGACTTTTCCCCTCCTGATCTCTTTTGGTTCTCTTTTGCTCCCAACCCGTTGAGTAATTTTCTATTTAATGCCATCGGTATTAATTATATTTATTGATCTTATACCAGGTGCTACACACTTTGTTAAGGAGTTTATTTAAAAATTTTTTATTACAAAAAAATTTACATTATTTAATAGCACCCTCTACCAAATCAGTAATCTATAGCCTGCAAACCAAATCTGACCTGCCACATGTTTTTGTATGATTTATGAGCTAAGAATGGTATTTACAGTTTAAAATGGTTGATAAATATCGACAGAAGAATACTATTTCATGACATATGAAAATTACATGAAATTCAAATTCTGATGTCTTTAAAGTTTCCTAAGAACACAGCCATGCTTATTTGTTTACATATTACCTATGGCTGCTTTTCTGTGGAAATAGTGGAGTTGAATGATTGCAACATAGATTATATGGTCCACAAAGCATAAAATATTTACTACCTCCGCCTTTACAGAAAAAGTTTGCTAACGTCTGGAATAGATTATAAATTAGAAAACTAAGAGAATGTAATAATCTGCCAACGTCTACATTATGGTTTCCAGTTTTCTTTGGCTCTAAAGTTCATGCTTTGATCCATTATTCAAAATATCTGTGTGATAATTTGTCCATTCCAATGCAGGATTCAGGATCCTGTGGCTTGCAGTTCTGTTACAAGAAGGAGATTTCCCCAATCAAATTGTATTATGTCATTTCTTTGCATAAGATGTGTCCTCATTCCTCAGCACTTAGAGCTTAAGGTCTAAACTATTTTGTAAAGTATTCAAGGCTCCTCCCAACTTTTCTAGCCACCTTTCCCTTTATTTTCTGGAATCACAGGTTCTTGCCACCTTCACTCTTGAAGTTCACAGGTGTGCCATGCTATGTACATATGCCCCATTCTTTTAACCTATGATTCCCTTTAACTCTGATTGTGACTTCCATTCTTTATTCATTTGGCAAGTTTTCACTAATTCTTAAATAATTGTTTCTTCTTCCCAGTGCTCCCTAAGAAGGCTGGACAGTCTCTTACACAATTCTTTTACAGCACTTATATATTTGTAATGTTTTGTTGTCTTTCCACTACTATATACAATCTCTAAGTGTGGGTATTTTATTTTATTTCTCTGCCACCTAGGACACGGCGTAAAGAATGTAGGTAACACATAAATAAAAACTCATGCATTATTTTTATTATCATGGAAGAATTTGTATGAATATTATATTTGTAGAGTGTCTCCATGTGTGTTCTGCAATGTTTACAGCCACTATCTCTAGGACTTGCAAACACAGGAGACAGTAGTGTGTAAATAGCATTTCCCAAAATTTCTAAGCAATTGTTTCATGTATTATTTTATCTATTGAGAACTACTCTCCCTCTCTCTAATGTGCACATTATATACTGAAGGTTCTCAATCAATTAAATATTAATCAGAAGTCAGAGCCTAAGGGTTATGAAACCCTTTTGAACTGGCCAAATGCCTTGTTTGTGCTGAATTTATTCTTTGCCATGTTCCTCAGCTTTCTCTGAGAGCGCCAGACTCAGAACAACCGTAGAGAAATATCAAAGGACTGCCCCAGGGCCAATTGCTTTGTCATTGCTTATTTCATGAAGACAAAGATCTAACACAGAATAAATGACTGTAACAAATGTACCCTTTTATCCTCAATGTGTCAACTCTGGGAGCAGATCCTACAAATATTTCCTAAACTTCCAAGAAAAGCTTCCCCTTAGAAAGATAAAGATGGCAAAAATACATCATTAACTGATAAATAATGCTAATTTTGGAGCTCAAAAGTAATCTTAGTCATCGTGTATTTAATACTCTCTTTTTTTGAAGAAGGAAGCTGAAACCCATCACCTCAGCCTAATGTCACAGAAATATTTGTGCATTAACCCCCAGTTTTTATATTCCCAACCTATTATTGCTTTAAAAATCTGGGATGGTGTAATTGAGTATTTAAAAATAGAGTAGAGGGTGAGAGACAAGAAACCATCATTAATCAATTTTTACTCTTTAGATATCAATGCAAATTTCCTCTTCTGCTTAAGATGTAGACAACTGCAAGTCAATACTATTCTCCTGTTAGGGGAAACACTGACTAAAACTGCCCGCCCTGGCCAGGCACCATAGTAGCCACTTGCATGAGTTACCTTAAACAGGAGGTCCTGGTAGGGAATGTGGAACTAACAAGCTACCACGAACCGGAAGAATTCAGGGAAGGTCAAAAGGAGGGAGGAGATGCCAGTCCATATGTCCTGCCAACCTCCCAGAATCCTTCTCGCTGGAATCCATCTTGGCTGAGCGATGCCCGTGCCACCAGGAAGGACCCTGAGTCAGAATGATTGGCCAGAGACAACGGGAAGCTAATCCCATCACCGTAAAACCTGAGACTGCGAGCCACGTGGCAGAGCACTTCTCCTGGGTTCCCTTACCCTTCTACTCTCCACCCAGGTGCGCCTTCACAATCACGTCTCTTGCTTTGTCAGCACATGTGTTTCCTCGGACAATTCATTTCCTAGTGTTAGACAAGAGCCCACTCTCGGGCCCTGGAAGGGGTCCCCCTTCCTGCAACATCCCAACATCCAACAGCGAGAAGAAAAAGCCAAATAATCCATGAGACACAATTTTTCTTGTGTCTATCAGAGAAATAAGATTGCAAGGCAACCAAATGAACTAAATTCTAAAGACAAGCCCCTCTGAGGAGAAAAGGGACACATTAACTGTTTTACCTTTAGTAGGGCGTGGCAGAAAGAAGGGGCGCCATTCAAGCAGGAAAGAAGAAAGCAACTAAAATTTTCCTGATCCAGAAAGGTGAAGTGTGTTCTAAATAACAGTTTAGGCTGCTCTGTCCAAGAAGGTAGCTACCAGCCACCTGTGGCTATTTAAATTAAACTTAGAATGAATCAAAATTAAATCAAATTAAAAATGAGGGGCTACTGTACTGGACAATGCAGATATAGAACATTTGCATCAGACAAAAGTTCTGTCCAAAAGTATAGGACAGAGCTGGTTTTTAAAATGAGTGGGGCTCCAGGCACAAGCGGAGCCCACTTCTCTCTAGCCCTTTACATGGGTCCTCCATCAGGTGCTCAGGAGAAAATACTGATGGCAAGAGAGCCACCCGCCTACCCTCCAGGGCACAAGGATGCAAGTGACAATTAGCACCATGAAGAGATCATGGAGAAAACTTAATTCCCTGGACTTTTAAAAAATACAAAGCAAAACACTTAATGCCTTGGAGAGAGGTAGAAGTTCTTTCCCTCTCAGTTCTCTGGCAAAGATCTTCCTCCTTCTGGGGGAAAGGTAGAAGTAAAAGTTGTATATTCCTGAGTCAAGGGCAGAAAACAGCCTTGGACCATGATCTTCACGCCACTGATAGAAGGTAGAGTTCTGCTACTATGTGGAAGGGGCAGGAGACTCTCCAGCCCAAGACCATCTACAGATTTAAGGTAGCCTTTGTCTGTGAGTGTATAGCGAGGGGTAGGAATGCTGCGAATGCCCCACTTAGCATCACAAACATCTGCCTAAGCCTGAGGCTGGACCAGGAGAACCAAGATCCTCCCGCATTGCCCCCAAAAGTTAGCACTAGTAAAAGTCCATTGGTAAGGGAGAGGCAAAATCATGGATCCCTTATGTGGTGCGTGTGTTCAGGAATTGCTGAACATTGAGGATAGAACTGGAACACTGAGAAATACCTTCTGTCACTGCTGGCAACCTACCATTGACCAGAAGAATTTAAAGTCTGTGATGAACTGAAGGTTAATAGTACTTTAAACTGAGCTCAACTATTGACTAGAGTGACTCAACTCCTCACACGAACAGCCTAGCAATATGGAAGATTTAAGTTAAATTCAACAATATACTTAATTGCATTAAATATAAATGATCTAAGCTTGTACTGTTTAAATTCGTAGCCACTAGCCACATATGGCTATTGAGCACTTAAAGTAAGGCTAGTGCCACTGAGAAACTGAATTTTAAAGTTTATTTATTTTAATTATATTTAAGAGTAAAAAATGTGTAGATTTTAATATCCTGATTATATACTTGAGAAATAAAATATTGCCTGCCTTATCAGTAAACAAAGGATGTCACAGTCATCAGCCGATTGCAAGCCACTGCCAAAGGTGAGCTGGTGAGCCCTGAGGGAACTCAGGAAGGAAAACAAAGAATGCCTGTCATCTAGCAGCCATTCAGACTGCAGCCACTCCCGATGGTGAGCCCTGAGGAAACTCAGGATGTGAAAACAGAGGATACAGGCCCCAGATAGCTGAAGTGCGTATCAAAGGAATGATTTCAGTGAGCCCAGACTCTTGCATCTTCCCATACATAGAAAAGCATTAAATTCCTTAACTAGTTTTCTTTTATTAACAATAATCTTTTGTTCCTACTACCTGCCTTTTGTTGCAAAACTCCTGTATATCCTAGCTCCCCCCTCACCTCCTTGGAGCAGTTTTCTCAGGGTTAACTTGAGACGCTGCCTCCCGGGCTTGAAATCCTCAGTAAGTCCACCGAAGAAAACATAAACACTCAATTTTTAGGTTGTGCATATTTTTTTTAGTCGACATACTGAAACAATAATATTTTGAATGTAATGGGTTAAGTAAACTATGTTATTAAAATTAATTTCACCTTTTCAGAAAGTTTCTTAATGTGTCTAGCAGAAAATTTAATATTACATATGTGGTTAACATTCTATTTTTATTGGCTAGTGCTAGTCTAAACACTCCAATTAAAAGGCAGAGATTTTCAGATTGGGGAAAAAAGCAAGATCCAACTCTATGCTGTTTACAAGAAACCCATTTACATATAAAGATATAAGTAGGTTAAAATTAAAAAGATGAAACAGGTATACCGTGAAGATACTTAACAAAATAAAACTAAAACGTCTATATTAATATCAGCCAAAATAGACCTCAACACAAGGCATATTATTTGGTATAAAGGGTAACATTGTATATAGATAAAAAGGTCAGCTCATCAAAAAGACATGGTAATCCTAAAAGTATTGTATTTGCACCTAACAATGTAACAACAGAACTTCAACTAAAGCATAAACTAAAAGAAGTGAAAGGAGAAATAGACAAATCCAGTCCCTCTGTCAGTCATTGTTAGAACAAATTGACAGCAAATCATTAGGGTATAGAAGACTTGAACAACCAACCTGACCTAATTGACATTTATTGAAACTGCACCCACCAAGTGCTCACAGAAAGCGCAACAAGAGAGGCCATATTTGGGGCCATAAGACAAATCTCAACAACTTTCTGGGCATTGAAATTGCACAGAGCATGTTCTCTGATCACAACGACAGTTACCTAGAAATCAATAAGGAGATCTCTGCAAAATAGCCAAAGTTTTGGACATTCAACAACACAATTCCTAACCCACATATCAAAGAAGAAATCACAAAAGAAAATAGAAAACATGTTGAGTAGAACTTACTGCACATGGTAAAATATCAACAAGATATTCCAGAAATCTTTCACCATCTACTTACTTAACACATTTCTTTGTGAACCATTAACTAAAGGGCCGACTCCTCCAGCTTTGATCCAGAGCGGCTGAGTGCCTGCGAATGAGTGTTGGGTCAGCAGCAATCACTAGTTTTATTTTGCTCTGTGTCTTAGCCTTTTTTTCCTGGTTCCTTTTCTTGTTACTTGCTCGGCTAAATTGAATTAATATTTACTGATCACCATTTAAGCATAAGGGTCATGCTAGGTCATGCTTATGAAATCAGGAAGATGAGCAAGGCAGAGCTTCTGATTCCAAGTGTTATATTATAGGCATTATACGCCTAGATCTGCTGCCTGGTTTTATGCGCTCCTAATTCGCCATTTCTGGAGCTTGTTTAAGACAGCATTTTTCCAGGCAAGTCCTTCCTTTAATTCAGCTCGGTCCTAGATTTGTTCATTATATCTATAAACCTTGAAGGTCTTGGGTCTGTGCCATTCCTAATTTTTAGAACTCAGTACGGATCCTGGAACTCTGCCAAGGGAAACTTTAATTAATTTTTGACAGACATGTTAAAAATATGTCCTCTAGCTTGATTCTGAGTTCTTGTTTCTTGGTGTTTCTCTTTCCTTTTATCCCAACAGAAAATAGCACTATGTCCTTTTCCTTAATTGTGGCCAGAAAGATCACGTATAGATGGCAATTAAAAGATTGCAACCACTGGAGCAAAGAGCAAAAAGAACTTTGCTGAGACATTGCATTGCTCTAGTGATAAACTCTACCATCTTATACATAACAGTTTTTCTTCCATACATCAACATATACAGTAGAGCCGAATTTTACTTTGAGATTATGTATTAAAGGCAGAGAGAAAAGTGAAAATCATATGTCGTTAAAACCATTCCTAAAAAATTTCTAATATCAGCATGACCTCTTAAGACATGTGCTACTAAAGGTTAAAATGTCAATGACTTTTTTTTTCTTGGCATTTTTCTTGGGCAGTGGAAGCTTAGGCTATTTTGAGGGTGAGGTGAGGAATAGCAACTGATAAATAACGATATCTTTTACTCTCTCTCAACTAAAACTGTGTAATTTTGATTTTGAGCCAGCTAAATATTAGTATAAATTCATTGCCTCAAAAAGCAATTTGCTTAATATGAGAATATGTGTTCTAGAAAAAAAACTTAGTTATAATCATACTATTAAATTATATAGCAGCAAATTACATTGTCCAATCATGAATCTAAAATTGTCATTCAATTTCAAAATAGGTTGACTTTTTTTGGTTTAAGCACATTTTGATTAACAAAAGGTTACAGTAAAACGTGATCCAGCTTCAGCAAGAGACTGTATTCTTAAGGTAAAGCAGAACTTTGAATCTTGTCACTTGATTTCAAGGCAATTGATCTTGCCATTCTGGGCTCTGTTTTCATGAGAACCCCCAGGGGAATACACCCAACAAAGAGACACAGAGGACAATATTGCACATGATGCTTACTTGTTAACACAGTGATTGATCTGGATGGCTTGGTAACCACATTTCCATTTACCACTACCAGAGTGATTATATAATACAGTCCGTGATAATTGGCCTTAAAGATAACGGGAGGAGGCAAAGTACTGTTGAATTCCTCAAATTCGAAGAAGTAATTTTTTGATTCACCAGTTATCTTCACCACATACACAGATGATGGACTCATGACATCTGACGCTTCTAAAGAGACAGCGATGCTATTATCATCTTGGACAGTTACGTGGAATGTTGTAGAATTCTGTTTAAGAAAAGAGAGAAAAAGGAAATGGAGGTCAGATTTCAGATTACTTTGCAATAAAATTATACTGACGTAATTTCCCCAAAACTAGTGTTGTGATAAGCATTGCTTTGTGAAATAGAGTTACATAGATATTTTAGTGTACGAGGAAAAGCAGAAAGAGGGAGATTAACCCTATTGTGGCAATTGATCTTCTCAGGCTTTTTTACTTTTAGCATTCTTCTTGATTGAAAAGCTGCTTCCGGTTCATGGATTGTGCCATGTAATAAACACAAAATAAACATCATGGAAATGCGTAATTATAAATGAATGAAAATCATCTTGGCACTCGACTTCCAGAGAAGTCCTGTGGAAGGACTTTGTTTCACCTATGTTGAAGGAGCTGTATGGTTTGAAGAAGCACTGTTTTACTTTGGAGGGTGTAGTCCTGCCATAGTCCTAGGAAAATTCTAAAAGAATGTTTCAAGGCAGTTATTTCCTCTGTGACGTCTCACCTGTCAGTTCTGGAAACTAAAATAGTCAGGGCTGAGAAACCTGTGATAATCCTCATTAAAGGTTAGGCAGTCCTTAATAAGAGAAACTAAGATGCTCTTTGAGGAAAGGACCAGACTGAGGAGTCGTGAGCGTTGATGGAAAAATCAGCAGTTAGTGGACTGAAAACTTTGCTCCAAGTCTCCAGATAAATGCTCATGAACAGTATTTGAAAAATCATTTGTGTAGTTGGTTTAAATATTCCTTCCTGATTTTTTCCCACACTCCACAGTCAGAATCCGTCCTCTTCTGTTCTCTGGTCTTGATAAGACTCATAGACTTTCTAACATTTGCCGATCTGTTTTTTTTTGGTTTTTTTTTTTATTTATTTATTTTTGGCTGTGTTGGGTCTTCGTTTCTGTGTGAGGGCTTTCTCTAGTTGCGGCAAGCGGGGGCCACTCTTCATCGCGGTGCACGGGCCTTTCACTATTGCGGCCCCTCCCATTGCGGAGCACAGGCTCCAGATGCGCAGGCTCAGTAGTTGTGGCTCACGGGCCCAGCTGCTCCGCGGCATGTGGGATCTTCCCAGACCAGGGCTCGAACCCGTGTCCCCTGCATTGGCAGGCAGACTCTCAACCACTGCGCCACCAGGGAAGCCCCTGCCGATCTGTTTTTAATTTACCTTCTGGGTATGTAGTGTCCAGGACAAATTATTTCATCGTTCTGAGCCTCAGGTTTCTTTTCTACAAAAGTGGGACAGAAAAATTGCTGAAACTTGTCAAGGACTTACAAGGATCCAGGTACCAAGCTAGGCAGGCTATAAACACGGTCATCTCATTTAATATTCAGAGTTATCTCACGAGATGGATATTATTATTTCCATCTCAGTTTGTCACTGTGCAAACTGAGAGCCAGAAAGATTAAGTCACTTGCTCCAGGTCACACATGTAGTTTGGACTTTTAACCACCGTACACAAGTACCAAGACTGAACTCCACTGTTGTTCTACATGTCTTTGCCTTCTCCTCTTGACTTATTTTCCTAACATTGAGTCTGACAGACAGGATATAGCTGATAAATGTTTGTTAAATGAATGAAAAAATTGCCGATTGCATTAATTATATGTGAGCATTCTCTTCTTAGGATTAATCTACTTATTGATTTTGGTACCTCACATATTGTCAGCAACCAAATCAAGTGTGCAATACATCAATCCTTTAAAAGATACTGTATAGACCTAAAAACATACTGACTTTTTTTTTCTTCTTATTTCATTTTTTAAGAAATCTGGTTTTTAAAGGTCCTAGTACTTATAAAGGCTATCTGGCCATTAAGAGAAGTTTAATTCTATGTTAACATTTAGTAGACTTAATTGTGTTCACGCTATTCCTATTACACTAGACTGTAAGTCCTCTAGGGCAGAGACTGCATCTTATTTCTAGCTGTGTCTCCAGCTCCAGGACCAATGCCTGGCATATGCCAGGTGGTTTTTGATCTGGGCAGGCCTGGGAAGATTTCTGTAACCCGGGATTGTCAGTACAGATTGACTCTTTAAATGTCCTTTATCCACATTTGTCTCTCATCCTCAGATACATGGGCAGACTTCTAAAACAGAGTTCTGTACTTTTGGGACCAAACATAAAATGAGACCCATTCTCCATTGCCAGCGATCAGGTGAAACGTGAGACTAAACCAAGCGTTGAGTATCCAATAGCATTGAAATCTGGTTTTTATTCATTGTTGATTATAGACGTTGATTCACTAACTCAGAAAATAATAAGTTTACAGACATCAGATACACAATTACTAAGAATTTTTTGCTCTATGTTTTAACAGCCAATAAACTGGAAGTGTTTATGATAATGAAAAGAGGAAAAGATAAACTCAATTTTGTAAAGTGTGTAAGAAATATATGTCTCATGTGTCACGATGCCTTGTAGACAGTTAAAGCCTCCAGGAAAAGGAACTAATCCTCCAAATGCTAACAACAGCTTTGGGGATGATTGTATCAGCCATTAAAATAAGCATTGGCCCATGTGTTCCCAGGTTGCCAAAAATAAATCAGGGTGGGCTAATCAGATTCAGTCAGTGGGACTAATGAGAATAAGGCAGCAGGCCAAGTGCAATCTAGGCAGTGAGCCTAAAAGAAATGTCATCTATGTTATTTTTTTCTTCTCTGTCCCCTTCACTTCAGCTTTTCCTAGAATCTATATTCAGGAGAAAATTCTGAATGTATGCTGCAGGCATGTCATCCCTGCTGAGAAGCAGAGCAAAAAGGAAGTATTAAAAGTAATCAGAATGGATCTGGTAAACTTAGGCAAGGCCAATGCTGATTTATTTGGTGGATATAAAACTATTTAAAACTTTTTCTTTTTCTTTTTCTGAGACTGGTAAAGGTATTGCTCGACTCTGCAGTAAAAATATTTTCACTGAAATGTCCTTTGTATAACAAAGTTTAATATAGAAATTTCTCTGGTCCAACACCCTCATTTCACACTTGAGAGAACAATGGTGTAAATGTCACACAGCTAATTGATGTCAGAATAAGGTCTAGGATCCACACGTTCTGATGCCCCTTGGTATTTCCCTTTCCTGAACTAGAGGTAAGTTGCTTGAGACAGCAAAAGGGGCCTAGGGGTTTGGCTTCAGCAAGGGAGCGGGGGCCCAGGAGCCTGTCACTTGTTCTAAAGCCAGTCCTGGGACAGAAAACCTATTGGAGACAGAATAGGCAGCATTAAAGAGGAGAAAAATGCAGGATGAGTCCCTGGGATGTGGGTCAAGGAAGAGAACTAGCCACAGATACATACTGAATAAATCCCAATTTATAGCTTAAATTGTTTAAGTTGGACTTCCAAAATTTGCAGCCAAAGGTCCTGGTCGATACAAGAAAATTGTTCAGTGTTATAGACATGTAGAGAAGATAGCAATTCATTCTGCTTCTGCAGATGGATATGAGGGAAGGTTTCAGGGTAGAAGGGATGCTTGAAAGATACTCAGGAGTTTCCCAGGGAAACAAAAGTCAGGAAAGTCATCTGGAGAAGTAGGAAGAGACTCCAGGGTGCTCTGGAGTGGGTAGACAGTGCTGGGATACTCAGAGGAGAGAGCAAATAGCCCAGTGCAAGTTATGCCTTATTAAGGAATCTGAATAGTTTTAGGCCAAAAGAAATCATGCACTGTTTTAATGCAGGAAAGTGGCATGATTAGACAGATCACAGTTTAGAAAGGCCAATATAGTTAGAAGGATGGGCCTAGTGTAGTTAGGAATTGGCTGACTGAGCCCATCTAAGGTCAGCAGACAGTAAGGAGGATGTTGTAACAGTTCACGTAAGACCTGACCAGAGTTCAAGCCAGAGCTGGTTGCACCAGATCTGCCCGTGTGACCTGCCGGTGTGATGTGCTTCTAGAACATTATCAGTGCTTCAGCTGGCAAACCAATCAATGATTAGTATTATTAGAGAGGGCATTTTAGAGGGAACACTTAGAAAATTCTGCTGTGCTAAGGTTACCACATAAGAAGTGATGGGATGCTCAATTCTTTTAAATAGTAATATTAATGATGTCCGGTGCTTATATAGCACTTACAGCCATAATTCTCTGCAGACATTATGTAATTCATTCACTTAGCCTCCTGTCCGGCTCCTGGGAAACCTCTTCCAGCAAGACAGTCTGTCCTTTCAGTTCCTTCAGGAAGATTAAAGTCCCAGAGCTGCCCTGATACTTTCTTTCTTTCAGAAACTGTCAGCAGAATTTGGATGTTGATCTCAAAGACTAAGGATGGCCTCCCCCTAATCTCCCATTATTTATTCCATCGTTCTTCAGAAAATTTTGAGCAACCAGCATGTATCAGGAATGGTGCAGGACATTGGGGATATATTCTATTTGGGAGTAAAGAGAAAGACAGGCCTTGTGTGACTTTGTCCTTCCTAGAATTGTGTCTGACCAATAATCATAGTAATGATAATGATTTCAATGATGACAATATTATAATAAAGAACATCCACTTACATCGTGCTTATTGCGTGGTGCCAGAAACTGCTCTGAAGCTCATACAGCAGGTTCTTGAAAGCTGCTTGCTGAGTGAATATGCTTACCATCTGCTGTGTACTGCCAGACTTCTTTATGTGGGTCTTAAATGTATCTTTTCAGGTGGAATATGTCAGTTCTCTATTGGTGCCTGAGTCCACATTCATGCCAACACTGCCTTTCATGTTTTACATGCTCAGATACATCTATTTCTGTCTTTTATGATTTCATAAGACAGAGCCTTCATCTCTTTTGCCTCTTACTTGGTAAAGGGGTCCAAAACTCAAATGTCAGGCAGGTAATATAAATGTGTGAACGAGTCAAGTATAAGAGGATTGAATGATGGATTAGTTAGCAAATGGGAGGGTACAGGCATTGTCTAAAAGCATCATTAAAATCTGGCCAAAGAAAACACATTTGTTTGTCTCTAGGCAAACATAAAATAAAGGGTATACTGGATTTTGGAACTGTGAATAAAGACGTACCTTCTAGGATAATGTAATATCATGGAAGTCAATGGAATACGGTTTCAAGAAGAAAGTGGGGGTCAGTGGTGTCACATGTTGCTAAGAAATGAAGGGCAAGGATTGAAGAAAAGCCGTTAGACTTGGTCATCAAGAAGTTAATAGTAACATCTTTAAGAGCACGTCCTTTACTAGTAGAAAGTAATGAGAGCACAGGGCAACTTTTAAGGAGTTAAAGAGTAAGACAAGCTACATACCCGTAGGGTGGTTCAAATTAAAAAGACAACAAATACAAAGTATTGACAACAATTTAGAGCAAGTGGAAATTTCATTCACTGCTGGTGGTAGTGTAAATTAGGTTAAGCATTTTGGAAAACTGGCAATATCTACTAAAGCTGAATATTTACATAACACATGACCCAGCAATTCTAGTTCTAGATATAGGCTCAGCAGAAATGAATGTGTATGTGCTCCAAAAAACATGTCCAAGAATGTTCATATTAGCTTTGTTTTGGGGTCATAATAGATTTATGGGCATTGATTATATTGTAAATAGTTTAGTTACAAATAAATAAAAGGTGCCATACCAAAAAAAAAAAAAAAAAAAGAAAGAAAACACATTGGCAGGCCAGTCTCAGCCTGTAGGTTACTGGGTTACAACCCTTGAATTTGTTGCATTTGCCATTTCCTTGATTAAATAGATTATCTTTGCACCTTCAGCTTTCACTCTTACTCTGCTCTGCCCAACCAGAGTGCAGAATGATAAGTCAATTTTTACCCATTAAGCATTAATTTAAAATAAATACTAATAATATTTCCTTAGCAAGTTGCCATGTGTGTGCATAAGTGTGTGTAAAATAGCATTTTATTATATATACTAATGCAGTAATTATTTCCTGACTGTCAATATGGACCTGGGGTAGAAGCTCTGTGGAGCTCTTAATTTTGGAGATCAAAGAAAACATGCTTGAGGAAAGAATTCAACCTGGCATTTTTAAAGTGGAAAGAAACTTAGGCTGAGGAGATATGCCAAGATTTTATGTGATATGTAGGATAATAACAATAGTCACATATCACATTTTATATTTTATAAAATGTTTTAAAATACATTTTTTCATTTCATCCTCAGAACCTCTCATTAAGTTATTATCTCACTTCACAGATGAAAACACTGAGGCACAAAGGTAGCCCAAATGCTACCTTTCATACCTGTCCTTAATTGGTGGTGAACTCTCTCAGCACAAACTATGACTTATTCCTCTAGATTATGCTTGAGAGATGCTCAAAAAGTGTGATATCATGAAAAAAAGCAGTTTTGGAGATAAAAAGAAATTTTGTAGGTAGGCCAACGTGGGTTCAAATCTCACTTGAGTGATAGTCTCTCATTTTAATTCTTTGAGCCTCCTTTGCTTCAGGTAAATTATGGAAAAGCTAAAACCTATTATGACCAGGTTTTGGTGGGGGGGGGAGGGGGAAGTGAGATTATATGTGTACATTACCCAGTTGAATATGTGATATTTAGTAGAGCCTCCAAAAACGATAGCTAATTATTGCTACAGTATTTATGACCTATTTTTCTCCTTGATTCTCTCTGGGACATGTAAATTTTAGAAGATGTATCATTTTAGGACACTAACACCATGGTTCATAAATGGTTCCATAACCATTCTGACTTTCAGTCTACTTATTCAATAATCAATATTACCCTTTTTTGCGGCATCATGAAAGAGTTTCTTTTTCTATTATTACACCTGTGTGAGACAGCCTGAGCTAACCTGTTTGACTGAAGGTTATCATGGGAACAGTTTCTAGGACCTACTGTGGTGACGAGTTTAGAGACCTGTGAAGCTGCCTGGTTGATGATTGACTTGGGAGGAGGTGGGTCCACCTTCCAGGAAGCCATCACATACATCTGTCCTTGACAGTCCAATGATCAGGCAAGTTCTGAAAATGTGTGACATTCTTCTGGCTTAATATGTTTTGAAAAATAGGGGTCTCTGACAGGTCAATTCTGTGAAACAAGTGTTATTTTCAATAACAAGTGTTATTTCAACATGAAGCACTGACAAACATTATTTTGCCTGAATTTTAAAATTCTCTACCTTGCTTCTCTATCCCTAACAGTATTTATAGTTTTTAAGTGGTTTTACCTTAGAAAGATGCTTGTAAAAATGTAGCTGTCCCACTTATAGAAAGATAATGTGAAAGATAATGGCGCTAATCAGTTATTTTAGAATTAATGAGTTCAGTTGAATTTCCCCACAGGCATGAAGTGTCTCTTCAACTGTGACACCAGTTAATTAAATCCTGAGGATAGTTAACAAAGAGTGGCTTCTGCTTACAAAACACATAGTTCACAGCGTATTTAGGTGCGATCCTTGTGACCTTTTGTAAGCACTGCCCTCTAACTCCCCTCCTCCTTGAGTTAGCATTGTCAACAACAGAACTTTCAGATCTTTAAAGCAAATTGTTTCCTGTTTCCTGTGTCCTCCACCATCACTGGGATTTTATGATTTTCCTGGAGGACTGATCCCTCCATGCTGGATAAATTAAAGCCCAGAAGTCAAGGGAGATGAAGTGCTGTACTTTACACACATGCTTTGCTCAATATGTACTTTCATGTAGTTTAAAAAAAATTGGTGGCACAGTGGTTAAGAATCCACCTGGCAATGCAGGGGCACGGGTTCGAGCCCTGGTCCGGGAAGATTCCCACATGCCACAGAGCAAATAAGCCCATGCGCCACAACTACTGAAGCCCACGTGCCACAACTACTGAAGCCCGTGTGCCTAGAGCCCGTGCTCTGCAACAAGAGAAGCCACCACAATGAGAATCCCGCACACCACAAGGAAGAGTAGCCCCCGCTCGCCGCAACTAGAGAAAGCCTGCGCTCAGCAACGAAGACCCAACGCAGCCAAAAATAAATAAATTAAATAAATAAATTTTTAAAAAAATTGAGTGCCTGCTGTATGCTTGGTGCTGAAGATATGATGGTGAAGAAAAGAAATTTGGTCCTGGTTCCAGTGGTGTTTGGAGTCTACAACAGGAGAGATGAAATATACCATTTTAAATAATTACAAGTGGAAGAGGCATTGTAAAGAAGTGAATGATGATAAAAGAGGACCTAGCAACAGGATCTAACCTAGAGTAAGTAAGAGTCTATACAGGTAAGTACAGGCTACAGTAAGAGTTGGCCTGCTGAAGATTTAGAGAAAAAATATGACCTGTGAAGATCAGTGTATATGAAGATTTGGGGGCTGGAGAAAGCACAATGTATTTGAGAAACCAGAATAACATCAGAATGGTCAATAGTGGAAACTAGATCATAGGATACTTTCTAAGTCCTTCTAAAAAAGTTGAGGCTTATTGCTCAAGGCAATGGGAAGCCACTTACAGGTTATTAAGCAGGGGAGTGAAACAGTTAGATTTGCATTCTGCAATAGAAGCAAAACATTTATTATGTTAACCGCTGGCTCCCAAATTCCTATTAGGGGAACTTTTAATGAAAAAATACTTGATAATGAGCCACTTGGGATAGAAGGACACACTCTAAAGGTATGAGCAGAGGAATCTAGGCAAACGAACAAAAACAAACAACAAAAGACAGTCAAACTAGTATTCAAGTTACAAAGAAAAGAATGGCCTTATTCCAGAAAGTAAGGGAGAGAGATAAGAGAGGAGGGGCTGGAAAAAAAAACATGGAGAGAAGAGCCAGCATGATGGTGTGATACTGGGATACAGGAGGGGTAATCAGCCAACAGAAATATCCAGATCATGAGGAGGTCATAGAGCATTTTAAAACTGGGAAAGCCTAATGTTTCAGTTGAAGTTAGCATTTTGAATACTAAACATTTCTCCATCTCCCCAAACCCCAATCTTTACTAATGTTTGTGACATTCACACGTGTTTTGTGTGAGTGGCTCATTAGTGTGACTTGACGAAGGGGCTGAGTTTCACATGCATGTATTAGGACACAGAAATGGTCATCATAGAAGTTGGTGGATGCCTGAGGGAAGAGGGAATCGTGAGAATGAAAGCCTCCTCCAAATTGACAAAAATCCCGAGGGGATTTGAACACTGGAAATGGGAAAGGATTGAAAGCCAATTTCCTTTAAGTCTCAGGGTGGGTAGGAGGATACTTCTGGTTACACTACAGAGAGCTGGTTTGTAAGGACAGGCAGATGTAGGGTGTGATGGTAGTATTCTAGGAGAGGAATGATGGCAGCTAGGAACAGCATGATGTCAAGAGAAATGTAGAACTTTTGTTCTACAAAAGTAGAGCAAAAATAGAAACGCAGAACTTAGTGACTTGAAATTTGATTGGTTGTGGGTTGCTTGGGGGGTTGATTTTACACACAAACTCACACATTATCATTATCATATATGAAAACGACTGCAGGCAAGCAGAGATTAGCAGGGTGGGAAGAAGGGTGATGTGTATAATTAGTTCAGTTCAGTTTGATACACAACGAGTATAAGATGCATGTGGGATATCCAAGTGCAAATGCCAAGTGGGTGATGAGCTATAGGTATCCAGAATTCAGAAGAGAGGTCTGGATCTAATACTTGGAAGAGATCGCAGAAGAGATGGTAGCTGAAGGCCTGGGAATCGAGGAGATACGGCAGCGTGGTAACACAACTACTACTATTAACAGCGCTTACTTTTATTAAGAATCTACTTCGTGTTAAGAACTTTTTAGGCATTACTTTGCTTAATCCTCTGAACAACCCTCTAAGATGGATATTATTATTTCCATTTTCCCAGTTTGTAATTGAGCCTCAGAAAGCTTCAGTAACACGCCTAAGGTCACATGCTTTTATGTGGTGGGCATGAGATTTAAATCCATGTTTCTCTGATTTCAAAGTCTGTGCAATAACCATGACACTCCACTTCAAGTTTGTGCCACAGACTGTCTTTTACTTCATTCCTCTGCAACCGTGTGGCATGAACATCACTTCAAGATCACTCATCTTTATTACATGGCGTGGGCGGTTACAGGACATTCAGCTGTAGTGGAAAGAATAGTGACTTAAATAGAGCTCAACATGAATACCAGTTCCATTACATATGGACTACCCTGTAGAGACCTTGGGGAACCTTAGTTTCCTTGTCTAGAAAATGGGAAAAGAATGCCTATCTTACAATGTTGTTGTGATTAAAATGAAAAAAATGGAATTAAGATAACTTGCCATATTTTATGTCTTGCACATACTAAGTGCTTAATTTTGATGGTTTAAAAAATGGCAATTACACTTAATGAATCTGGCTAAGAAAGCTCTTGTTAGCTGCATTGCAAAGCTTTCTGAATATCATTAGAAACTGAATAGATAATAAAAGAAACTTAAGTTTTCACTTGTGTAAGAACCCTCAACATCATAATAAAACTCTAAAATGATAATCATGCAATTTTTCAACGTGTATTTTTCAGGAACAGTGGTAGCTCAGATTTGCTGTTACTTGAACTAGTTATAGATATAATTCAATTAGAAATATTATTTTTTCTGGTCATAGTAAAATAGCTTCTAAACAAGCCTAACTCTCTCCTTTCTTCAAAATACCGAATTATTAAGAGTAAGAGAATTACATAATTAGTCTTGAAAAAACAATAGGATTATGAAAACAGAATTATGAAGAGTAAGGAGCATATAATTTAGGGTAAAACTTTGTCTCATTAGATTGTTGAACAAAGGCAAATTACATAGCCTTTCTGAGACAGTTTTCTCATCTGTAAAATGGGGTTACTACTTCCTTTAACTATACTTTTGTGATGATCATATTGGATAATGTTTGTAAATTACCGGGCACAGCCGAGTGCATTCTAAATGCCCAATAAACAGCACAGTTCTGGTCATGTGAATGTTCTGGGTTTAAAATCTTGGGGAAAAATATCACTGAGCTTATTATTCACTAGCCAATAAAAACCAGATTCTTTAGCGTGACCCTTAAAGCCTTTCACAATCTGTCCCTAATTTACCATCTCATCTGATCTGTCACGATTTCTCTGTCAAGAACTCCATGAACCTCACAGACTAGTCAAACTCCCCATTCCATTTACCCAGGGACTTTCTTGCCTCTGTTGTCCTATTGATGTATTCCTTCTGCCTGAAATATCCCTTCCCTCACTTCGAATATCCAATTCTGACACTCTATCTCTATCAAATACCACCTTCTTCGAGACATCTTTGTGACCACCTCAGACAGAATCAGTCTCTTCCTGTAATCCACAGCCCTCTATCTAAATCTCTCCCAGAACACATCACTCTGTAAGTGGGATCATACAAATCTAGTAACAGGCAGACTGCCCTTACAGTAGGAAGTGGAAATAATTTCAAAAGACTCTTTTACCAAGATCCTGTTCTCCTCTCTTTAAGTATTCATAACATCTACTTAAACCATTTGAGGTTAACATTTTACATATTCATCTTCATTTCACAATGTTAACTTTAAATTGTCACCATTTCTTACTTTCCACTGCATGAATAATGTTCAGCCAGCGCTGATGCTATTTTGAATTACAAGAAGGCTGGAACAACAATCTGATATTTATGTTTTATAAATGAAGCTCAAAAATATCTTTGTCTTTGGGAACAGCTGTAAAAAGACAGTATGCAATTTACTGCACCAAATGAAAGGATTCCATTCTTTGGGAAAGGATGGCATTTCTATAAATCATGCTGTGGTATTTGGTGAGGAAATATCATTACTTTTACTTGACATACTGAACTTGTTGTTAATTGGCATTTCATCATTAAATAGTTTCTTATTGCCCTGTACAAGATGTAATTTAAAAGGTAAAAAACAGAAATGCTTGAAATAATTTTAAAAGGTGGTTTTTACCATTAGAACATTTTGATGGTACAGAATCTAATGGTAAATGTGAACTTTTTTCATTGGATTCTGTACAGAAATGTTTAAGCCTCTTTCTGTATCTTTTCTTACTATTTTAGTTTCTGTTCTTAAAGGCAGCAGCTGTTATCGGTGGTCTGATACAAGTACCTCACGCCAATTTGCATTAATCTACACAATTTATGTTAAACAAAAGATCTTTAGTTACAAAGCTATTATTTGATTCATAATAAAGTCTTAATAAAGTCGTAGCATGCAATACTTTTACCAGGCCATGGCTGAATGTGAGATCCATATGATTTTTTAAAAAATTAATATCATGTGCTTTAAGTTCTGAAACACACCTTTCCTTTCTTGAATACCCTGAAATATAATACTTATAATCAATATTAATTTTCCATTTGCTAACTACTCTATTTCTATTTCCTCCTCCTTGAATAATATTCCACTTCTCCTTTCTTCTCTATCTCTTTTTTTTCCCATTTTTTTCTCCCTTCATATTACTGCTCATGGTCTGTCTTGTGCTGTGTTTGGTTAGTTCTGTGTATAAATTTCCTGTAGATTTTAACCTCCTAAAGACAGAGAATCAGACCTCACTTATTATCTATCACAGAATCTAACAGAGTACTTTGCTATTTGGAGCTTAATAAATATTTATAAACTGAAATCCATCCATTTATCCATTCATCCACCTATCTTATTTTTACTGAGTCTTTAACAACATATTCTTACTGTGTCTCTTCAGCCTATTCTTATGTGTCAGAGTATTTCTTATTACAGCTCAGTTTCTGTATTATTATGGCAAAGTCATATTACTGTATTTTAGAAATAAAAGAATACTTGGCCAAACTAAGAAAGATATTAAGGAGAGAGGCAAGGAGGTAAGTGGTGAGAAAGCAGGAATTAGACACAGAGGTAAGACTAAATGAATATAAAGAAAGAATGGGTGAGAGATAATGAAGAAAAGGTGTGAACTGGGAATAAGTAATAATGAACAATAACACAGTGGCAGAATAAGACTGACATTTTGTATCTTTGCTGGTCATGACTCTATCTGTGCTATTATTTAATATCTGATAGAGAAAAAAATCAAACTAAATTTTGATTAATATCTCAATTGTTTCCTTATCTACGTTCCACTTTGTTCTTTTTCTCCTATGACTGTGTTATAATTTGTTTCTGACTTACAGATAATATATTCTTAAAGACTCATGGATGCACCATTAATAAATCATATGTTGCTATGGAAACTAATAGAGATTTAATCATCTAACTGCCCATGCGGAGGCTGTCCATCCACTTGGCTAAGATGGTGCCACAGAGATTCAAATATTGGATGGGAGATTGGACTTCAGGACCCCTTTCAATTCATAACTTCAAAGAGTTATGAATTAATAAAAGCTGAACCTATGAGTAATTTCTAAGAATATTAAGAGATGCATGCCAGATTTCCTTTTAGGTCATAAGTATCCAGGATCTGTTTTCTTCAAAATGATAATTTCTCTCAAGCCTTTTCCATTAGCTTAAGCTTCAAGGGAACAAATCATGGAACATTTACTGGAAGAATTTAATAATACTTTGTGATAATTCAATACTGTATTTTCCAAATACATTGCTGCATAATTTACAATGAATATGATTAATTATATATATTTAGTACATAACAGTATGATTTTCTGTTTCATTGGAATAAGGAAAACCAGTAACTTGATGCATTTATTTAGGTGAATGCATCTACTTCTTTGTGTATTCCCTTTAGCATTCAAAGTGAAAAAGCGATTTTTACTTATCAGGTAATTACAATTAAGCCTGTACTAACTGCTATAATTAAAGAGAGAAAAGAATAGTAACAATAGTAATAGCTAGCATATATTAAATACCTAATATATGCCAGGGTTTGTTCTAGGCGTTTTAGATTAATTATGCCTAATCCTTAAAGCAATATTTAGAGTTTACTATCATTAGTTTATCAATAACTAGGAAGCAGAGGATGGAATTCAAAGAATAATTTGTAATGCTTACTTGGTGTTGGTTACAAGAGCACGATTATGAGCAAGGGAGACTTGTTCAGCCCTCACAAAGATTAATTCTAAATGAGCAATAACAGTAAGAAGCATCAAATATTACGATGAGATGCACAATGTACTCTGACAGCAAGAACACCTTACCTAGTGATGATGAAGTTGATGCTTGAAAGATTATCAGGATTCAGTGGTCAACAGGCTGGAGTGTCGGGGACGTTTCAGGCAAGAGGGGCTGGGAACAGCAGTGTGTTTAGGGACAGAGGACAGCACAGCATCTTCAAGGAACAGGAAGGGACTTGCAGGTCATGTCCAGGTGTTTGGAACCATTGAATTGTTCTAAGCATCAGAAGGCCATGATTAGATTTTCTTTTGAGAGCAAAAGAGCTAGCAGTGGTATGGAGCTCGGATGGGGAGAGGGCAAAATGAAGCAAGAGATCAATTATAAGGCTGTGGCAATAAGCAAGACTTATCTGGACTTGGCAGTGGAGAAAGAGATGAGGGTGGCAATGAGAAATCTATTAAGGAAGTATCAGTAAAGTCCCAACAAGCTGTCGGAATACGAAGGAGCCTTGGAGATTATGTTGTCCAAACTCCTTAATACAGATGAGGAAACCCAAGGCCGGGAAGTGGGAAGGGGCCTGCCTAGGGGTAACTGCCTCGTTAGAGGAAGACTCCTATTGAATGCAGATCTTCTTGAACCCACTCCAGTGATATTTCCATGATGATATTTTGTCCTCCCAAATCTACCAAATCAATTAATTTTTTTTCCATTTATTCCATTTCTTCCATAAAAAATAAAGCTTACTTAAGTGGACTTTCTGTAGAGATACAAGGCAAATTTGGCTCTGAGATGAGTGGGCAGAGTGGAGGCAATTTTTGTATATAAGTGATTACTTTCCAAGGGGAAATGGAGACTGCCTGCAGAGTTTATCATTTTTTGATAACAAATGAACAAATTAAAAACAAAAAATTGAGAATTTTTTCACTGCATTCAGTCACAAACATACCAAAAATTATTATATCGTAGAAAAAATCGCTTCAGTGAATATAGTGCTTTGGTAGGGCTTCTCAAAATTAAAAGGCATATGAATTCAGGTGGTCTGGGATGGACCCCAAGAGTCTGCATTTCTAATAAGCGCCCAGGTGGTACTAATGCTCTTGGTTCATAGAACACACTTTGAGCAGCAAAGCCTTACTTTTCAAAGTTTTTACTCGCAGGTTGCAGGCATGAATGGTTAATCAACAAGGTCCCGAGCCATCTAGGATAAGCCGAGAGTCTAAGCAAGTCAGTCCCTCTAACCAGGAGGCATTTGCAGTGTGAAAACAGGTGACCCAGTGGACAAGATAATTTGCTGATAAACCATTGTGAAGCCATCTTCAGAAGAGGTGGCTTTTACCACTGGGGTAACACAAAGATGAGGCTCAGAGGCTTTAAATGAACCAGGAGAAGCACGAGCCATACGCTACCACAGTTGACACATCTGCTTGATGCCCTGGGTGTCCCCCTGGGAGCACTGAACTCTGCATTAGGTACCTGAGTTGAAATCCTGTTACTTAGCTTTATGATCTAGGTTAACCTACTAAAGATTACGGGCCTTGGTTTCACTCAATTTTATTTTTAAGCTTCAGTTTTTGTCAACTTTATGTTTAGAATAATTCAGAGATGATAATGACATAATACACCTGGAAACTGTATGTTACACAGTAGGTGTTCAAATGAATTGGAGGAATGTGTGTTTGAAAATTGTGTGGGTGAATCTTTCAAGCCTTGGATCTAAATATTCTTTTTCTCACCCCAGGTCTGCAAAATTCATGAAGCAACTTCCATATCAGGCAGTTAAATGTGATTCTTTTTGTATGGAAATGGTCTATGAAAGAGTTAGAAAAGAGTGTTGCATCTGTATATTTCCGGGTTTGCACGGGTTGTGTCACATCAGATTTAAATCTAGAAAGAGCGGCAGGTAGAGGTGATGAACTCCATGTAGCAAAGGCAGAAAGCTTGGACTTTAAGGATGAAATTGAACAATTATAGACAAAAAGACAAAATTTGTGCACTTGATATAACATCAAGTTTTCTGTAAAACAGTCACATCATTATGGCCAAATAATCACAGGATGAAACTGAGATGGCAAAGGCAGGAGAGAATCTTAATTACCTTGGGGGAAAAGCTCAGCTACTTCTGGCTGAGGGTTTCCAACACCCAGGAGAGAAAAAACTAGTAAATAAACTACAGTATAAAACTCCTGCATTGTCAGGGGTGCTGCTTAGTAATTCACTGTAATTCAATATGTAATCAGAGGAAATTTCCTGAATGCAGAATACTGTCATGCAGCATTGCTCAGAGAATTTGCAAATACAGCAGGGGACTTAAGACATGGACACAGATATACAACATTTGGAAGAAGACATGATCAGTAAGAGTGGGGAACAAAACGAGAGATAATATTCAGCTGGGGCAATCAAAGAATGTTTCACATAGGAAGTGGTTATTTCCTTGAATCATAAGTCATTAAATTCAAAATTTAAAGGGATCTTGGAAATAATGAGTCTGATCCCTTGGGCTAGTGAAAATGGTGAGGAAAATTTGTTAGAGGTAGACAGTATTAAGTACAGAACCCGATTAAGTTCAAAAGTTTTACTCAGTGGTAGCACGTGGCACATGAGAAGAAGCAATGAGAGACAAGGAAAAAGGCTAGATTAAAGCAAATGAAGAAAAGTCTTGAATGCCAGGCTAAGAATTTGAACATTGTGAGCAGGAAACCATTCAACAAGTGTTTTATAGAACCTACTGTATAAGGCCTTCCTATAAGCCCAGACAGGTTATGTCAATTCCCTATTCCTTGCCACCCTTTCTTTATAATCAGTGCATTTTGCTAGACAGGGGAAAATAGAATAGGCAAAACTATAACCCTGGATGGATTCTTTTAAATAAGATTCCATATTACTCAGCTATAAAAAAAAAATGAAATGATGCCATTTGAAGCTGCATGGATGGACCTAGAGATTATCATACTAAGTAAGTCAGAAAGAGAAAGACAAATACCATATGATATCACTTACATATGGAATCTAAAATATGACACAGATGAAATTATGAAACAGAAACAGACTCACAGACATAGAGAACAGACTTGTGGTTGCCAAGGGGAAGGTGGGGGTGGGGGGGTGGCAGAGGGTTGGATTGGGAGTTTGGGATTAGCAGATGCAAACTATTATATATAGGATGGATAAACAACAAGGTCCTACTGTATAGCACAGGGAACTATATTCAATATCCTGTAATAAATCATAATGGAAAAGAACACGGAAAAGAATATATATGTATATATAACTGAATCACTTTGCTGTACAGCAGAAATTAACACAACTTTGTATATCAACTATACTTCAAATAAAAAAAATAAGATTCCATAAGGAAAATTCCTAGTATTAGAAAAAACATCCTTCTTTAAACATAAGCTATAACCAATTTACATTGGGATGTACTAAGCAGAGGAAGTACATGTGTATGTAATGCTTGGCATTTCATTATCTTATAGGCTAAAGAAACGAGCTATACATCATATGTTTCTGAGTAGTTCCACATTGCTATAATATTGCTGCAGATTTGTGACTCTATTGTTATAGTCACCACAAGTAAACACAATTTAGAATTTTTGAAAACTGAAATCACGATCTCAACGACAACAGAAGTAATGTTTACTCAACTGGAATTATACTTCAAAATGAAATAAATATTTCCTGAGAAGACTGATATGAAATCCACAATTTCTCTTTTATCAATGGCAATCCTTTTGAAATGAACATGACATAAGACACTGAATCCTTAGTTTCAAAAGAGCCAGCCATCCAGCATACCTATATTGTTCTTTTTTGTTTGAAGACAATAAGATGCAACCCACTTATGTTGCCAGCAATTTAGCTCTCAAAAACTGCATCCTGGATCCTTTTTTTGTGTGTGGCAAATAACAGTTACGAGGCATAGGTTTGTGGCTAATTCAAGAATCAACTTTTGGATGCATCCATCAGGAATTCTACCAGGAATTCATTAGCTGGCTCTAAGTTTAGTAATTCCTTCCTCATGGAGTGCTCTATCTTATTCCTAGAGCTAATTTTGTGTCAGCGCTGCCTTGCTCATCCAAACCTTTGGCATCTTTCTTGATCAAGTGAGATCAGAGAAGGCTGGTGGTAAAACAGTTAAACTCATAAATGTGACAGCATTCAAAGCCAAGGTGGCAGAGTCCTGCTGAGTCTGATATCTTGCTTTTCACTCACATTGCTTTTTTTATTCTCTGTAAATGGGCTGGAATTGAGCAATAAGACGCTGCTGTGATTCCTTTTTTTTCAGATTTACTTATGCACAATTTTGGAACTGAATATTCATTCTTTGACATTGACATTTACACTTTCTACTGCCCTTCCCCCCAGACATCCATTGACAAAGAGAAAAGCGTGGCCATTGGTTTTTATCCTGTTTCACTTGCTGTAAGAGTTGCGTGGTAAGAGTCAACCAGGCATCCATATGGCTGGTTCTCTAACTGAAATCTTATTTTTTCCAGGCAGCCCTCTGCTGGGGGGCTTGATGATTCATATGCTGTATGTAGGCTGCAAGAAGCAAATACCAAAGGAGTCACTGGAGGTTGGGCCACTCGCTGTGAGCCAACATGCCAGGAAGGGGGGTGGCACAAATGATGCATGGTAATTATCCCAAGCATGAGTAATGTAGGATTCTTGCAGGTGTTGCTTTTTGTTTTTTGTTTTTTTGTCTTCTGGCGATAACAAGAAAAGAGGGAAGTAAAACTTGGCCTGCTCTTTCCAAGTTTGCTTACACAGGAGAGTCTTTCTTAAACACTCCTTGCTGGAGCAAGGAGATGGACCTTGGTGGCAACTAAAGGGATCTATTCCTACTTTGCCTTCGAGCTCCAGGTAAATAAGAGAGGGCTGTCTGATTCTCCCATTATTTTAGCTGTTTCAGCAGCTACTGCTCTGTGGGGCCTCTAGCCCCCATCTCTTTGGAGGGGACTAGAAGGTTTTAAAAAGCATGTTTTTCTCACCATTCTTCTTCTAACAATTCCCTTTACCCTGACCAGGAGACTTTCATTAGAGAGGTGTGGGCATATTAGTAAAATTTAAACCTCAAGTAACATAAAATTTATATGGTTTCAAATACAAAACCCGAAAGTTTAAGAAAAAAGTTTGGGATTATTTATTCCTTTACAAATTGAACACTAGAAGAATCTACTGGGGAGGTAGGCTCTATTATGCATTGTTCTAAATAGATTAATGCCATATTAATGAGGCATTAGAGTCCTAAGTGATTCACTATTTTAAAAACCTATGCATCTAGCACTTTTTATTAATATGCTACAAATTCTACTTTGCAAATATCAATTTCATAAGTGCTCTCTGTCCCAGAGGAAATAAATTCATCTAAGTTGGATTTGGCAGATGTGTTTCAGTTGAGCCATTTTTGTCCCTCCTATTTTGACATTTGGCTGAGTTTTGCTCCAGACATGTCAAATGCCTGCCCTAGGGAGATAAGGATTAATTAATTGAAGATAACTTACAATGCAGAAACCAAGCAGAAATTTGCAGAACTTGTTCGTGTCAGTTCAGATTGGATCATTTTAGTGGAGCATTTTTTTTTTCTGAATGGAGATACCAAAATATATTTTGTAAAATAGATAAGAGTAAAGATTATCCATTTGTTATGGGCACATAATTAATTGTTCGTTAGAAAAGGGGGGAGGAAATCTTACTTAGCTATAACTTGATTGAATGTTAGGTTAAGCCATATGAAATTTGTGATATTTAACAAAATACACCTTTGAAACTGGATGCTTTGAAAATAAAAACCAAATAACGTCAGCCCTTCTACTTCCATACAATAAATGCTTCTTGGGTACCTACATTTTTTTTCACATTCTAAGGCTGTATACTTTATTTATGGGGGCTCTAAACCAGCCATTTACCAAAGCACATAGAGACGCAGTGATAGACCGTGAATTGAAATACAAAAATATTGAGTGAACGATCAACTTAAAAATAATAATTCATTTCCATGAGTCCCATTATTTTCATAAAAGAAATATATAATCATGGTATAAAAATTAAGGATATACAGGAAAGAAAATGTTAACAACAAAAGGAAAAAAATCCCTCATAAATCCATCACCCAGAGATAACCACTGTCATATTTCCTGACTCTTTCACCATGTTACTATTCTTTAATAAAAATGGAATTATGCTTCTTTATAACATGCTTTTACAAATTAGCATGTGGGAAAGTCTCTGCACATCAATAAACATTCTCTGCTTTTATTTAAGTGACTATAGTATTCCACTTTGGGGTGCTTGAAACTTTATAGGGTTTGCCAACTGCACAGCCCATAATGAGATAAGAAGTCCTATGCTCCTCAGTAATTACTAATCAAAGGTTAGTCTGTGGGACAATGCCAGTGTAATAACTATTTATTAATCATCTGTGACCAAGTAAGCACATCAGTTAAGGGTAAGCATAGAAATCATTTATCACAATTTGTTACAGTATGTAACAATAATAAAAAACAAATTGGAGCTTGTATTTTATTTATCTGCTTTAACTTAATTTAACTTTTCATACATTTGTATTTGATGGAAGTATTGGTCCATGTAGATTGGGGGAAGGGGACTTGTTCCTTTAACATAGATAGTTCAAAAGCTGAAACCAATTTTGCTAGATGCACTAGAACTTCTCAGCGTGAAATCACAGTCTGAGCCAATGGCTGGCTAATAAGAATGTTTTTAATAATATAGCAACTAAAATTTGGGGGCGAATGGGTTAGTATTTTGGAAAGCACGTGCTCTGCTCTCCATGGTACTGAACCATTCATTTATCACTAGAGCCTGGTTATTTCTTCTAACTTTGGATAGCTGATTACTCCATACTAACTTTTCTCAGATATTTAGAATCAAGAGAAAGAAGAAAAAGTGGCGATATAGAGTGGGAAATATAGAGAAAGAGAAAAATTGATAGAGGTAAAGAGGCGTTTTAGAAGGAGATTGCCAAGGAGAAAGGAGATGTTTTATGAATTCATTTACTAAAAAGCTACGGTCAATCTTAGCCCAAATGCTAAAAGATCAACAGATTTATATCCCGTGTGGTCCAAAGCTGCATCAGGATTGACAGTAATAAATAAATTATTTTTGAAAGCATGACAAATTACTAAGCAAGCAGAGACTGCAGGACTCATATGTTATGTCAGTTACACAAAAATTTTTATGGGGTTTCTTCGCTTTAGTTTTCAAGATAGGTGAAAACTGTGTTTTGTAAAAATATCCTAAATCATACAGAACCATGCCTTATAAATCATTATTTGAATGGCTAATTTCACATACTTTTGGAAAGTATGTCATATTTTTGATAGTTACAGTTACTTTTATCCTCTGATAGATGGGAAGGTCTATTATCCCATCTCAGCTTCCTGCCCACTTATTATGATTATGGGAGATGCTCCATATATGATAGTGACTGAATAATCTGATCAGATCTTCTATGCTTATACAAGTTAAGCTAGAGAGAAATTAGGGACATTGGTATCTTCAGGAGCTATGCCAACAGAGACACTTGAGAGGAGAAGTATGAGAGCAGGAGCTGTGTCCTGTAGCACAGCTGCTAAAGCTTCTTTGCAGTAACTCCTATTATTTTGAACTTGGCTGTGTCTGTGGTTCTTACAACCTAAAGGGACAAAATTATAGATATAATATAATTTATCTGATCAAACTCCTATTTTCATGTATTTAAGTTGTTTCACATATTTTGCTATAATTAGTGATACACTGAACATCCCTATAGCTAAATCTTTGCACGCATTCAAAAGCTCTTTTAAATGTCAAAGAATTTCTCAGACACTCACCTGATTGAAATTTTAGTGGTTGTTGAGAGAAATCAACTCAGTTTGGTCAGTTTGTCAAAAGGTTACTATAAATTGTGTGTTTTATTAATCATAATAGCACCTATAAAAATTGGAAAAAATTCCCATGCATCATGTGTGAGTCATACATTTCATGTTTTCTGAGAACAGTGCTTGATATTCAAACGGATTTGCAGGTCCCTGGCACAAACATTGGATTTTTCCCCTTTTCCAGGAAATACTGATCTTTGCTACTTTACTATTCACCTTGAGAGAAAAATAAATCACTTGCCCTCAGTTTCTTTATCTTTACTTATATGAGAGACATGCCACCCAAATTAAATTACTTTTAGTGTTACTTTTTTGCTTGTGGATTAAAACCAAAATGTTAAATGGAGACCCACACGTATTTTGAAATTTGATGTGAAATGAGAAATTAATGCGTTTGAATAGAAGATATTTCATCTGAGTCTATATCTGCTTTCATTGGATAAAGCAATAATTTGAAAATGGTTTAAAGTCTCTTGTAGTTGTGCAAATTTAATAAGATTTGTAATAGAAATAATGGAAATAATTCTGTGAGGGACATTTTACTGGACTACTCATTTTCAAATATGCAATTTTTGTGCGTACTGGGTAAAAAGGACCTCTGATCAGGCACACAAAGGAAATTCAATGGCTGCACTGTGACCAGAGACCAGGTATATATTCAGTAAATGGACAGAGAGCTTTGGATAAGATACAGGATAACATTTTGTCCTAAAAAAAGAAAAAATAAGCTGCTGAGCTGAAGGTCACAATGAACATTAGTTTAAACAAACTAAAGATGCCTGAGTGGTCAGGGATTATTAGCTAAGATTGCCATGTGGTAAAATGCAGCATATGTATGGAGAGCGATGAGGCATGTTGCTCTAGGATGCGAATGCAGGTTTAAAAGAAATTTTTAAAAACTGAAATATAGTTGATTTACAATATTGTGTTAGTTTCAGGTGTACAGCAAAGTGATTCAGTTTTCTTTTCAGATTATATTCAATTATAGGTTATTATAAGATATTGAATATAATTCCCTGTGCTATACAGTAAAATAAATGATTAAACATTAGTAACTAGTTTTTGAAATAATATATGATCCTTTTTGTTACAATTCCGAAACCTGGCACAAAGTTTTTCTAATATGAATATTTTTTCTAAACTAAAAAGCCAAATACAAGAGTAAATAATCCCTTTGAAAAATATCTGAATTTTTTTCATTTGCTTTTATAGTTGCATGCATATAAAACCTATTTCATTGAACTACAATAATGATTAGAACCATTAAATTGATAATTGCCTCTTAAAATAACCATAGGTCCCTTGTAGTTTGGCAGTTAGGTTGCTCACCCAGTAAAATATTTTAATTACAAAAAGAGATAATTTCACACAGCACCTTATTGTAAGAGCTTTGAAGAACTGAAGTGAGAGAACAATGAAATACTTCATGATATTTTGGGTGGAAAGAAATGATTAAGTGGATGGCTTTCCAAAAGGTACAATTTTTGAAGGCACATTCTTCCAGTGTGAGTAAAATAATGAATGAATCCCATCTGAGAGGATGAGGGATGTCAGTCAATGTACTCCTCTCTCAAACCCAACTCCATTCTTCTGGAAACTAAAGAAAGCCTCATTTGGCCACAGTTCTGGTTTTTAGAGTCTATTGTGATATCCTGCAGTGTCCCTGAGGGAAATACCCACTTTTTTTTTTTTTTTTTATCAAGGACCAACTACGGACTCCTGGACCAAGTATCCAGGGCAACTCACCCTAGGACTGGAAACGGTAAGTAACCATTTTGTCCCTTGAGTGACTGGAAGTTCACAAATTGAATAAACATTTTTTAATTGAGGTCAACATCAAAGTATTGGGTACAGTTTTAAGAAACTAATGACTCTACCATTTCCATATATTCTATGGAAATGCTGGTCTCAACAAAGCTAAATCTTTACTAGGATCATTTGAGAGTTTGGCTTCAGAGTGGTCCAGATATTAATGCACAACACACATATCACTGACTTGAAGAGGTATTTGTTACAGCTTAACCTCGCAGTAACATTTCAGAACCCTTTTGTAGCCTGAAATTTCACTTTCTGTCCTTATCTTCTTTGACTCCTCTATAGAACCCGACTCTGTTTAGTGTTCTTGAGTGCTCCCTGATGGGGACACATACAGACTGAAAGTGAAGGGATGGAAAAAGATATTTCATGCAAATGGAAATCAAAAGAAAGCTGGAGTAGCAATTCTCATATCAGATAAAATAGACTTTAAAATAAAGGCTATTACAAGAGACAAAGAAGGACACTACATAATGACCATGGGATAAATCCAAAAGGAAGATATAACAATTGTAAATATTTCTCCACCCAGCACAGGAGCACCTCAATACATAAGGCAAATGCTAACAGCCATAATAGGGGAAATCAACAGTAAGACAATCATAGTAGGGGACTTTAACACCCCACTTTCACTAATGGACAGATCATCCAAAATGAAAATAAATAAGGAAACACAAGCTTTAAATGACATATTAAACAAGATGGACTTAATTGATATTTATAGGACATTCCATCCAAAACAACAGAATACATTTTCTTCTCAAGGGCTCATGGAACATTATCCAGGATAGATCACATCTTGGGTCACAAATCAAGCCTTGGTAAATTTAAGAAAATTGAAATTGTATCAAGTATCTTTTCTGACCACAACGCTATGAGACTAGGTATCAATTACAGGAAAAACACTGTAAAAAATACAAACACATGAAGGCTAAACAATACGCTACTAAATAACCAAGAGATCACTGAAGAAATCAAAGAGGAAGTCAAAAAATAACTAGAAACAAATAACAATGAAAACACAATGACCCAAAACCTATGGGATGCAGCAAAAGCAGTTCTAAGCGGGATGTTTATAGCAATACAATCCTACCTCAAGAAATAAGAAACATCTCAAATAAACAACCTAACCTTACACCTAAAGCAATTAGAGAAAGAAGAACAAAAAAACCCCAAAGTTAGGAGGAGGTCAAACATCTAGAGAGGAGCTAACACCTATCCTTCTCAAGCTCTTCCAAAATATAGCAGAGGGAGGAACACTCCCAAACTCATTCTATGAGGCCACTATCACCCTGATACCAAAACCAAACAAAGATGTCACAGAAAAAGAAAACTACAGGCCAATATCACTGATGAGCATAAATGCAAAAATCCTCAACAAAATACTAGCAAACAGAATCCAACAACACATTAAAAGGATCATACAGCATGATCAAGTGGGGTTTATCCCAGATGCAAGGATCCTTCAATATATGCAAGTCAATCAATGTGATACACCATATTAACAAATTGAAGGATAAAAACCATATAATCATCTCAATAGATCCAGAAAAAGCTTTCAACAAACTTCAACACCCATTTATTTTAAAAACCCTCCAGAAAGTAGTCATAGAGGGAACTTTCCTTAACATAATAAAGGCCATATATGACAAACCCACAGCCAACATCATCCTCAATGGTGAAAAACTGAAACCATTTCCACTAAGATCAGGACCAAGACAAGGTTGCCCACTCTCACCACTATTATTCAACATAGTTTTGGAAGTTTTAGTCACAGAAATCAGAGAATAAGAAGAAATAGAAGGAATCCAAATGGAAAAGAAGAAGTAAAACTGTCACTGTTTGCAGATGACATGATACTATACATAGAGAATCCTATAGATGCTACCAGAAAACTACTAGAGCTAATCAATGAATTTGGTAAATTAGCAGGATACAAAATTCATGCACAGAAATCTCTTGCATTCCTATACACTAATGATGAAAAATCTGAAAGTGAAATTAAGGAAACACTCCCATTTAGCATTGCAACAAAAAGAATAAAATACCTAGGAATAAACCTAGCAAAGGAGACAAAAGACGTGTATGCAGAAAACTATAAGACACTGATGAAAGAACTTAAAGATGATACAAAGAGATGGAGAGATATACCATGTTCTTAAATTGGAAGAATCAACATTGGGAAAATGACTATCTACCCAAAGCAATCTACAGATTCAATGTAATCCCTATCAAACTACCAATGGCATTTTCCACAGAACTAGAACCAAAAATTTCACAATTTGTATGGAAACACAAAAGACCCCGAATAACCAAAGCAATCTTTAGAAAGAAAAACAGAGCTGGCGGAATCAGGCTCCCAGACTTCAGACTATACTACAAAGCTACAGTAATCAGGACAATATGGTACTGGCACAAAAAAAGAAATATAGATCAATGGAACAAGATAGAAAGACAGAGATAATCCCACACACATATGGTCACCTTATCTTTGATAAAGGAGGCCAGAATATACAATGGAGAAAAGACAGCTTCTTTAATAAGTGGTGTTGGGGAAACTGGACAGCTACACGTAAAAAAATGAAATTAGAACACTCCGTAACACCATACACATTAATAAACTCAAAATGGATTAGAGATCTAAATGTAAGACCAGACGCTATAAACCTCTTAGAGGAAAACCGAGGCAGAACACTCTATGACATAAATCACAGGAAGATGTTTTTTGACCCACCTCCTAGAGAAATGGAAATAAAAACAAAAATAACAAATGGGAACTAATGAAACTTAAAAGCTTTTACACAGCAAAGGAAACCATAAACAAGACAAAAAGACAACCCTCAGAATGGGAGAAAATATTTGCAAACGAAGCAGCTGACAAAGGATTAATCTCCAAACTATACAAGCAGCTCATGCAGCCCAATATCAAAAAAATAAACAACCCAATCCAAAAATGGGCAGAAGACCTAAATAGACATTTCTCCAAAGACGATATACAGATTGCCAACAAACTCATAAAAGGATGCTCAACATCACTAATCATTAGAGAAATTCAAATCAAAATTACAATGAGGTATCACCTCACACCAGTCAGAATGGCCATCATCAAAAAATCTACAAACAATAAATGCTGGAGAGGGTGTGGAGAAAAGGGAATCCTCTTGCACTGTTGGTGGGAATGTAAATTGATACAGCCACTATGGAGAACAGTATGGAGGCTCCTTAAAAAACTAAAAATAGAACTACCATATGACCCAGCAATCCCACACTGGGCATATACCCTGAGAAAACCATAATTCAAAAAGAGTCACGTACCACAATGTTCACTGCAGGACAATTTACAATATCCAGGACATGGAAGCCACCTAAGTGTCCATCGACAGATGAATGGATAAAGAAGATGTGGCACATATATACAATGGAATATTACTCAGCCATAAAAAGAAATGAAATTGAGTTATTTGTAGTGAGGTGGATGGACCTAGAGTCTGTCATACAGAGTGAAGTAAGTCAGAAAGAGAAAAACAAATACTGTATGCTAACACATATATATGGAATCTACAAAGAAAAATAATTGTTCTGAAGAACCTAGGGGCAGGACAGGAATAAAGACGTAGACGTAGAGGATGGACTTGAGGACAGGGGAGGGGGAAGGGGAGGCTGGGAAGAAATGAGAGCGTGGCATGGACATATATACACTACCAAATGTAAAACAGATAGCTAGTGGGAAGCAGCTGCATATCACAGGGAGATCAGTTTGGTGCTTTGTGATCATCTAGAGGGGTGGGATAGGGAGGGTGGGAGGCAGACTCAAGAAGGAGGGTTTATGTGGATATATGTATACGTATAGCTGATTCACTTTGTTATACAGCTGAAGCTAACAGAACATTGTAAAGCTATTATACTCCAATAAAGATGTTAAAAAAATAAAAATAAATAAAATATAAAATAGCATGTGTTCTCTGTAAATAAATAAGAATATATTTCACTGAAAAGGTAATGCATATGCTACCTTTCATTTTCTTACAGTATTTATTTAAGACTATTCAGTTACAACTTAAAATGCCAGAAAAAATGCTGATAATTGGAAATGCTGTCCAGCAAGTCAGAGGTGCTTCTCCTTGTAGGTTGCCTGTCCTATCAGCCTGTCATATTTTAAAAGGCTAATGAATTCCCTTTTGATGACCAGACTCTTCTCACACTTGTGGGCTTAAAGTCTCAGCTGGAGGAAGGGTAAAAGCAGGTACAGGATGGAACTACTGTACGTTATCCCTAGCAACATCTCTCATATCAGTATTCCTGGCATTGAGTCTGAGTCACCTAAATGACATAGAGAAGTAATTAGGATACTGATAGGCAGAAGCAATGGATGTCAGTGAACCTATGATTATCCTATTTCTTGCCATATCAGCATGATATTAAAAGCCAAGAAGTAACTCTTAAAACCAAATAAACCTGAGCTGCCATTGAACAAATGTAAAAACAAAAAAACTTCTACATCCCCCAAATTATGTGATAGATCTGAATGAATCAAAATGGTTGCATTTACCTTAAGGCTTAAGCAGTTAGTAAAGTTGAGTTTATGGACAAAATAGTCAATGATTCCTAATTATTCAAAAATATTTAAGTGCACTGAGCTATTTATTTCACACTTTGGTCCAATATTGGTTTAATTACAACACATCTCAGTTTACACTTCTACAAGAAATAAACTATACAGTGATAAGTCTTAGTAGATATTTGCTCAAAACCAAGGACCCAAATACTTGGTACCTCTCTATGCTCTTTCATTTCTGCTTGCAAACCAGACAAAAATCTGATTAAGGGTATGTTTTTCTCAACCCAGCTCATTGTTTCAGATGACCTAAAGGCACTTACTATTGAGAGACTAAGTCAGGGGGTAAAGAAGTGAGGATACAAAGGAGATTTTAAAGCTATGTACAAAAAAGAGCTTTGAATGTGGTTATTGGCATGTAGAATTGGAAGAAAATAGATTAAAACCTCTACCAAGTATTTTAGAGAATTTCATTGCCAAAGAAACCATGAACCTTGATTTAATTGAATGTTTAAAAGTAAAATAACCTGGCTTTGTCTGGATGTGGATCACAAAGGCTATACAGTCTCCAAGGAGGATAATAGGAAGATGTGGCCAAGGTGCAAGGTAAAAACCTCCCAGAGTTGACCTGGGGCCAATAAAAAAATGAACAAGGGAAAAAAAAAAAGAAAAAAGAAATAAGCTATAATTAAATACAGAGAATATTTCCAATTACAAGCTAATTCATGTTTTACCAGTTTATTTCTTACATCTTAGTATTTTGCAAAGCATACATTTCAAAGATAATTAATGGTCTAATTTTACAAGATCAATAAATTATAAAACCTCTAAGAAACCTCAGAGAGCATCTAGTTCAGCTACCTTACTTTACTTTTTAAATTTTTTAAGTTTGATATTGGAGCATAGTTGATGAACAATGTTGTGTTAGTTTCAGGTGTATAGCAAAGTGATTCAGTTATACATATACATGTATATCTATTCTTTTTCCAATTCTTTTCCCATTTAGGTTATTACAGAATATTGAGCAGCATTCCCTGTGCTATACAATAGGTCCTTGTAAACAGATGGGACCTAATTAAACTCAAAAGCTTTTGCACAGCAAAGGAAACCATAAACAAAATGAAAAGACAGCCCACAGAATGACAGAAAATATTTGCAAATGATGCGACTGACAAGGGATTAGTCTTCAAAATTTATAAACAGCTCATGCAGCTCAATAATCAATAAAACAAATAACCCAATCAGAAAATGGTCAGAAGACTTAAACAGACATTTCTCCAAAGAAGACATACAGATGGCCAAGAGGCATGTGAAAAGATGCTCAACACTGCTATTAGATAAATGCAAATCAAAACTGCAATGAGCTATCACCTCACTCAAGTCAGAATGGCCATCATCAAAAAATCTACAAACAATAAATGCTGGAGAGGGTGTGGAGAAAAGGGAACCCTCCTACACTGTTGGTGGGAATGTAAATTGGTACAGCCATTATGGAGAACAGTATAGAGCTTCCTTAAGAAACTAAAAATAGAGCTACCATATGATCCAGCAATCCCACTCATGGGCATATATCCGGAGAAGCACATGGTTCAGCCGCCTTACTTTATACAAGAGGAATTGGAGGCCCAGGGAAGGTAAGGGGTTTTCCCAAAGTTCACAGCAGTTAGTTCGGAGTAGGTCAGGAGCTAAGCTCTCTTCCCACCTGGGGGAGGGGAGGGGAGGGACACTTTCCACCAGGTGACCCTGCCTTCATTCAGTCTTTGATTCAGTTTCTCAAAGATGATTCTCTCCCTGAATGCATAATATTTTCTCTTTTCTACCTTCTTTTTAAAAAGTTAAGTAAACAAATAAGAAATTCCTTTTGCATTATCAATATGATCATAACTTTTTAGAATTTAGGGAGAGAGGGTATACAATGGTATACATGGAAACTGATAGATGATAATTATCTCATTATTACATGGAGGAGAAATGTTCTTTGGCATTTTTTTTTTTTTGGCTGCATTGGTTTTCTTTGCTGCGCGTGGGCTTTCTCTAGTTGCGGTGAGCGGGGGCTACTCTTCGTCGTGGTGCGCGGGCTTCTCATTGTGGTGGCTTCTCTTGTTGTGGAGCACGGGCTCTAGGTGCGTGGGCTTCAGTAGTTGTGGTGCGTGGGCTCAGTAGTTGTGGCTCACGGGCTCTAGAGCGCAGGCTCAGTAGTTGTGGCACATGGACTTATTTGCTCCGCGGCATGTGGGATCTTCCCGGACCAGGGCTCGAACCCATGTCCCCCGCAATGACAGGTGGATTCTTAACCACTGCGACACCAGGGAAGCCCTGGACTAGCATCTTTAATCCATATTTTCTGCTAAAGCAGCAGCGTGCTTTGTGCTGTCTTTGATTAATCACTACACACTTACCTTCTTTTAAATATTTTATGTCTTACTGCCCAGTCTCTCATTTACTATAGCAAACATTGATTACGTCTTGTGTTATTTACATAACCAGGAAATATGTGAAGAATGTAGGAATTAGCCACTAATGAGATGAGCCCCCAAACCTGGACCCACATCCCCACGCTGTCACTTTGCAGCTGTGTGGTTTAGGCAAGTCACCTAATCTCTCTAAGCCCTGATTTCCTTCCTGAAAAGATGAGAATTCTATTTGGAAGGGTGGAAACAATGTATTTAGGCTGAACCTTTTCCCATGACCATTTCTTAGGTTAAAAACATCAAATATTGGCAATGTTATTTGGTTCAACCCAATATAAAAAATATTTGGCACATAATAGGCACTCAATTATAGATAACATAATTATTATAATTCTCTTTCAAGCTATTTTTTGCTATTTCATTCATTAGAAAGTCATCTTTTTACCAAGTCATCACCTTTATATTTATGTAGTGGCTACCTAATCCTCAGTTTGGCAATATCCAAATTCTACTCCCTGGGGTAAGTTATTTTGGAATTGTTGCAAAGCTTTGCTTAGCAACTCTGTGGCAAAGGAAGTATCTTAAAGGGAATCATTCTTTTTTGTTTTTTTCTTTTCTTAAGTGGAAAGCTTTACATTTATTTCATTGCTCTCTTATAACTAGATTTTAATATTAATAGACAAAATTAAAAAAAAATTTTTTGTCATGAATCAGGTGTGGTCCTAAGAATGTCATGTATTCTCAAGAATGCAATGAGGTAGGTGCTAATACTGTCCCACTTTGAAAATGAAGAGCTGTAGTACAGGGTGGTTTGCCCAAGGTCACAGAGCTAGTAAAGGTCAAACTAGAATCGGACCCTAGGCAATCTGATGTTTGAGCTTTGTACATTCTTTTGTGTCACACTACAGATTTAAAAATAGGAGTCATTTAGTAATGATAAATAATATCATACATTATTGGGAATGGGGTAGAGGTACAGACTCCAAGATAAACACTCTGACACCATGATGATAGAGAATCACACAGTCTTTTATTTCTTTGCTTCTTTCCCACCTGGTCCAGGCAATGAAATAACAACCTGCCCACAAATTAAACCTTGCTATTCATAGGTTTCTGAGTCATCTCTCTAGGACCATAGTGTTTGGTCCGTACTGCCAATCTGACACTAATTGTACTATACTGTATCTTTTAATGTCAACCATCTTACTTTGTTATGTGAGCCTCTTTCCTTCCTTCTCTCTACCCTCCACCTCTTCCCCATTTTTTCTCCCTCTTTCTTTTTAAAAAACACCTTATTGACCTCCTACCATGCTCTAGCCAGCAAGCTAGAGACTCAGAGCCCAGAAGGAAATACAGGAAAATAAATCAATTCAGTGAAAGACCATAAGTACTACAAAAATATACATGCAAGATAGTGGTGTAAATGGTATGATGGTTCTATTTAAGAAGTCGTCATTTTTTAGAGAAGCATTTAAAGGTAAAAAGATATGATTCTGGAATTTGCTTTGACATACTCTAGTAATAATATCTAGACAGAAGAGGGATAGATAAATGAAACAACAATGGCAACATTTTGATAATTGCCAGAACTGGATGTTTAATACATGGGTATTAAGCATGGGAATGTTTAATACATAATAATGTTTAATATATTATAATAATAATAAATTATTATCCTTAATTTTGCATATATTTGAAATTTACCATTAAAACGTTTAAAAAGTAGATCATCAACATAGTTATTTATTGAATACTTATCATGTGGCAGGTACTAAGTGCTTTTCCTGTGCAAACTCATTCAACTCTCACAACTACCTTGTGAGGCAGAAATTAGTATTGCACCTATTTTGCAGTGAGGAAACTGACACAGAGTTGTTCACTAAGTTGCCAAAATTCACAGAACTAGTGAGTGATGGAGCTGGGCAGTCTGACTCTAGAATTTACTCATTTAAACACTATGTTACATCATCTCTAAGTACAGGGTAATTATTATAACATATTGTATAATCATAGTCATTTACTATTATTAGGCATTATGCTAAATACATACAGTATTTCATTCAATCCCTGCAAAAATACGAAGACTTAAGTCTTAAGGATCCTTTTCATGGTGGCATGGGTGGGTCAGGAAACAAGGTAAGATGGGAAGGGAGTGATGGCTTAGCTGAGTTTCTATAAGTGAAAGCCTACCTCTCAGGATGAAAAGGATGTGATGCCATTCCAGGCGGTGGGAGAATCCTAACCAGATGCACAAAGATGTGATGATTCAGACAGTGGTAGTTGCAATGGAGGAGAATTAGGTATGAAGTGGCTGGTACAAGAGTTGGGAAAGTTTGGATAATCAGGTAGAACTGGGATCTGGAGGCTCTCATGCCATGGTAAGAAATTGGGGCACTGTTCCAAAAGTTATGAAAGAGCCACTACCAGGTTATAAGCAGGAAAGTGACAGTATCAGACTTGCATTTTAAAATGTCAACTAGGGAGCCCTGAAGAGTGTGAAGTGGAGGGGCCCATGTCCAATATGTAACTGACTCAACTGGTTTGTTGAATGGATGCTTTGAATGCACATTTATTAATCTTGATAAATTCTGTGCAATGTTGGATTACTTCTTTTTTCTCTGAACACGAAAACAGAAACAAAAACAAAACAAACCACATTAGATTTCACTTTTTCTTGTGCCCTCATGCACATGGTGCCTACTTAAATGATATGCTCTCAAAGGGCATTAAATAAATGTGGTGCACCAAGTAATTTTCTTATCATAGCCTGTTTTTATTTTTTTGATATTTATTTATTTATTTATTTGGTTGCCCTGCGTCTTAGTTGCAGCAGGTGGGCTCCTTAGTTGTGGCTCGTGGGCTCCTTAGCTGAGGCACATGTGCTCCTTAGTTGTGGCTCCAGGGGTCCTTAGTTGCAGCAGGTGGGCTCCTTAGTTGTAGCAGGCAAACTCTTAGTTGCAGCATGCATGTGGGATCTAGTTCCCTGACGAGGGATCGAACCTGGGCCCCCTGCATTGGGAGTGTAGAGTCTCATCCACTGCACCACTAGGGAAGTCCCCCTGTAGTCTGTTTATTAATTAGAAAAAAATTCCCATAAGTCAAATTCTGAGATCACTACTCTTTATCCTGTGGTTTGGTTGGCTTGAAGTTCTCCTGACCTGATAGAAAAAATGCTTTTGCTTTAGCTTCAGTGAAGTATTTGGGTACATTTTTCATGTGTAATGAAAATATTTATTTCCAGGGATCTTGAAAAAGGAGAGAAGCACTGTGAATTGCTTCATCCTCTGTCATGTACTCTTTTCCAACACTTTTATAGATGTTATTATTTTTTTTTTTTATAGATGTTATTTTTAATGGGGAGCTTTATGGCTACCTTGACCTTTCTCCAAAACTGAGTCTGAAAAATTAGATCAGTCAATTAGCCCCCCTCTTATCATTACGGGCGCATCTTAAAACGACAAATGAACTAGTGGGCACAAATGAAGGGAAAGGAGGCTTTGCCCCATGAGAACATGAATGTCTGCTAAAAATAATAGCTCAGCTCTGCCTATTTGGTCTGTGTTTCAAACTCATCGTTGTTCTTTCAAAATTGCATCTATTTTGATCTTTGGTGTACTTTAGCTTGAAAGTCTAACTGGTTAAATATGCATTAGTAATGCTCTAAATTTTATGTTGTAGAAAATGTGTCACCTGCCATCCAAGATCTTACTCCTAAAGCTTTCAAAAGCATTACAGTTGTCTACTTCTATTACAATATTGTGTCTGTGTGCATGTATAGTGTGATTGGTCCCTACAATCACTTCTGCTGAAGGCCCTTTAAGGAAGACCAACTATTTCTACACCTCAAGAAGCTCATAATCCAAGCCAGAAAAGAAGAAAACAACAACAGCAGGAATCGAGTTAGGTGGTTTATTTGTTCAACAGACATTTTTTGAAGTCCATCTCTGTACTAGGTCCCAGGAATCCAGCAGTGAATACACATTGAAAATGATACAGTTTATGGAGAAATTATTCTATATCAGCAATTAATTTGTGTTCTAGTATGAAGAGCTTGGAATGATTAAGCATGTTCACATTGCAGTGAATACAGAAACCTTCTGCATGTAGTCTCTGCCTGTGCTACTCAGAGTTCTTGCCCATGACGAGGACCACAGGCTCGTACTTGAATGGAAAGCAACACACTGTTGTCTTCATTGAAAAAGTCTTGCACAGAAAAAATAGTAGCTGAAATTAAGAGTGTGCCTAGTGCTGTAGGTAATTTATATTCTGGCACAAGCTCCTGATGTTCTACCTGCACATTCTACCAAGGTCCTTATCTGGCTGCAGACTAGTAAGAAACAATTTGCAGATGGGCAACAGTCTTCTGACCTCAGTTTGGCTGGCATTGCTCTAGACTACATTCCCACCTTGCTGAGACTTACCCACTGTGAACTCAGTCCACAGAGGCTGTGATTTGAGAGCATGCTTAAGGAAAGATTAAATCCTAGTGTTAAAGGCCCCGAAGAATCCTAGTTCAGAGTAGACTTTGGAGGCAGCACAGACACAAAAGAGAATTTCCAACAGACCAATGTTCCTGTCCTTCAGTTACATTCCTTTCATCACTCTGGTTAAGACCCTACTATCAGCTCCTTTGTGAGAAGGAATTGGAGAGTGATCAGTACTTACTATGCAATCGTTAGAGTAGCTTCTCAAACATAATGTGCGTACAAATCTCCTGGGGACCTTGTTAAGAATTCGATTTTAGTTTGTCAGTCTGGGCAGGCCCTAGTTTCTACAGTTTTAACAAGCTTCCAGACAATTCGAATGCTGCCGGGTCCTGGGTCACATTGAGTCTGTGAGGCTTGGTGTTTGTGGTATTTACAGTTCATTGCATATATTATTACAGCAAACTGGGTCAGTCATCCTCAATATATTCTTTTTCTGTTTTAAGGAAGACATGAATTAAAGATCCTCTGTCTAACTATTATATTCAGGGTTATTAAAAACTCATTAAGTAATATGTGTAGCATTCACTCATTTTTCTCTTGATGTCTATATTGGCACAGGTATTATTAATTAATTTTTTAACCTTGTGCTGGGTTCCTTTGCATATGGTTGGACTGTGTAGGAGTAAAGGACCTGACCATTCCCATAAATTTGTTCAGATATTTCCATAAAGCACCTAAGTCTAGAGTCCCACGGCTCTCGGAAAGTACAGATAGAGTTACAGTAAATAAGAAATAGAGAGTCTTTCAACTATATGTATATATATATATATATATATATATATATATAAAACTATATATATCTGTATAAGTATGTATAGACAGAAACTTAACATAAAATTTATATTCCAGTCACTTTCCCACTTCTCCTCATATGGTATATTGATTTTTCTATTACTATTTGTCTCTGGCCAACCACTGACACAAGGGCACATTCATAAAGGTAATGAAGAGAAAGCCAGAGAATGTAAGTGTTGCTGTTTACAACTTAGAGAAAATACCAATTCCACTTGGTCACAGAGACTAGCATGTCAAGTTGCCAAGAAAAAAGAAAGTGGTAAAACCACTGCCAGGATACACAGAAACTGCTCACTTCCTAACAGAGGGCTGTCAATAAAGAGCCTGGGAAATTGGATTAACCGAGAAGAGCTGAGATTTAGCTTGACCATTAATGATGGCAGGTGGGAAACATTAAGGACACTTGAGACTCATGACTCATCCATTCATTCATTGTGACAAGGACATGGCGTTGGCAAAGCTTCCAAAGTCTTGAGTCTGTGCCTTTTAGTACTGTTCAGTAAAATGTGTTCAGGGAATGTGAGCTAGACACTGTACGATGCAGGAAATACAAAGATGATTAAGAAATAGTCCTTGGCCTCAAGTGGTCCACTGCTTACAGGACTGATGGAAAAACAAATTAAAGGTTAAAATATATGATAAAATGCTATTTGTCCCATGTCTGAGTTATATAATCCTTGAACTTTTGTTCTGATTCTGATTATAATAAAGCTCTTTATATCATATGATTGACACTTGTTGATATAATTTTCTTTTTCTATAGCAAAGAGGAAACTTCTGCTGTTTTCTTCATGACAGCCTTTTAATAATTGAGGTGGCTATCATAATTATATTTCGATGCTTTTTCAAACTAACACTTAATTTCCTTTTCCAAAGAATAATAGAAAGACATATAGTTAATTCTTAGCACATTATTTTGCTTATATAATCAATAGAATGTATCATACATTCGTTACATCTAACAAAAACCCCGGCTTATAGAAGAGAAAGTGGAGAGAAAGAAAAAGGAAACGCTGGGGACAATTGGAACAGCAAATTTCTCCTACCTTTTCCTGAGCAAGCTGATGATTATCTAGGAGGCTGCAAAGAGGCCATTTAGGGCATTTTGCCTTTGGGCAGCTGGGTGGGTCAGCAAGGAAAACAATTTAGATTATTTATGGATTTTCCAAAATCGGAGTGTTTTCCTGTGAAGTGGGCGTGGCAGCTGTTTCTGTATCCTGCCTCTGTTCTTTTGTAGCCTCTCCATCTGAGCTATGCCAGCTTGTCACTATTTTTCTTATAAGTATTTCTCATGAATGAAACGCCTGCGAGATTCCACACCATCTTGGTGGAGTTAGCTTCTGAGCTTGTGTTTGAAGAAATTAATGGGCAATAATGGCCTCATACTCTCCATGGTAACATTATAGGCTTAAAAAATAATTGGATAGATTTAGACTAATTTAACATAGAAAATCAAGTACAGATTCAGGAATGGTACTTTTCTAAATGGCTATATTAGATGACTAAATTTCCTTTTTCAAGAAAAAATAATCACATCCATTTCCTCCTTTTTTGTGTGCTTTTACAAATAAAAGGTTAGTTGACACTCTCCTTCTCTTACAGGTGTTCAGATAATTGAGTTTCTGATCAAGGGAATGGTGAGGAAAAGAAGCCCTCCTAAAAGGTGATTTATGATTATGATTGAAGCAGCTAAATAAATTAGAATTTGAAATAAATGCTGTCAAAAGTGTGAATCAGATCATTAAAAGGCTATTTCACAGAAAGGGCACAGCTCCAACAGAATAAGCGTAAGTGCTCAGTTTGCCAGGATAAAATAAAACAGTTTCTTGCAGAGGACTGACTTAAGAAAAGAGAGAATAAAGAAGAAAAGAAAAGGAGATGTTTTATACCAATGTATCTAGCTAGATTCTTTTTTTTTAATTTTTATTTTATATTGCAGTATCGTTAACAATGTTGTTTCAGGTTTATAGCAAAGTGATTCAGTTATACATATACAAGTATCTATTCTTTTTCAAATTCTTTGCCCATTTAGGTTATTACAGACTACTGAGCAGAGTTCCCTGTGCTATACCGTAGGTCCTTGTTGGTTATCTATTTTAAATATAGTAGTGTGTACATGTCAATCCCAAACTCCCAGTCTATCCCTCCCCCCACCCTTCCCCCTGGTAACCATAAATTCATTCTCTGAGTCTGAGTCCATTTCTGTTTTGTAAATAAGTTCATTTGTATCATTTTTTTTAGATTCTGCCTATGAGCGATATCCTATATTTGTCTTTCTCTGTCTGACTTACTTCACTTAGCATGATAATCTCCAGGTCCATCCATGCTGCTGCAAATGGCAGTATTTCATTCATTTTAATGGCTCTAGCTAGATTCTGATCAAGCAACAAACATTTGCTGAGAACCTACTAGACAGGAGACACTGTGCTGGGGGTTTGCATGCTTTTAGAATGTTTTGCTAACTCAATGTGTGGCCTACAGCTGGGGTTCCCAATCCCCAGGCTGCGGACAAGTGCCAGTCGCAGCCTGTTAGGAACCTGGCGCACAGCAGGAGGTTGAGTGGCGGGCGAGTGAGCGAAGCTTCATCTGCAGCTCGCTCACCGTCGCTCCCCATCGCTCGCATTACCGCCTGAACCATGCCACCCCACGCCCGGACCCCGGTCCGTGCAAAAATTGTCTTCCACGAAACCGGTCCCTGGTTCCAAAAAGGTTGGGGACCGCCGGCCTACAGAACAGCACTGTTTGTATCTTTTGGGAGCTTGTGATAAATGTATCTAAATCTGCATTTTAATACGATTCCTAAATCTTACAAATATCATTCATATGTAAAGGGAGGCACCCACCTCTAATGCAAACAGGAGACCAAAGTTTCCTAAACGTATGTCAGGATGTGTTCAGTTACTTCTGGGAATCGGTATTTTAACAAGGGACCCAGGAGATTCTTATGATTAAACAAGTCTGGTAAACATTGAACTAGATAAATAACTGTACAAAAACCGATGGGGTAAAGATCAATTGTTTCTCTTCTAATTACTTTGCAATTTATGTTTTGTGCTTATTAGATAAATGGGAATACTTATTAGGCATATTGACACAAACTTTAATTTTCAACGTGTTACTTGATGCCAAGTCAGTCCTTTTAAAGCTTCTCTGTAGCTATGGGACACTTTGCTCAAATGAAATATTTTTCCCACTTAAAAAATCCTTTAATTATTTAAAATCTTTAAGAAAAAAGTGATGATTTTAAAATCGATCAGTGTATTTTTAGTCAAAGCATAGAGTCATCCGCTATAAAAATCATACCTAATTAACTGTAACGAGAACATCTATTCGTTGGCCTGTGTTTTTCTGTAAGTACAGAAAGGGAGATTTTATTTTGTTTTGGCTTAAAGCAACACACATTTACTGTCTTAAAGTTCTGAAAGTCAGAGATTAAGTCAGTTTCACTGGGCCAGCATCAAGGTGTTCGCGGGGCCATACTTCTTCTGGAGGCTCTAGGGAACACCTGTTTCTTTGCCTGTTCCAGCTTCTAGAACTTCATTCCATGCATTCCTGGCTGGAGGCCCCTTCCTCCATCTTCAAAGCCATGTTGCGTCAGCTGTCACATTATCTTCTTCCTTTGTTCTGCAGTCAAATCTGTCTCCTTCTTATAAGGACACTAGATCACCAGATTATTATAAAAGGATTTAACTCAGGAACAGCCAGATGGAAGAGATGCAGAGGAAAAGGTATGGAGAAGGCGTGTGGAGTCTTTGCGCTGTGTCTGAGTGTGACTTTCTCCCCAAATTTCCACATGTTCACCAACCTGGAGGTTCCACTTAAGATGTATTATAAAATGTAATACTGTTCCCAGTAATGAATGGTGAGCACTTGAAGGTAAATCTTTCAGGAGAATATAAAGATGGTCAAACATACATTTATAAGAAGATACAAAATAAACACTATTCAAAACAATTACTTAGGTTTGTTTGTTAAGCTGCTTTCCTATAATGACTCAACTAGTGATAAATAAGATGACAAAAAAATAGAAGTTACAGGAATGTGAATTAAGGGTTTTCTTCATCCCCAAAGCAGCAGCAGCTAAACTTATATCTTAACAACAGAAAAAAAACCCCAACATTTTCGGTGATTTACCCAATGACCCCATGATAGCCTTTCTTACAGTAACACATTTTATTTTGCAGCATTTTAACAGCCAGATTTTAGAACTGTTAATAGAAAAAGTCTTACTTCTCTTGAAATGTATATAAGATGTTATAGCTGACATTGTACCTTGGTTTAAGGACATACAAAATATTGAAAAAAATCTAATTTCTAAAAATTGGTTTTTAAAAGGAACAGTATCCCTTAGGGCAGGAAATAATAATACCATGTGTCTTAAAATAGTGTAAGGCATCTTTCAAATGTTATCCTCACCAGAAAATCTGGCATTTCCAGATTAAAGTGTCATAGTTTCAGCCATATGTGAGTGACCCCAAAGACATTCTGCAATTTTGCTGACATGTAGGAGGCCTGAGCCCGGTGAGTGAAGACAATAAACAGGGTAGTAACTGATCTTGGCAGAATATACCATGTGCCCCTCTCATGGAGGCTTGATGGTTCCTTATTCAGTGATAATTATTTAGATTATTTTTAGACCGCTTGATGCATGCAGCTTGACCAATATAACTGATTTTCCCACGAATTGTGATAGGGCTAGGTTAAATAGAGTAACATGACCCCAAATCATGTTAAGTCTTTGTGGTAAATCTTAGGCTATGCGAGGATTAAGCTCTTTAAAAAAATTGAATAACATGAAATCAGTTTCCAAGTAGATTATATTCTGATTGCCTAATTTAAACATCATGGTAGTATTTAGTGTGGTCCTTTAAACTTTCTATCTTAAATATCAAAAGTATCCATTATACCCCAATATAAAATAAAAATTAAATTAAAAAAAAGTGTCCACCAAGCTCTTAGATCAGGGTTGAATGTGGTCAAGTGTCATGTTCAGACTTTAGAATGGTAGTGAGTTGCACATATTAGAACATTCTGTATCAATACACAGTCACTGGTGATTATGTTGAGATCCTAGAACCCCACTACTTTGCTCTCAGCTTCTCCACAGATAATTCTCACCTTTTCTGTTCCCTTTCCAAGGGTAAGCCAGAAGCCCAGGAGAAGCAAGAAAAGTAGATTATTTAAAGAAGTTAAAAATAGGACTGCTTCCTCTGAAGCAAACCAGCTCGATCACCAGGAAAAAGCCCTGCACATAAGTCTCTATTTTATTTTTATATGAAACAATAGCTTACATTTTACATGTAGTCAGTGGAAGCAAATATTCAGAAAAATTTAAGCAAATAACTAACTTGGACCATATATAGTTCTCTGAATATATCAATTAGGAGGTGATGGCATCAACGATTTGAATAATTGCTTTAATTGACTCTGGAAGAAAAGATACAGTCTAAGTTTTTTTTCTTACTTTTTTTAAATTAAGTAATTTTTCAAATTACTGAATGACCTAAAGGGCATTCATTATCTTTAAGATACAGTTTGAATATCATTTTTTGTAATCATCAGCTTCACATTTCTCATAGCAGTTTACTTCCTCAGACTTTAATTTAGTGAGCTAACATTTCCTCATTACCAAAAATATTGCATAATTGTCCATGTAATTCCTTTAGGAAGTTAATTGCATAGCATCATGATCTCAGCTTGGAAAATTAGCTGTCAGGGACACATAATTTCTTCTTGCCAAGATTTAAACCACTATGCTTCCAATTTTACTGTCAAATATGAGGAGCTATATTAGATGTGGAAATCAATAATAAATCACTCCTTCAATAAGGAGCCTGTGGTTTCCTGATTAGGAACGATTCTAAATTTCACTCCCCTGACTACAGTATTCTCTATCACAATGCTTACATTTCTATTAGGATGCAATAATATTTTTACAATTGGCAGGACTTTCTATTAGCTGATGATGACCAGCAGATTGGAATCTAATTTATAGACTAAACTATTTACATAGAATAACTTAAATTTGTCTTTGCAATTATACCTGGAAATTATTAATGAAATCCATTTTCACCAGAAGTATATGTAACTTAATTAATATAAAATACATAGGATTATATTTAACTTCTACTTGGTTTCCTAGCATGTTTTCTTGCTTCTTTCATTTTCAATTCATTTTCTCTTGGTAAAAAGAATCTAAAAATACCTGTCCTTACAAGCTATAAAGAAGTGATTTATACAGAATCATTTTTGTATGTTTGGGTCATGAAAACACATTGACTATTTACAGAAAATCCATAAACCCATATGATATAAATAGTAACTAGTACATATTATTATTATTATTATGATAATATTATTTTAGTTTAATTAATAGATAGACACTGATACCTGATGTTTACATTGGCAATGAAAGTCAGCAAGCATGATTACCTTAAAGAATCTCTAATAATGCAATGTTATTTATGAACCTCCCTTGTTAACTATTTCAAAAGCATCAGCATTACCCTTCCTCCCCCACCCCCTGACCCCGGCACCACTGCACCATCCACCTCTGCCCCAGCAACCTCTTGCCTTGCCCCCGGGATATCCCATCAGCAAGCCCTTCACACTCATTGTACCCAATACCTGGCCTTCTTTCTTTCTTCCCTTTTCAAGATTCACCCTTCTTACTCCTTCTCAGAGTCGGCCCGCTTCATAGCTTTTCCAGCTCTATGCTTTTCCCTCAAAGCACTAGCCCAGCTCACAACCCCATTAGCCATATTTGCCATCCCTCAAATAATAAGCAAATGCTAAATAATCACAATGCTAAATTTGATTATCATTCTCTAAGTCCCAAACTTGTATACAAATAGATAGAACACAACAGGAGCCACCATATTGAATGCATATTTGTTTTAAAATACTCTGAATCATCAGGAAGAAAAAAACCTCCATTATTAGGTTAGGATTCTGAGACTCATAGTAATTTGCCATGGCTACACATTAAGAAAATGAATGACACAAACTTGATTTAAATTCAAGACCATCAATCTTTGCATACTTTGTTCTTTCCCTCTGCCACACTGATTTTCAGTGGTAATGTATGCAACAATAATCCTATTGGTATAATTATGCACCTGTGAGGAAAAACAAATGGTCCTGGATGTTAACTATTTTGTGCCAATTCTGATTAACATTTGCTCTCACATCAAACAAAGACCAAAGATCCTGTTGCATTTAGGGAACTATTTTCCTTATGAATGTTTCACTGATTTGATACTTCCAGTGTCAGTTTCATGCAATCTTTTATTTCTTTATCTTACATCTGTAAATCTTTTTTCCCATTCTTTTTTCAATCTGTCTGTCTGTCTCTTTTTTTTTCCATTATCCTTTAACCAGTAACTCTTCGGTATACCTTAATCAGGCAGGCATTGTTACCATGAGGCTCTCTATTCTACTACATTTCCCTCAGCTTGTTGAGTCTGGTGGTCCCTACACTGAGAGTAAGAGGGAGAGGAACAGCACCTTATAAGCTGATGGAAGGATACTTCCCATGGATTGTTACTACAATAAACATTACTTTTACACTCTTGTCTACCGCTTATAAGAAGTATTGATGTTGCATTGACAAATGAAAGCAAATACTCTTTGGCTTGTGCTGTTTCCCAACTCTAAGTGTGAGAGAAAAAGTCCTGCATGTTTCTCAGAAGAGGCAACCGGCACGCCATGGGTCTATGTAAATTGGCCATACCTCTGAGCCCTTTGTTGTCAGGCCCCTTATAGTTGGAACATCTTGGGGAAAGTAATTTGGCACAGTGAGAGACAAGGCCAGGCTTTGAAATTAGCTGCAATGTTTTGACACAGCTGTGATATTTACTGGCTGACTTCCACCAGATCCTTTTTTTCTTCAGTAGATTCCGAGGACTGTTTGACTTAGATCACCAAAGTGAGTTATTATTATAAAATCCTATTTAAAAATAATAACTCTAAGAGGTTAATATAGAAATCCCATTTATTCATGAAAGTAAGGAAGTGGAAATATAATTGAATTATCCTCAACTTTTATTGAGAGTCAACTAGTCACATGGCACTCTGTTAGGTGGGTCCTAGAGATACAAAGTGGCATTATTTATTATCTGTTATTTCTTAAGGTTTACAATCTATCTGGGGAGATTGGACAAACATATGAAAAAGGCAAACATAAGTACAAAGTAGGGTATGCCAAAAGACATATGACAAATACAGAGAAGTGTTTAGAATAGGTAATGATCACAAAGGGTTGAATTTTCAGGGAAGATTTTCTAAAGGGAACTAGGACTTAAATTCAACCTTGAAGAAAAAGTAGACTTAATATATTATAAATAATAGCAAGTACCATTTATTGGATGATTATGTGTCAAATTTAGTTCTTTATAAATATCTAATGTTCTTGACAACTCAAGCAGATTGATATTAGTATTGTCATTTTACAGGAAAAAAAAAACTGGGGCTAAGGGAAATTACAGTATGCCATGTCACCTTTAAAGTGGAAAATAAGGTACATTTTCTTTTATTTTCACACCTCAGAAATAATATTTGTGAAAATAATCTATGTAGGAAATTTGACTTTCATCAAACTTAAAAAACTTTTTCAAATAACCTAAAGAAAGAATGGAACCTCACATGACTGACCTACTCTGCAAAACTATGGCCATTTTTATCAAACGTAGGATGTCACTGATCTTATTTTGGGAGAGATACTTGATAATACAGATACTTGATGATTCTAGCAGAGATCAATAATGACTAACATCATTAAAAATACCCCCCCCAACATAGAGAAACATTCAGGCATATCCAAAGGTAGTAAATATTCAAATGGTTAATATAAAATACGTATTCTTTCTTGGAACAATAGTATCTCAATCCTAGAGACCAAAATTAAATAATGATAAGGGATAATACTTAAGAAAATGATCTTGAGCTACAGTCTGGGATTTTAAGGAAATCAAATCAACCCTTTAGATCAAATCCTGCATCCCATCCCATCCACGCCTGCTCTTTCTCATCATTTAATTTCCTTACCTTGAAGAAGCAGTCAACTTTGAAATTGCTAGGAAGGCAAACTGAATGAGCCTGATAAATAAATAGATGGTTTCAAGTCTTCTACACAAAGATCACAGAAAAGTTGGAAGGAATCTATATGCTTTTCCCTTTTAGTTTTCATTTTCTCCTTCTCTGAAGTCTAATTTTCATATTTGATGAACATAATAAAGAGGAGGAGAAAGTAAAGATGTTTGGAGTTATGGTAAGAGAAAGTTAAAAATCACAGTTGTAATTGCAGGATTGGAAGTTGGTCATGGGTTGTAGTACAGAAGCTTATAATACGTACAATATGCATATAGTTTTGTTCTTTCATTGTTCTGCATTGGCACTCTTAAGTAGGTAGTAAGCTACCTGAAGAGGAGAAATGAATCTCCTACTTTTTCTGTTTCCCTCACAGAATCCAGAATTGCCCAAAGACTGATAGTTTTGAGTGCCTTTTGGATTAGACACTGTACTAAATTCCAGGGATTCAATCAGTACTTTCAGATTGATTTGGTGATCAATTGAATTGAGAAAAGAAGTTGGTAACTCTGTGTTTATGTACACAATGAGTTTCCATGAACCTCTAAATAAATTGGATTATGAATAGAGGGTCTAGACTGACATTCATTCTTACATTTTTCTAAATAATGCTGAGTCCATAAAAGCACTAGATTGGTCAGAATATAATGTTATCCATAACTCAGAGATGAAGCTTATCTTAAGGTAAATGATGAGGGGAATAGGGCCTTCTTATTCCTGTGATCTAAAGCTCGGGAAAATCACTCAGATTGTGGCCAGATTGAACAGTGCAAATAACAAATGGCTGTAAAATCCTTTATGTACCAAAATCACTGACTATTTCCACAACTTTGTTTTAGTTTATTTTTTAATCAGGATAATACCATTTAGTCTCCAAGTCCATAGCACTTTAGTGACTAGTAAAAAAAAAATCAAGAAAAGCAAAATATTGTGCTATGTCACTTTATGTTGGTACAAAATTATTCTCTTTGTATGATTTTTTAGTCCTTATCCTTATGTCAAACGTAAACTGAGAGAAAGTTAACAAAATATTATAATAATTCTTCCTGAGCCTCATCATTTTTGTGCCATTGTGTGCACTCTCTATTAGTGCAATTATATCAGGACACAGCATTTATTTTTTTTACTGTGACCTGATTTCAAACCCTTGAGGAGACAGTCATAACTAAACTTAATCTAAGACCATGTCATTATTACCTTTGTTTAACCAAGGAAGTTTACTGAAGGAAAAATGCATATAAAGCAGCTTAATCAGAAAACGAGCAAACAAAAGCCTGTATGTAATACCAAAAAATGAAGATTAAAAATCGGTACCTAAATCACTTTCAAAAATGACAATATTTTGGGCTTCCCTGGTGGCGCAGTGGCTAGGAATCTGCCTGCCAATGCAGGGGACACGGGTTCGAGCCCTGGTCCGGGAAGATCCCACATGCCGCAGAGCAACTGGGCCCATGTGCCACAGCTACTGAGTCTACGCTCTAGAGCCCGTGAGCCACAACTACTGAGCCCGCATGCCACAACTACTGAAGCCCACACGCCTAGAGCCTGTGCTCTACAACAAGTGAAGCCACCACAGTGAGAAGCCTACGCACTGCAACGAAGAGTAGCCTCCGCTCGCTGCAACTAGAGAAAAGTCCACGCGCAGAAACAAAGACCCAACACAGCCAAAAATAAAATAAATAAGAAATAAATTAATTAAAAAAAATTTTTTTAAATGACAATATTTCAAGGTAGACAATGTACGTAAGATTATAAGAAGAATCAATGCTGATCAAAGTATGCTCCTGGACTAAAGTTTCAGGGTTCATGATTGATTTGGCTGCTCCAGAAACATAAATTTCATTTAATGTTTCATGGTTCTTTATATCTTTTCTGGGCTTACAGAAACCACTTCCTAGCCATATATCCTTACATGTTTTGTGCAATTTCTTTGAACAATATCCATGTGCAATAACTGCATACATAGTGGCCAGCAGAAGGTGGATTGTGTACCTAATTTTGATAATCACAAATCAAACCATCCTCTGAGTTGGAAATAGTGTTATGGTTACAAGAATACTACAATGGACTCAGGTGACCCCTGAATTCTGGCTCCAGTATGCCATCAGCTTCTTATGCTATGGTAAGCAAAGGACAACTTGTTTGAACCACTGATTAAAATAAAATAATTAAATGACACAAGGAAAACTTAATTTACTGACTTTAATATCTTAATCTAAAATACAATTTCTTTTAGCAACTATACAGAAATATTTGGAACTTGTACTTGATCCCTCAGTGGTAGGTATCCTATTCACATCCTCTTCCATTTTTTTTTTCACTGTATGTTATGTCTTGCTCGTTTGGTTCTGCTCCATTGGTAAGACTGTGTAGTTCCATTAATCTTGGTAAAATGAAGCAGTTTATGATTAACTCATCTTCTAGTACAAAAAAAAGCTTGTGGTTCAAGATATATTATTTAGAATAATGATAACTAATTGACTTCCAATAAATTAAAAATGAGAGGGACTTCCCTGCTGGTACAGTGGTTAAGAATCCGCCTGCCAATGCAGGGGACATGGGTTCAAGCCCTGGTCCAGGAAGATCCCACATGCCGTGGAGCAACTAAGCCCGTGAGCCACAACTACTGAGCCCACACGCCACAACTACTGAAGCCCGTGTGCCTAGATCCCATGCTCCACAACAAGAGAAGGCACCGCAACGAAGAGTAGCTCCCGCTCGCTGCAACTAGAGAAAGCCCACATGCAGCAATGAAGACCCAATGCAGCCAAAAATAAATAAATAAAAATAATTTTAAAAATGAGAAACAGTCACTTTAGAAAAATTCCTTTTCTTAAAGGGCAATGATCTGTAGAGTCAAGTGAAAATAAAGATAATCTTGGAAAATTGTTTCTATTTTTTTCCCCAAGAAGAATACCATTGATTTTCTTCTCCCCACATGGATTCTATATTATTAAACATTTTTGTCTACCTTATAGGTAATTAGGAAATAATTACCTTTTGTAATTTGTGTTAGCCAAAGATACATAGGACTATAAATTAGAGGGTCTGATTAGGATAAGATACCACTGCTACCATGCTAAGGTGATTAAAATAACAAGCTAGCCCAAAGTTCGGAAATATAAAGTTTCAGTTGGCCCACAGGGTCTTCAGGCAGGCAAACAAGCAATTTCCATTAGAAACACCTGAACAGCCTTTCTCAAACTGAGATTCCCTGGATTCATTTATTTATTCATTTATTTATTTACTTATTTACTTTAATAAGTAAATACAATGTTGTATTAGTTTCAGATTATATCTATCTATCTATCTATCTATCTATCTATCTATATATATCTGTATAACTGAATCACTTTGCTGTACACCTTTTTCAGATTCTTTTCCAGTATAGGTTATTACAAGATACTGAATATAGTTCCCTGAGCTATACAGTAGGTCCTTGTTTATCTATTTTATATATAGTCGTGTGCAAATGTTAATCCTAAATTCCTAATTTATTCCCCCCAGAGCCCTAGATCTTTTAATAGATGGCATCGTGATATATTCATGTGAATGTGACAATAAGGCAATCAGACTTACCTCTCCCCTTAAAGATATGCACAGAAATGTAGATTTAGCTAACTATCTCCTGTCAAACACTGAGACATATTGTGTCTCTAAGTGTACAGAAGTCAGCTGACACGGAGAATGGAAAGAATGTGCATTTTGAGTTAGAGAGTTCTTATTAAACCTGAGTCATTTGTAAATTTTTTTTTAATACATACATCTATTCTTTTTCAAATTCTTTTCCTAATTAGGTTGTTACATAATATTGAGCAGCGTTCCCCGTACTATACAGTAGATCCTTGTTGGTTATCCATTTTATATATAGCAGCATGTACATGTCAACCCCAAACTCCCTGACTATCCACCCCCACCTTCCCCACTGGTAGCCATAAGTTCGTTCTCTTTTTTCTCTTAATCTCAAGTTTATTTACCTGTAAAGTATGATTAATAACATCTACCTGAAAAACACTGACAACTTTCATATCAAAAAGAGAAAGTATTGGGTATAAAAATTATAAAATATTGCAAGCCACATGTTTGTAATGGGCAAAATGGTTAAGAGATCAATGTCTTGACTATATAAATAATGTTTACAAATAAATGAAATGGTTCCCCTGAATGAAAAGTAGGCAAAGAACATGAAATTTACCAGCAAAAATATATGTGCCCAATAAGCATATGAAAATATTCAATGCCATGAGTAATCAGAGACAAATCATAGATAATACATAAAACAATAACATGCTACTCTTCACTGATGAAATTAGCAAAGACTTTTAGAAAGATAGTGCTGGAGACTAGCGAGGGATACATTTTGTTATTCAGCCAATATTATTTATTGTACGGACCAAGCACTCTTTTAAGAAATGAGGATAAAAGGAAGAATAAGACAATGGGATCATAGTACTCATGGACTTTATATTCTGTAGTGTGTGTGTGTGTGTGTGTGTGTGTGTGTGTGTGTTTGGTGTTTAGGGGAGTCAAGCAATAATCAGGTAAATAAAATAAACAAAGTTTATAAATTGAGCTAAGTACCAGGAAGGAAATGAAGAGGGGACTCTGATAGAAAATAATGGTGGAGGGGACATGGAAGTCAGGGAAAGTCCCTTTTTAAAGGGTATATTAAGCTAAAATTGGAGAGATGAGAAGTAACTAGCTCTGTTAAGAACCTGAAAAAGTTTCCAGGCAGAGGAAACACCAAGTGCAAAGGTGTTGAATTATGAGAGGGCTGGGTGTGCTTTAAGAATTGTCAGAAAAGCCAGTGGAGTTGGAGCATAGTGGCCCAAGGCAGTGTAGCAAGATGGGAAGGGACCAGGTAGGAAAAGACCATGTTGATCAGGGCCTTACAGATCATGGTAAGGGGTTTGAATTTTACTCTTAGTGTAATGTCAAACAGATACAAACTCTCAAATGAATAAGAAATCAAATGTTTACTATGCACATAGAATATAAAATAAAAATTTACCAATCAAATAGAAATAAAACTACACAACTGATAAAATTTAAATTGTCAACATTGATATAATGTGGCAGATGATCTTTGCTGACACTGCATTGCATTTGATGCCTGGATTTAGTACCAGCTGTGACTGTATATGTTCTTCTTAGTTACATGTACTTATATTAACACCAATCTTATTTTAGTTATTTTGCAACTACTCTTTCCTTACCTTATCACTTATGTCTCACTTTGCTTAAATCCTCTATTTTCCTATTGCATTCTATATATTCAATAGTTAGAATAGCTAAAGTAGTACTGCTTGGTGTTAGTAAAACAGACTAACAGACATAGGATCTCAAAGAGATAATAGGAGACCCCTGTTCATTGCAGAACTATTCACAATAGATAAGATGTGAAAATAATCTAAATGTCCAACGGCAAATGAATGGATAAAGAAAATGTGATATATTCCAACCTTGAAAAAGAAGGACATTCTGCGATATGGAACAAAATGTATGGAGCTTGAGGACATTATGCTGGGTGAAATAAGCCACAGAAAGACAAGTGCTGCTTGATTCCACTTATGTGAGAAAACTAAAAGAGTCAGATTCATAAAATCAAAGACTGAAATGATGGCTACCATAGGCTGGGGGGAGGGTGAAACGGCACATTATTCATCAGTTAGGCATAAAGTTAAGTGAGATGAATAAGCTCTAGAGGTCTGCTGTACAACTTGTACCTATACTCAACAATAGGGTATTGTAAGAGGATAAATCTCATGTTATGTTCTTAATAAAATAAATATAATGCAAACAAACTAAAATCAGACATACAAGGAATGTCAGCATTTATCATCTTGATTATCTAGACTATTTACATGTATATATATTTATTTGTATGCATTTGAATTATTATCAAATAGAAACGGAACACTTAGGAAACTTTCAGGTCCCCAAGAGTATGTCCAAAGACCTCAGGTGGGAAGCACAGCTCTGAGGCAGAGTATTGTGGATTATTCCTTCAGACAGGGGCTCATAATTGTCAGAATTCTGTAGTTAAAAATCCAACTAAGCAGAGGCAAACAAATTTCACAAAATATCCTAAGTCTCAAGGAGAATTTCCTACTGGGTTTTCTTATTGCTCTGGCTAAACCTGCTAACGGAAGTCCCCAAAGCTCCTTTCATGTCTTAAATTAAAGACTGAATTCAGTCACACAAATACCAAATCCCCATCTGGGTACCAAAATAATCCTGACAATTCTTCCACTTATATTGAAATAAAATGCTTGGCCATTTCTGTGCTTAAGAAGCATGACCCATAGTTAGGATTCAATGAAATGATGAGATACAATTTATGCTCTAATGAATTTTAATTAATTTTTAATTAAATATAGAAAATCGAGTGTTCAGGCAAAATACAAAATCATAGTTGGTACGGAGAACAAAATGTGTAATAGAGCTTGCTTTGCAATCAACCCTGCAGAATGTGTCTAAGTCTGATTTGCAAGGCAGTGCAAAAAAAAATATGTGAACCAGTCTAATGAAAACCGACCTATGAAATATTTTATAGTTCATTTGAATAATCACTTTAATATATGGTGAATTTTTAGTTATCTGCCTGAAGGATATCTACTTTATATTTTGTGGATAGCAATTTTGTCATCCCTGGTTCCGTTTAATCAAACTATGAGTAGATGATGTGAGCTGAAGCAATGCACCCTCATTATATCATTAGCCTAATCTATACATACTACATACGTATGAGCACACATTTCACAGAAAAATTCACACAGAGAAAGAGACATAGCTCTTGTCTTTGTCACAACTACTTCTCATTGTGATTCAGTCATCTTTTCCTCAAATATTTATTAAGTTCTCTCTATTATACTCAATAGTGACATCTGCCAAAAACTTATGATTCTTCCCTTTGGCCCCTTGTAGTTGGATATGGCCAGGTGACTAATTTTAACCAGCGAGTTGTAAGTGGAAATGTCTTTGCAGCACTTCTGGAGTGGTGAAGTATTTAACTCTTGTAGAGTCATTTACTCCTGGTTAAAATTTTGGAGAGTGCCCTCTGGTGTAATGACCAGCAGTATTTGAGGTGATGGTTATTCTACTGAGCTATGTCCCTGAATGAGTGTGATGGGAAGATGGAAAGAGATTCCAGTCACATAAAATGATCAGAAAACAAACCAGGCAGGACCTATTCATTATCTGAGCAGAAGAGGAGGAGTCTGGAGCAAGTGTGAAGAAGAAGAAAAAGAAAGCCATGAAGCATAAAGAATGGTAACATGCAAGTTTATCTCATCAGCTAAAAATTTTTGCTCTGTACCATTCTACATGTCCATATAATACCCAATATTAGAAGTGTCACATATGAAAAAAAAAAAAAAAAGAAAACAAACCTGTATTGCTTTAAGCCACTACAATTTTAGGGTCGTTTATTTTCACATCATTACCTAGGCTATTCTGATATAAACTATATGCAACACATTGTGCTGAGGATGCGTCAGTGAACAAGACAGAAATAGTGACTGACCACACAACGCCTGTATTTTAGCGAAGATACAGTTCCGCACGCTAGAATGGAAGCTACGTGAACGTAGGGATTTCTGTATATTTTGTTCACAGCTGTATCTTAGGGCTAGAAAAGTACCTAGTGCTGCAAAGTAGATGCTCATCTGTGATTCACTGCTGAACAAATGAAGGATAAAGTGAATGAGCTCACAAAATATTGACACTATTCACAGTGGAAAGGTTCAGAGTGTGAAGACATTCCGTAACGACACAAGGTGCCCGGTCCCCCTAAGGGAAGTAGAGGCGGCGTTCTCATCAGAGAGGCTTTTGAGAAGCAGGAACGAACTAGGTGAGGGGCGGCAGACTGGGAAGGGAGAGCGTGTTCCAGGCAAATAGAATGGTGCGTGCAGAGCCACTGACGTGGGATGACACTGGCTGAAGGAGAAACGATGGGGATTCAGCTTAAGGACAGGGAAAATAGGCACAGTGGTACAAGGTGCGGTGGGCGAAGCTTCTGGGAAGCCTTGTGGCTCTTGTTAAGGACTGTAAGTTTTGGCTAAGAAAACGGGAGACAGCATTTGAAGGGATTGTTATATTCAGGTTGCTGTGAGGAAAATAGACTGGAAAGATTTTTTTAAAAACAGGAGTTTACGCAGGGTATCAGTTCAATTTATTGCTACCTCTAAGTCAGAATTAAACAGTGATTTGGAGCATAGCAATTTACCTCAACCTTCTGACTGAAACTAAGCACTAACCTGTTACAGAGGAGGGACCTGCTGTCTGTACAGTGCCCTCCCCGCTAACAAGACTTGGTACAAGGCCTTAGTCTCCTATGAAAAGGCAGTGCAGGGAGAATGCTCACAGAATGTTCTGGAAAACATTGTTCGTTTCCTTTTGAAGTCCCTTTTGTAGATCCTTTGGAAGAGATTTCTTTCTAGTTTGACACTAAGAATAGATTTGCTTCACTTAAGAAATATCCTTTTTATATTTTGAGGACAGCTAAAATTTGAAACATTAATTTCCCTTTTCCTGTGGCTGTGTTTTGAAAAGCTCAGGACAAATGTGTGTCCCACTTGAAGTAATTGTATGGGACAGCATGTGTATATATACTAAACTGTCTCCTTGGTATGATTCTGCCTTTGGTTTTGCTTTTTGTTCTTACGTACTTCTAATTTAGGTCATCCTACCATGTTTTATATATTCTTCCTAAGTCATCTTAAAGGTCTTTTGGTACTAAGTACGTAAAAAGTGTTTCTGGACCACTTCTTGCCTCTAATCAGGTAAATAATAATCTTGGTATAAGAGTTAAACAACACACTTTTCTACGATATACCTTTTAAACGACATGAAAAATAGGAGCCCAATTAATCTTAATATGTTAAGAAAATCATTCATTGGTTACCTATAATGTGTCAGGTGCCATAGGTTCAATGGTGAGTATAAACAGATATGGTCTGTGCCTTCACGAACTTCTGGTTTAGTGGGACAAACTATGGGTCTGTGAGAAACAGGATTGTAATGTATGAGGCTCCTGTACTGCATACTGTGGGATTTAGAGTTTGACCACCTGGGTTTGAGTCCCAGCTCCATCACTTACTTACTTGACCTTGGGCAAGTTATTTGACTTTTTTATACCTACTTTCCTCATGTGTAAAATAGGGATGCTAGTAGTACCTACCTCCTAGGATTGTTGTAAGGATTAAATGAGTGAATGCACATAAAGAACTCAGAATAGTGCCTGGCAGGCTTATATTATTGCTAGCTATTATTATTACCTATAAAGAGAATTTGAGATGGAATAACGCTTAAAGTGTCCCTGTGAAAGGCACAATGGGAAATCAAAGCTTTTTTTTCTTACTTGCTTCTAAATGAAGCACTATATGCTATTTAGAGTTATGAGATCATTGAGAGAGAAGAGACCTTGGGAATCACCTTGGACAATTTCCAACTGATTTAGAAATCTCTACCACTTTCTTGATGGATGCCCATTCAGCCTCTTTGTTAGCATTTGCAGAAATTTGGAGCCTACTTCTGAACAATCCAACCCATTCCATTGTGCAGTAGCTCTAATGGTTAGAAAGCTTTTCTAGGGTTGAGCCAAACTCTAGACAAAAAAAAAAAAAAGACGACACTAAGAAGACTGGATTTCCATCCTGAGTTAACACACTGGTAATACAATAATTTGATATGCCTAAAACATGATAATTACTAAGTTGTACATAGCTACTTTCATTGAGTGTATTATATTGAAAATATTTGTATATAAAACGTCAACATTTAATCCACAGGTAGTTATTGAGGATCCACTTTGAATCAGGCACATAGTTAAAAAATCAAGTTTCTGTAAAGGATTACATTTTTATGGTGTTGAAACAGGAACAGATATTCCAGGGATTTAACTAAATTTACTAAATGCCTACTTACATGATAGGCAATTTAAATTTCATTTATTTCTCACAACCCTTCATGGTAGGTATTATTGTTCTTCTAGTAAAGATAAAGTAACTAAGAAACCAAGATTCAGAGTTATTTTTCTGAATAAATGTAGCTATAGCTAGTATATAAATAACAAACCTGGAATTGGAACACATTTCTGTCAGTTTTTTCCACTGTATCCAGAGGTTTAAAGGCCAAAAGTAATAGAAGATGCACATGGGAAGCCTTGACCTCAGGGTGCCAAAGAACCGTTATTTAAAAATGGTAGGCCAAAAAAGGGGAAGTTTATTAAGACCGTTTCTGAATATTGGAACAATGCTGTGCTTCTATGAATAACTGATTTCACCAATACAATGTACAGTCTATTTATGTGCTACTAATGATGTTGTTAGTTTTTCAAGTGGCTCACCATTCACTCACATCAGTCTCATTGTGACCACTTTAAATTTCTCCTTATCGCTCTCATATTTATTTTCACATTAAAGAAGCACTGTGTTGGAAGCATCAGTTAATTCTTGCCTTCCCTCCATGCTGACTATCTTGTGGATATTGGTTTTGATTTGGGGTTTATTCCTTTTACTCTTAATTCTTGAGGGCAACTAAAAACAGTGTTTAGGATCTGGGGAGGTAATCCATTACCATAATAATGCATAAGCCTAACTTCCACAAGGCCTACTACAGGAAGATTTAAGTTTTCAAATAGGTATGTTTTTGATAACATTGGTCAATTAGTATTCAGAACACTTGTATATTATCTGCATCTCCCTTGCTTCTCCTCACAGAACTCACTAGAATATAAGACCCTTGATGGCTGGAACTTTTACTATTTTGTTCCCAGCTCCTAAAATAGTAGATTGCACATAGATGCTCAATAAAGGTTGATGGAGGGATGAATAAACTAAGACCAAAACTACAAACCCTATCCCCTGTGGGCCATCTGGCCTTCTCAAGGGGCTGTACTGCAGGTTGTACATATTTGTGTTCTCACTTTTAAAGGTGAAATGACTTGTGAAATCCAAGTTCATTAAAGTGTGGCTGTTTTGATAAACACTGGATAACTGAGCCCAATTCCAAACAATCTAACTGAAGTAAATTCTCATTTTCTCTGACTGTCAGCCCAAGCCAGGGCTTTTCAATGAGAAAGAACTAGCTTGGAACCTAACTTCCTCATTGTATTGCCTGTAAAATGGGGATAATGATATTAATCTCTTAGTGTTATTGCAAGGAGTAAACAACACATGTGAAAGCATATTTCACAGTGATTGGCACATAGTCATATATTAACACATATATGTGGAATCTAGAAAAATGGTACAGATGAACCTATTTGTAGGGCACGAATAGAGATGTAGACATAGAGAACGGACATGTGAACATGGGGGGGCAGGGGAGGGTGGGAATTGGGAGATTAGGTTTGACATAAATATACTACCATATGTAAAATAGATAGCTAGTGGGAACATGCTATGTAGCACAGGGAGCTCAGCTCAGTGCTCTGTGATGACCCAGATAGGTGGGATGGGGGGTGAGAGGGAGGTCCAAGAGGGAGGGGATATAGGTATACATATAGCTGATTCACTTCATTGTACAGCAGAAACTAACACAACATTGTAAAGCAATTTTGCTCCAATAATAATAATAAAAAAGAAGCAAGAAGGATTCCAAATTCCAAATAAGCAACCTAACTCTAAGCCTTATGGAACTAGAAAAAAAGAACAAACTGAGCCAAAACTTGAAAGAAGAAAGGAAATAATAAAGATTAGACTAGAAATAAGTAAACTAGAGAACAGAAAAACAATAGAAAAGATTAACCAAACTAAGAGTTGGTTCTTTGAAAAGATGAACAAAAGTGAAAAACCCTTAGCTAGACTATCCAAGGAAAAGAGAGAGGACCCAAATCAATAAAATTATAAGTGAAAAAGGAGACATTACAACAGATATCACAGAAATACAAAGGATCATAAGATGCTATTATGAACAACTATACACTAACAACCTAGACAAGCTAGAAGAAATGGGAACATTCTTAGAAACATACAACTTACTGAGACTGAATCAGGAAGAAATAGAACATTTGAATAGGCCAATTACTGGTGAGAAGGTTGAATCAGTAATAAAAAATTTCCAGTGAAGAAAAGCTCAGGGCCAGATGGCTTCACTGGTGAATTTTACCAAACATTTAAAGAAGAATTAACACCAATCCTTCTCAAACTTTCTCCAAAAATTGAAGAGGTGGGAACACTCCCAAACTCATTTTACGAGGCTAACATTATCCTGATACCAAAGCCAGAAAAGGACACTAGTAGAAAAGAAAACCACTAGTGATGAATATAGATGCAAAAGTTCACAATAAAATACTAGCACGCTAAATTCAGCAGCATATTAAAGAATCATTCACCATGACCAAGTGGGATTTATCCCTGAGGTGGTTCAACATTTGCAAATCAATCAATGTGATACATCACATTAATAGAATGAAAGAAAATAATCATATGATCATGATCATCTCAACTGACACAGAAAAAACTCTTTACAAAATTCAGCATCCATTCATGATAAAAACTCTTAACAAATTAGGCATAGAAGAAACATATCTCATCATAATAAAGACCATACATGACAAGTCCACGCTAATATCATGCTCAATGGTGAAAGGTTGAAAGCTTTTCCTCTAAGATCAGGAACAAGACACGGGTGCCCACTCTCACCATTCCTATTCATCACGGTACTGGAAGACTTACGTAGAGCAATCAGGCAAGAAGATAAAATGAAAGGTATCAGCAAACTACTATATATAAAATAGATAAACAACAAGGTCCTACTGTATAGTACAGGGAACTACATTCAATATCTTGTAATAAACTATAATGGAAAAGAATCTGAAAAAGAATATGTATATGTGTATACGTATATATATACACATATACATATACACAACAGAATGTTATTCAGCCATAAAAAATTGAGGAAAGTCTACCATTTGTGACAACATGGGATGAAACTTAAAGGCATTATACTAAGTGAAATAAGGGAAAGGCAAATACTGTGTGATCTCACTTATATGCGGAATCTAAACGAACAGACCAACCAACCAAACTTACAGAAAGAGAGATCAGATATGTGGTTACCAGTGGCAGAGGGTCGGGAGATGGAGAATTAGAGGAAGGTGGTCAAAGGTACAAATTTCTGGCTGTAAGATAAATAAGTACTAGGGATGTAATGTACAACATGATAACTTTATTTTCTTATTATTGTATCTTTGTGAGATGATGGATGCTTACTGAACCTACTGCAATAATAATTTCACAATATATGTAAATCAAACCTTCATGCTGTATACCTTAAACTTATACAGTGATGTACCTCAATTATTTCTCAATAAAGCAGTAATTTAGTAACATTTAAGGCTACAGTATTACTTATAATATCTATATTTTTTCTCAAAACTAAGCATACATAACTAACTGAATTATTTTCCCACGGTTTAAAGGAAATTTTAAAATCGTAACTGAAGGCACAAGTGTGATTCAAATGAGTCCGGTACCAATGATTGAACTTTAATTTGCACATGCAGACATACAAATATATACACCAAAATATATACCTTTATATATATGAACCTGTGTATTTATGTGCAAATTCACACCTACATTTGGACGTCCCACATCACATATATTCAGATACATTTCCATGAGAACACATCCAAAGAAGGACCCCACTTGTAAAAAGAAATAAAGGGAATGAACTTCTATAGCATACAGTACCTTCCAGAAATAATATGCTACACACACACACATACACACACACACACATTGGTGATCTGTGTTCTCAATGGTAAAAAGGACTCATGAAGAATTAGACACCTGCTTCTGTGTATAACCTTATGTAGTCCCAAAGGCCTGATTACTTTGAAACAACCATGCACTTGTCTTGGTTCATTGCTTAATCAATCTTTTCAGACACACCAGAATATGCCATTTTCCAATACAAGGGCTTTCATCATCAGTACATGTGATCTTTAATCCTACAGTGCTGTCGTATATTAAGAGACAATAAAATGAAATAGGTTGTTATCTCTTAAAAAGCACTGATAATTCAAATTTGGACAGCTTCAATTTGGGCAAGGTAATTGTGGAATTATGCCTTCCTTTTCTCATGCTGCAGTCTAACATTTAATAGTTTTGCAAATCTTCCTGCACTAAGCTACAAGCAATAAGAAAATAAAATTAAGATGTTGGTCATATACACTAATATGTATAAAATGGATAACTAATAAGAGCCTGGTGTATAAAAAAATAAATAAAATAAAATTCAAAATTTCAAAAAAAAAAAAAAAGATGCTGGTCATAAAATTAGCCAATATAAGAGAATGAAGATTTGATTCCAAGAGGGGTCTATGGGAAGATTTCTTATTATTCACATTAGTATTGGAAGAATAAAGGCATTTAGGGGAGAGAGGAGTCTTTTTTCACCTTCTTAAATCTTTGAGTTCTCTCCATCATCTGACTAAAACTCATTCATACTGTTTCAATACTAAATAAAAACAGCAACAGCCACTACTTTGCTCTGGTTCTTCCCCCCCTTCAAAGCATCATCCTGTCACTTTTTCTCTTTTCAAGGGCCAACTTATTAAAATAGTTTAAACTCATTGCCTAAATTTCCTCTGTTTCTCCACAATTCTCAGTCCCTTGCAATCTGACACTTGGCTCTGCTCTTCTGCTTCAACTGTTCAAACAAAGGAAAAATGTCTTCCTATTTTCTATACCTATTGGCCTCATTTCATCCTAAATTCAGTTGTGATAGTCAGTTTTATTTCACATTGATTATCACTTCTCTCTTAAAATATTTTCCTCCCTACATTTGTTGATTATCGCTCTCACTTCATTCTCCTTTCTGATCCCTCTTTCTCTGTCTGTTTTTTATTGGGAGTTTTCCCTCTGCCTCCCTCTTAAATACTAGTATTACCAGAGATCTCATCTATTCTATTCTGTGTGATTTCTTCCACTTCTGTGGTGTCCTCTCTGGGTGATAGGTAGAATCTGGGTTCAAGTCCATCTCAAATACATCTAATTGGAACATGGACACACCCTGTAGTTATTTCCCCAGACTCCTGAATGTATAATTTGGATAGCTATACCCTGTAGGTGGAAGAACCCTACCTGATTAGGGAGCGCCAGCCTCTGTGGTAGGAAAGGCCAAGAAAAGTCCTTGAAATTTCTTACCTCCTCACCACCTCCAGCAAAGACAGCAGTCAGAAATTGTAGTTCATGCCCAAAAGAGTTTCAGACATTAATACCACCATTAAAATCCTAAGAATTGCAAAAGTAGAGATTCCTCTTATAATATCATGTAATTAATTTGTTTGGTCTTTCAATAAACCAGATGTATCGGGGCATATGACAGTGCACTATCAAAACTTAATCAGTGGTAATCCTAATTACCACATGCTGGAGATGGTACTTTGGGGGGAATAGATTGACTCAGCCTCTTATGCTCATGCTTGGAAGCTTGTGGCCACTCGTGATCTGGTGGATGTGTTCTCCTCAACCCTCTTTGGTAACAGAAGTCAAAACCAGGTCACTTTTACATGGGAAGGACAATATATCAATACATTTATTTTCTTGCCTCAGAGCTACACTAAATCTCCTGCTCTCTGTCACTACATAGTCTGCAGGGACCTTGATCATTATATGTGCTGCAACACCTCATGCTGGTTTACTATATTGCTGACATAAATAGTAACTGGACATGACTAGCAGTAATTGGCCAGTATTTTAGGCATCCTAATAAGTTGCCTATGTACCAGAGGGCAAACCTCAGCAGAAAAAAGCTCATAGCAAAAACCCTAGGGTATTAGAGCAAGGCCATTCTCTCAGTAGCAGAGAATTTTGCAACATTTGAAAAACAATTCCTGGCATGATAGTGGATACTAGTAGAGGCTGAATGCCCAACCTTAGAACACCAGTTGACTATGGGACTAGAGCTATATATTATCTAATCCACAAGTTTGGGCAGAAAGAGCAGTGATATACTATGAAAGCACCGTTCAAGATTAAGCCTGAGAAGTTCTAAAAGACACAAGTAAATTGCGTAAACAGGTGGTGAAATACCCAAGTCATTTGTATGGTACCAATCCCTCTCTCACCACGCATAGCTGTGGCATCATGGGGTTCCTTATGATTAAATGACAGAGGGGACAACAATCGGGGCCTCATTCACAGATAAGTTGGTGTGATTTGTTCATATTAGCTTTACTGGATAATTGTTACAGGTTAGGTTCATTTAAGGATAGCTCTAAAGGACCTGGTGAAGGGAGTAAACCTTCCAAAATAACATTTGGAAGTTCACTTTGCATGGAAGGAAAAGTGGCCTGGGCTTTGGGCTCCTGGGCAGAGTGAATGGTTTGGCTATTCAGTCAGGACTCAGGAGAAAGAGAGTTAGAAGATAAGACACAATGAAATCTTAGGAAGATGCATGTGATTGGATCTATGGGAGTGGGCACAAGGTGTGCATTTGTTTTTGTCTTATGTTAAAGGCCGCCAGGGAGCATTAACCTCAGAAGAGGCACGCAATAACCTTCAAGTAGATGTTCTGTGGATGTCAGTTAGCCTCTTCCTTTGGCAACCCCAGTGCTAGTAGAATATGACCATGAAAAGAATGACCACAGGGATATAGTGGCAGGGATATAGCTCTGCAGGCTCAACAACAGGGCCCCCTGTTATCTACCTACTGCCAACCAGTCAGGAACAGAGAGCAAAACTGAGTCCTCATTATGGCATCATTCCTCAAGGAAACTAGTCAGCCACTTGGTAGTAGATGGATTTTATCAAACTCAATCCCCCAAAAGGAGCAGAAATTCATCCTTTTATGAATTGACACCTTCTCTGCATATGGAGTTGCCTTCTCTGCCTCTAGGGCTAGGACTAGCACTAACATTGTCATATTTCTAGGGCTTATATGATGTCTGATATATATTTTCATGGTTTCACACACTAAGTTTTCTCATTTTTATGATCCAGGAGATTGAAGAATGGGCACAAAAATATACAACTCACTTGTCTCACCATATATCTCATCACCTAGGAGCAGAATAATGGAATGGTCAGTTGGAGTCCCAGTGAGGACACAAACTTAGTTATAAACTCTTTAGGCGGAGGTGCTGTCCTCTATGATGTGGTATATGCACTAAATCAGTGGCTCTAATATATGGCACTGTCTCCAGCAGCTAGAACATGTGGGCCCCAGAACCAAGGAGTAAGAGTAGGATTGGTTCATCTGACCATCCTTTACAGGGACTCACTTGTGGAATGGGTGCTCCCCATTGCCACAAACATAAGTTCTGCAGGATTAGTGGCCTTGGTTTCTGGAAAGGGATTGCTTTTACCAGAGGACAGAGTGGAACTATATTCCTATTTTCCACTTTAACTTGAAACTATAGCTACCGCTCGGTCACTTGGGTTGCCCATTGCAGCAGTCAAGGTGGGGATTAGTAGGCTGGTGGCGGTAATTGACTCTACTTTCTATGCAGTGCTAGGATTGGTGACACGTATCGGGAACAGGAAGGAGTATGTGTGGAACTATAGCATTCATGAGGGGTGAATATTTGTGTTTCTGTGCCAAGGGATAATGTGAATGGGCAATTACAGCAAATATACCCTCAAATGAAAAGCAACTAAGGGCTCAGATCTCTCAAGTATGAAAATCAAGGTCATCTCAGCAACAAGAAATCTAAGCCAGTCAAAGTGTTGGCTAAGGGTATGGGAAATGAATAGAATGAATAATAAAGAAGGGAGATGATGAATCTCAATAATGACCTTGGTACTGGCTGCAAAAGTGGGGACTGGAGTTTGTTCCAATAAATCCTGGAAGTAAGTCTTCTCACAGATTAATGTTGATTACTACCTTGAAGGGGACTCTGACAGATTGCACTTAATGGAGGGCATGGTGGATCTGAGTGGTGCAAGGGATGGGCTAGATTGACCATTTCATATCCTCTCAGCCCGTCTCTTACCCCAACCACTGCTGTGCTGACTAGTTCCATTAAATGCCTCAACAATCCTCACCTGGTTCAGCCATATAGTACCTCATTTCACGCCTAGACCAGGAACTCTTATTTCCTGCCATGAGACTGCTTGGCACGATGGTATGGGATACCCATGGGACCATGTTTGGCCCCAACATATGTACAACCAGTAGGGCATCACTTAAGTTCCAACCTTAAGTAACAGAGATGTGGATAAATGGATAAATGCTTCCTCCTATTGCCCCCAAGCCATCAATCCTGAAACATAAGGACTCCTAGAAGATTCTGTGTGACTAAACAATGGTTGCTCTTGTGGCATCTTACCCATAACACATCTTCAAATTGGTTTTTCCTCTTTCCCTGTTCAAAACCATTGCCCGTCATGGTTGATCTCTAAGATTATACTCCCAAATAAAATAAACTATCTTTATATAAGCAGTGATCCCTGGCTTGCTTTTGGGGGAAACTGAGGTTAACACAGGACTTGAAGAAGTTTTTGAAGGAAATTTTTTTTTTGGAGACTCTCTAGAAGTATGAAGTGAAGGGGCAGCTAGATCCTGTCTGCCAATTTCTCAAGCCTGGATATGCAACTGGTTGTGTCATTGAAAACAAGCAGTGTTGAGAGGGGAGCTACTTGTTGGATTGGGGAGATTCACAGTTTACTTTCAGATGGTGTAACTGAATAGGGACTTCACCCAGAAATCTTTTGGCATTATAAGACTTGATTTAAGGTGAAAGGAAGGAATTGGATGATAGATAAAGCTGTGAGAAAGGATGAGCTTATCAGATTAAATAACAGCAAATTACTGAATGTGACAGCAATATTTGGGGAACATGATTAGACCAAATATCTTCATTAATAAAATGAGCTCCCTGAACATGAAACTGAGTAAAAGTTGTCCTGAATGTCATTCTTTACTTTCACATTCACTGTACCATTTGCTCTGTGAATTCTTGTTACTCCCTGGAGGAAAAAAATACTGTCAAAACAGATCTTCCTTGAAGAAGACAGAAAAAAATAATAGGCCTTTTTTTATCCACCAGTGAGAGCAAGGAAAGAGTTCAGTTTTTCTAGGATGAAGACAAGAATGAACACCTTCTTTGGATTTCCTTTTTTAAAGAAGGGATAAAATATGTACTTATTAAACATGAAAATCTTCTTGCAAGTTATGGCAACAATTTCAGAGAGTAAAATTTTTTAAGGAACTTTATTGTTAAAACCTTATGGGTGTGCTCACTGATAAAGACTTTTTTTAAATTCCTCTGAAACTAATCAGAGCGTTTTAGAGGAGCACATTAAAATTTCCACTAAATTTACATTAAAATTGGACAAGTTGTTATCTACACTACTAAAAAAAGCACATGGTGTATCTATTAATCACTGCTCAATGTTTAATATTAACACATGAACTTTTTCCAATTAAAGGGCTATTCAGCTCAGACACCAGTACCTTATCATTTTAGGTGTTTTATTATTCTTTTGGCATTTGTTAATGGCAGGACTCTCTGGCTATTACCAAAGGTCTTTCAAATCTTATAATTTCTGAGCAGTTTAAAGTATGGGAAGAAAAAAAGCCTCAATGTCTTTTTAATTACAAAACAGAATTTTATAATAAAACTGGCATGTGGGTGGGTGGATAGCTCTTCTATAGTATCTAAAAGAGATATAGAAATTTTATATATAATAGTTGCTCTTGAATTTGCATAATTTTTCCTTGAATTTGTTTTAAAAATTAAAACTTTCCAGGGTAATTTATATATTATTTTTTCACACGATGGAAATTAGGGGACAAACCTGCACATTGCATTTTACAGTTAAAGAATAATTTGTGCTTGCAAGGAAAAAATCCTCTCTCTCTCTCTTAGTATTCCCTGAGGCCTTCTGCAATGGCCTGGCTAAAGGTAGTTCTATAATGAGCACTGTTTACAGCTAAGTGGATCTCTTTTTGCTTCCCTTGTAGAGTACCGCGATTCACATAAATCAAATTGTGGGATCAGGGGAATAACCAGTCCTATAGATGTACAGCTACAGTCTCTGGAAGAACCAGAAAAACCCTTTGAATTCTGGCATAACAATAACAGAGAAACCATTCTCAGACTAATATCATCAGAAAGATAGGCTTCTGAGTTTGAAAACCACAGTTTAAGATTTTTCTGGTTTGTTATGAAGTAAAATATTAGTGTTTCAGCATTATTTCTTTTAATTAAATAACTTGCATTATTGGCCTTTAATACATTTGCTAGTGCATTCATTCATTCAATGGAGAAGTACAGTACCAGGTATATTCTAGACACAGATATACACAGATGGCATGACCCCTGCCAAAAGTGAATGTATGGTCAAGTGAGGGAGGCATGCAGAGATAGGAATAAAATACTAGGGGAGCATAAAGGAAAAAGCACCAGCTCTGCTGAGAACATCAGGAAGGGTTTCAATGAGGAGATAACACTTGAAGAAGGGGAGTAGGTATCACCAGGTGGGTAAGAACAATTTATGGGCACAGGAACAGTATGAGGAAAGGTGGGAGGCTCTGGAGGAAGTGAACATGTGTGGGAAACGACAGTCCCTTCCCCCCACTTTTTATTACCAGCATGTAAAGAAGTTAGGATTTTTTTCCTGGGGGCAATAGCGTCATACTCTACAAGGAAAGCAACATTTTTTTCTTTAGGTTGTTCATGTTATTTTAGTTTTGAGACAGATATGGCTCACGAGAATTTTCATGGGTCATGTAACTTGAAAATAGAAAAGCTTTCTAACTGATATTTCGAGCGAATCTCCAATCTTCATCTGAGATGAATCTAATATCAGGTGTTACTAATACCTGGCAGCCCAAAATAAATGGCAAGGGTGGCATAGCTATTTATACAAGCAGTTTCTGGGGGGAACTAAGAACCTTAGGTCTAGCTACTTGTCTGTTAGGGAGGAAGATGTGGACATATAGGTGAGTCTCTGACAAAGCCTGTTAAATACTGAGCATCCTTAGCATGAGTGGAGCTAAGCAATACAATCTTGTGTGTGGGTTCTACAATCCTGAAAAAATGTTACTATTATATAGACTACTGACTATGAGACAGGACTCTGAATTTAGAGGAAAAGAGGGTTTTTTTGCCTTTATATGGAAAACCCATAATATATAGTGCATCTTCAATCTAAGATGTATATATATATATAGGCTTAACCATATGAAATTGCCTAAATGCAATTGTTTTTGACATGCAAATTGGCAGTTTCATGTGGTTCAAAACAATACATACTCACATACACATAAGGTGATATATATCAATTATATATGCTTATCAGGTTATATAATCAGATTATCTATCTTAATTTTTGTATATATACACAGAGAGGCAGAGACAGAGACAGAGAGACAGATAAGAAGCACTAAAAATTGGCTTGACTATTTATTGTGACAATATTTTTTTAAAGAATCAAATGTGTTTTACAATAATAATAAAATCAGAATAATAATTATTAGGTATTTGTAACTCCTAATAAAATGATTATTCTATTTTAAGAATAGTGGAAGGAAGGTATGTTTATATGATGAAAAATACTCTATTTCAAAATTGACTCCTTACATAAGTTTAATGAGGTATATATTGGACCCTTTCCTTCTCACTCTATACTTTCTTTTATGTTTCCCATATCTGTGTTCCTTGTGCTACATTCTTTGTAACTTGTTCAGATCTATTTTATAATCTTTCTGTCAGTTGATATATTCTGCTAGTTAACTTCTCCAGTTAATTTTTAATATTATTCATTAAAATTTACCATATATATGTTATTTTCATTCTTTTTCAAATATGAGTGACTGATTTTAATACTCCCATTTGTATTTTATTCCTACATTAATTTATTTAAATATACCATCTATTTTTATTGTAAATTCTGAATCTTATTAGGCAAGTATCTGAAACATTTGATTATTTTGTCAGTTGTTTCTGTAGTCTTCAGCTTACACCCGCTAAGTTCCTTAGGTGTTTTTGTAACTTGAGTGTGCGCTCATATTTGTGAGTTCTGATAGGCTTGAGTAGAGGATATATTGATGTTTCTCCAGGTTCTTGAGAGAACTGCAGAGGAAGATTCACCATAAACAAAATACTCCTTGCAGTTTTGGGGTCCTACAGTTAGTATGATATGTGGTTGCAAACTAAATAATTTAGCTTGTATTTACAAAATCTCAAGGAAGGATTTTTTTTAAATCTCAAAGGCTAAGACAAAAAAAATGTATATATGTATATATATTTGTATATATATTATATATGTATATATATTATATATTATATATGTATATATATTATATATGTGTATATACATTATATATGTATATAGTCTTTGTTGTCACTGCTGGTCAAGTTCTTTTATAGGTCACCCCCTTCCCCCTGCATGACCCTTGACCCTCCTTTCTCTCCAGAACAAAGTGTAGACCTTTCTGGATCTGGTTGTGTATGGCTTGGTCTCCAATCTGGTTCCCCACACTGCTGGCATCACACTCTAGAACACTGCACCCACAGTTGCCCTCAAGTTGTGAGGAAGCTTCAGCGTTATCCTTCTTCTTTGTCCTCTGCTCTTTCTTGTTCCTCAAGTCCAGGGATTTCTCTCTCTTTTCTTCAGCTCATCTATTCAAAATTACATTTTAATGTATTTTGTGTCTGGAGGATTCTGGGAAACTTAGTCAGCCATAATGCCCATAATAAAATGGATTGCAAAGTTGCAATTAGTATTTTCAGCCCATAAATTGTTGAATTTACTAAATGAATGATTGCATGGAAATCAGCCCTAGAAATTTCTGGTAAAAATAATTTAATCAAATGTATTCAGTTTAAAGTTATGAAACTATGTTTAGGCTCAAATAAATCTGTGTGGATACATTTGCTGGATCATATATGTATCAATTTAGTAGCACTATCTAAAATATTCTTATCTGAAAATTGACAAGGAAACAGTGTTTTCAGAGTTATAGTAATATTTTCTATTTTTTTCATAGGTCATTTTTAAGGGGAGAAAATTTTGTCATATATGGGGAAAACTCAAAGTTGTTGGCACCCAGAGATATTTTCATTGTAGCATTTACAAAACATGCAAATGATTTGGATTACTCAAATTCTATACTATTTTAACATTTCAATGGATTTATTCTTTGTGATATGTGAGTGCTATGGACTAAATTGTGTCTCCTCAAAACTCATATGTTGAAACCTTAACCTCCAATGTGACTGTATTTGGAGATAGGACTTTCAGGCAGTTATTAAGACTAAATGAGGTCATAAAGGTTCTAATTCAATAGGATTGGTGGCCTTATAAGAAGAGAAAGAGATGTCTTTCTCTCTCTGCTATGTGAGGACATAGTGAAAAGGCAACTACTGATAACGTCAGGAAGACAGTGCTCACCAGGAACAGAACTGGACTTCTCAGCCTCCAGAACTGTGAGAAAATAAATTTCTGTTGTTTAAGCCACTCAGTTCATGGTATTTTGTTTTGTCAGCCTGAGGTGACTAATACAGTGAGCTGATCAACAAGAATTAGAGTACATATAAAGATTTATAAGGAAAGCCAGAAGTTGCAATGTCCTAAAAAATTTCTGATTTTTATGGTCCTTTTGAAGTGGTTATAATCAAGCCTTTGTATACTGCCTTTTTCCCAAGAACAGAACAATAACATATTCATTCAAAGGGCTTCCTATCTGTCACTTGAACTTGAATATACTGCCTAGTTTCTATTTGGAGACTTTGATTGGACGATGAATCAGACCCTTTGATGCCCTGTCTCATTCCTTCTTTGGGTCACCTGTCTCTGAGACCCCCTGCTGCTGCCACCACTAGCTCTGCATGGGCTCTAATGGACTTCATGATGGTCTACTCTGACTGCCTCTTTGTACACAGCCTGTGCTTTCAGATTCTTTCCTCCGATCCCAGGGCTTTCCTGTTGGGGCTGAGGCATGTGTTATCAGGGTCTGCTCGGAGCCCATGCACCCTTACTTGATAATGTGGGGAAGTTAATGTCCCTTGGGGTAAATCCTGGAGCTTTGGGAGATGGGAGCTAGCAGATAAATTCTCCTCTGCTCCTCTCCCCAAATGGGCCATGGTGAGATGCAATGATTCATCCAGCCTCTTGAAAGATTGTCAAAAATATGTGCAGTTTGCTTGGTACCAAGCAGTGGCAGGCTTCATAATCACACATATATTGTACTCACTTCTATGCTGTCTCCCTTTTTTCTTCCTCCTCCTTTCTTGAGATTGCCCTGTCTAATAAAAGGATAGCACATGAGTTTTTATCCAGGCTCTGTTTGCTTGAGAATCTGGGCTTAGAAAGATGGCTGTAGAAATAATAAGAAATATTTTTAGATTTTCCTAATTTATTTTGCTCAGTTAATCTTCCACAAAAGGCTATTATTAGCTATAATAACTCCATTTTAGAGATGAGGGAATTTTAAACTCATAGTTTAAAAATCACCTAAAGTTAGAAAGCCACAAAATGTTCATTAAATGTGGACAAATATTCTTCCAACTAAGTCTGAAGCTTAAACATAAACACTGCCTGAGAGATCTTTTCCATTTAGGGAAGGGAAAGGGAGAAGGGAATTAAACGTTTTAAGTCTACTTTTGCCATTAGCAAAGGCAAATGTGTCTTTTATCAAATTTTCTATGCGAATTTAGGGAAAGAGGAAGTATGTGCCAGCAAACACAGGGGAAAAGATGTGCCAATAAATATGACCATTTTCTATCATGAAGTATCAGCAGAGTTCATGAAAGGTTATTGTTGCCTTCTTGTCTTCTTGGTTATTTGTAAAGCAAAAATTGAGGTTTGAAACTGTCAGGGGATTAACGGTAAGAACAAATTGATACATAGCCTTAGAAAAATCACTTGACCACTGTTGCCTGAAAGCATACAACATGATCACGTTAATGGCTTTAGCACTAGTGCTAGGGATATAGAAAACAGCCATGGTGACAGGTTTTTTGTAGGGATTATGCTACTTAAATTGATCTGAGAAGGATATTAAGAGAAAAGCATTGTTAAGTTTAACATCAATGCTAAATAGCAAGAATTTATCTTAAATATCTTATCTATCCCATATTTAAAGAATAATGCAAATGGAATTACAAAAATTAAAGTTTACAGTTTGTAAAGCAAATATAACTAAAATCTTGAAAGATCGTATTCTAAAAACATTTCGATTGTGTGAACTGGAAGGACACCCCATTGATCAATTGTAGAAATTAGATGACTTACTCTCAATCAAAGATAAATCTGGGGGCTTCCCTGGTGGCGCAGTGGTTGGGAGTCTGCCTGCCAATGCAGGGGACACGGGTTCGAGCCCTGGTCTGGGAAGATCCCACGTGCCGCGGAGCAGCTAAGCCCGTGAGCCACAATTACTGAGCCTGTGCGTCTGGAGCCTGTGCTCCGCAACAAGAGAGGCCGCGATAGTGAGAGGCCCGCGCACCGCGATGAAGAGTGGCCCCCGCTCGCCGCAACTAGAGAAAGCCCTCGCACAGAAACGAAGACCCAACACAGCCATAAATAAATAAATAAATAAATAAATAATTTAAAAAAAGATAAATCTCATAAGAGCACAATATTCAGCCTATTCTGTCTTATCTTTAGCTTATTATATTATTGGGATTTGATTATGCTTTATCTTCAAAACTACAAACTGGTCTTTCAATGATTATTCTGCCTTCTATAATATCATTCAGTATAGTGGGTCTGCACCTTTAAAATCTATTCAGAGGAGTGAAATCCTATCAAATATTACTGAATGACTTTTTTCCAGGACCAGTTGATTGAAACCCACTTAAATGAAATTTTTACCTATGTGAGCATAACTATTCTGGTCCAAACTTCTTTAGAATACAATTGAAAGTCAAAAAACATGAGGCTTAAAACAAGAAAAAATTAGACTGTGTATTAGAGGTTACTTGTTTATATAGTTCTATTGGTAAATTTTATTTTTCTACTGTTTCTCTACTTAATCACCTCATCAAATTCCAGGCCAAACGGAGATAAAGAATTCTCTGGCCCTCTGGTCAAATTTCACCTTTAGATGAATTTCTCTAAACCAGTAAAAGGCAACATAATTTTAATTTTAATTGGCATATCCAAGATCGCATTTAATTTTGCCAAATGTGCCTTTTAAAAATATGTATGAAGTGCTGATTCTTCGTCTCCTTGTGTTTGTTCATTTCACTTTTCTGTCTCTACTTTTGTGTAGATTTCTCAATCTATCTCTTTTATATCTCCTTGCCATATTTATTTATTTTCCTCCTCTATTGGCAAAAACATAAAACTTATGTACAAACTTTGATTTTTTGCATTTATTTATTGAATGCCTTGTTTATAGTTTAAAAAACAGAACATGGCATTATTAATTTTCTCTTGAGCCTATGGCCCCTGATGGAAGGAAAGATGGGAAATAACATTTATTAGGGATCTAAAATGTGCTATTATCTAATATATTCTCTCAAAATCCCTGTGAGGTATTATTTCCTCCATTTTCAGATGGAAAGACCAGACTTCCAAAAATTCAAGTAACTTGTCCAAAGTCACGTGATTAATAGATGTGAGGCTGGAGTTTGCTACTCACCACATTGTATAATGTTACTCTAAAAGAAATATTTTCCCATGGAAGCAATAAACTACATATAAACTGGTCCTCATTAACTTCTTTTTAACAGCTGTTTTGAGATATAATTCACAGACATAAATTCATCCATTTAAAGTGTATAATTCAGTGGTTTTAATATATTAACAGAGGTCTGCAACCATCACCACAACCTAATTTTAGAAATTTTTATCACCCCCCCAAAAGCAACCCTATATACATTAGCAGTCATCTTTCATAGATTTGCCTGTTTTACATGAAAGAAATCATATAATATGCATTCTTTTGTGATTGATTTCTTTCAGTTAGCATAATATTTTCAAGGTTTATCCATATTGCAGCACGCATCAATAATTCATTCTTTTTTATTGTCATTGTCATTATTCCATTGTATGTGTATACCAAGTTATGTTTCTCCATTTATCTTGATGAAAATTTTGATTGGTTCCACTTTTTGACCATTTTGAATACTATGCTATGAACATTCTGTATATGTTCTTGTGTGAACATATATTTTGATTTCTCTTAGGCATATACCTATGAATGTAATTTAACATGTTGAGGTACTGTCAAATTGTTTTCCAAATGGCTATACTAGTTTACATTCCCACCAGTAATGTATGAGGGTTCCAAATTCTCCACATTATTGCCAACACTCATTATTGTTTGTCTTTTGATCATAACCATCCTAGTGGGTATGAATTAATATCTTATTATGATTTTGATTTGTATTTCTCTAATGACAATGGAATTTGAGCATCTTTTTATATGCCTATTAATAATTTTTATATCATCTTTAGAGAAATGTCTATTCAAATTCTTTGTTCATTTTTAGTTGGGTTACTTGTTATTGAGTTGTTAAAGATCCTTTACATATTCAGGATACAGGTCCTTTCATATGATTTGTAAATATTTTCTCTCCATCTGTAGTCTTTTCTTGTGAGGTCTTTGTCTGGTTTTGGTATCACAATAATACTGGCCTCAAGAATGAGTTAGAAAGTTCCTCCTCTTCTATTTTTTGGATGTGTGTGTGTGTGTGTGTGTGTGTGTGTGTGTATGTGTAAAGAGTATGTGTAAAATTGGTATTATTTCTTCTTTAAATGTTTGGTAAAATTCACCAAAACTTCTATTTATTTGGTAGAAGTACTTGGGCCTAGGATATTTAAATTACTAGAAGTTCCTAAATTACAAATTCAATCTCTTTTCTTATTATAGGTATGTTCAGATTTTCTGTTTCTTCTTGAATCACTTCTGGTACTTTGTGTTTTTCTAAAAATTTGTCAATTTCATCTACGTTATCTAATTTGTTGGCATGTAGTTATTTATAGTATTCCCTTATAATCCTTTTTATCCTAACACTGTGAAGTCAATAGTGATGTTTTCCTTTTTTTATTCCTGATTTTAGTAATTTGATTATTATTTCTTGATCAGTTTAGCAAAGTTTTGTTGATTTTCTTGATCAAAGAACCAACTTTGGCTTCATTGATTTTCTCTATTGTTTTTCTATTCTTTATTTCATTTATTTATGCTCTAACCTTTTAAGTGATTTCCTTCCTTTGCTTGCTTTAGGTTTAGATTGCTCTTCTTTTTCCAGTTTTTTAAAAAGGAAGATTAGGTTACTGATTTAAGATTTTTCTTCTTTTTTTAATATAGACGTTCACAGTTATAAATTTCCTGGTTAACACTATTTTAGCTCCACAAGTTTTAGTAAGTTGTGTTTTCACTTTCATTCATTTTAAAGCATTTACAATTTTACTTGTCATGTTTTCTTTGAACCATTGATTATTCAGACATGTGTTGTTTAATTTTCACATTTTTGTGATTCTTCAAATTTCCTCTTACATTTTGTCCAGTCTCTTGTTTGCCACAACTGTTAATGTAGGTCTCTGTGATATTAAACAATTTCTGCTGATTGTTTTCAACAAATGACCTGGAGGTAGGGCTCTTGAGCTTTGAATCAGGTCAGATAATGACAATGACTTGTGAACAGAGATTTTCCAGGAAGCTTTGAGACAAATCCCATAATTATTATGATTTGAGGATGAGACTATTTGAGGAGTTCCAAACTTGGTCTGCCTCCTCCATGGAGGCTGAAAACCAAGGCTGTTGGTTTTCAAGGCTACTTGAGAACTGGGAAGCAGGGGATGAACGTAGGTCAAGTTTAAAAGCCATAAATGTTGTTCTTACTGAGGTTCAGCAGCTTTTCTTGAATAAACCCTTCTCAGATTGTTGAAAGGCTTTGGTTAATTTCTAGAGCTCTGAGAAAAATGATTTAGATATTTTTTTCTGTTTTCTTTCTTTGTTCCCAAGTCTAGGAGGCTCTGTTTTCATTCTTTTATAAAGTAGATTTATGGAAGTTCTCACTCTGATAAGTTCTCACCCAGAATCTCCAATTCCCTTTATTGACTCTTATTTTTACCTTACTCCCTTTCCAGTATTTCAATGACCCAGTTTCTATATTGGAGAAGAAGTTCTTTCCTATGGATATTAGTCTTACTGTGGAATTGTTCTGAGCTATTCCAAAAGTAGGTAATAAATATACTGTGTTTAAGTATTTCTAAAGCAAAAGTATTAATAAATATCTGTACTAGTCAGCATATTTTCTAATGTATTCAATATCCTCACTTGTTTTCTTCAATCAGTTGTTCTTTGGATTTGGGGAGTGGTAGAATCTTTGAAAAAATATAATGAATGGTATGAACTCTCACTCCCAATATACACACATGAGTGAAAAAAATACACACTTTAAAAAATGTGTTCATGGTCCTGAATCCGTAAGATGTCTCTGGAATACAAATTAAGAATTTCTCTCTTAGCATTTTATGCTACATTTGTTTATAATCATTGTTCCTATATTTTCTACCATCTTTGTATCTGAAAAAATTTATCATTTGTAGTAAACAAGAAAGATAAAATCAACATTTATGGAGTGCTGATTAAATATCAGTCATCATGTAATATAAAATGGTTTGTGTATATTAGTTGCCTAATCATTATATTTTGCATAAATACTACTTTACCTATATTATTTCAGCCTCTCTGTTTCCTCAACTTTTGACAGATAAACATTGCTCTAAATAAAAAAACCAGAATAGTTTGATAATATGTTACACTCAAGAAACAGCAGAGTGGGTGGAGGAAAAACAGATGAAAAAGTTCTGCTGATATCGAGAATAGATTCAAAATAAACTTTGGAAAACTTTAGAAATCTCTCAATTTCTACCAATCCTAAGATCTGTCTCTCCATAAGATCCTTCAGTATGAAACAATATAAAAGAACTGATGAAGATTGCTCTCAGGGGTCTCAAATGCGATGCCAATCTCAGGGCCCAAATTACTTTCTTCTCCTTTCCTATTGTGTGTCTCTCACAGGAAAATCTCTCACAAGTGACAGTGCCAGCCACTATGCTAGCATTAACCGTCCAAGGCAGCAAAGCCTATGTTCAACTTTGTAACTCCATAATTATGTTTGTTTCTACCAAACCCTTGTGCCCACTTTACTTAGCACTTTAGATATGGATCTGAATATTGTAACAGCTTCTCATAGGTACTGCAGTTACTTGTATTTAATTTGTCCTCGTATTTTAATTAGATTCCATGTAAAATATCTGGAGACACTAATTACTGCCTGTCCTATAAACTTACACTCCAATTTGCCCCTGTGACAGTCATGTCGTTAACTGCCTCAGAACTAACTCTAATTAATCAACTGAGAAATATAGATGGTCCACCTGTCTGAACCAGTTTTAGTCTGAATCTAGCACAAAATAATATCCTCGGCAGCATTGCCTGTGAAAATTCTGGGCACTGATAAGACAGCCTATTTATTTCTCAGGCTAAATTATAGAGGAAAACTGAGTATTCTCATTATACTTCAAAATCAATATCTAGCTTATCTTTAGCGATTTGTTCAATTCACAAGTCAGTAGGGAGAATCCTGTGTATCCTTCTCATGCCCATCCCCCACCTCCAACAACTTATTAATGTTGGTAAGTTCTTGCGTTGTACTGTACTTGCGTAAATACTTTTAAGTATTTAGCTTTAGTGTTTTGGCTGAATTCCAGTCTGTGGAATTACACTGTCCTCTCTCTTAAAGAAAAATAAAATCCCACGAAATCAGAGGGGTTTTAATCACAGAAGTTATTCTTTACTTCCTCTCTCAAGACAAACGAGAAACTATCAAATTGAACTTCTACTGCCACATAGCAGCTGTGGTCAACCAGAGGTACTGGGTTTTACAATAGGTAGGAATCTCCTAATTGGTTCCATAATGGACTTCAGAATAGAAGGCATTATGCTTTTATGCCGATAAAAGGCATTATGGAACTTGAACGCGCTATTATTGTGCAAATGGCTCTTGCTACAGACAGCAAAAAGTGAAGATCTTCCATATTAATCAATTATCTCAATTCTTAAATTGCATCCCAATGTGCTAAGAAGGCAGAAAACATTCTCAGCACATGTGAATGAGTGATACATTAGGAATATATACCACCATTAATATACCACAAATACTTGGCATACAGAAGAATTCTTAAGGAACATCTAATGAGCAGAATATCTTTTAGGGAGCTCATAATTTAAGAATTTTGCAAAGTGAAACTACTTTAAAAGACAATTTTGATTTGCAAAAAATAAAAATCCTACACATATATGGAATAAAATTACAAACACACACATACATACAATATATGTCTGATTTAGTGAATGCCTAAGGATTTTCATTTTCATGTAATCAGTGGTTAAAATCAAAATGTGAGCTTGAGATTTTGCTACTTACTTTAACATTAACTGAACTTGCTGGTTGTAAAGTATTTCAACTGTTACAAGATACAAGCTTTCTTCTAACTACAAGTATAATACTTGCTCATTGCAGAAAATTTGGAAAGTCATTATCTCACCTACTTGAAGAAGCTAATATAAATAGTTTGGTGAAGATCTTTCCATATTATTATCTGCTTTGTGGTAATTGCAGTTCATTTATTTTTTCATTTAGCAATACATCATGAACATTTTCCATGTTGCTGGTATCTTATGTAACATTAATGTTCTTGTTTGCTACGTATAAATATGCCTTAATTTATAATCTCTGCTTGTTGGAAATTTAGGTTGCTTAATTTTGTTAGTAATCTAAGTACTGTTGCAATGAACATTCTTCATATGTATCATTGCAATCATCTTTGACAAAGGCTTTGTATCATCTTTCACTAACCCCTTAGGATAGACTTGTAAGTAGGATTACTGGGTTTAAAGTATTCATATTTGCAAGGCTTTGGATTTTTAATGTCACTTGCTCTTGAGACGTTTATAGAAGTTTTCCTGTATCACTGCCAACGAAGAGAATTATGATATTTTTTGTGCAAAAAAAGGCAAAAAAGAATTTCTTTTTAAATTTTTGTAATATCCATTAATATTTTTCATGGCTCTTGGCCATTTTTACTTTCTGTTTTGGAGTCACTCATTAATTCCTTTGCCTATTTTTCTATTGAAATATTCATCTTTTGTATTGATTTGCCAAAATGCTTAATATATTAAGAGTATCAGAAATATAAAATATTAGGACACCTGTCATGCATACATAGCAATTGTCCTTTTCCCTTAATTTTTCTTGGCTTTTAAATTTATTTATAATGAAATTTGACATACAGAAGGTTTAAATTTGTATGCCTGTAGAATTATGCTTTGAGAAGTCTTCCACATGGTGTACCTAAATTACTACTCACATATTTTTGAAAATTATTTTACAGTTTTAATTTGAATTCAAGTCTTTAATCATTTTGGGATTTATTGTGGTATTAAAGATTTTTTTTCATCAAACTGGTTATGACAGACTTGAAGCTGCTATTCAGAGAGTTATTTACTATCTTTTTATTTATTTATTTTTTTAACTCATTGATGGATTCTAACGTAAAGGGGCTGAGATTTTAGAAATGCAGAGCCACAGGCAGGAAAACATTCCAGATTTTCTTTAAAATATCGTAAATGCTTATACTAGTTTTTGTGAAGATCTTAAATTTATACAAAGGCTTTGTCTATAAGAAGTTTACTCAAATTTTAACCTCTGTTAAAGTATGTCACATAATTGAAATAACATATATACTTATATTAATCTTTGAGGAGGAAATAAACAAATTTAAAATTTTTGATTGATTTTCCTCAATTGTCAGAATTTTCAGTTGTCAGGGTTTTCCAGACTCTGTGTAGTTATTCTAGGTTATATTATGAATACATACTGAAAGAAAGTTTAGAGGCTGGAAATCACTTTTAATCTCATTAGTAGCTCTGTTGTAACCAGTAAGCTAATGAGGAAAGAGACATGAGCTAATATAATGCAGAGCTTAAAGTCTATGTTAGATATCAAATTTATAATCTAGTAATTCCAATTGAATATTTTAGTTAATTAACCCACCATGTATTTCAAATTTGGGAAGGCTTACAGAGGAGGTAAAATTGGATGGATTCTTTACATAAATCATAGGAATATTACTGAGAAGATTTCACATCTTTCTCGGTAGGTTTATACTAAGCTCTGCATCTTTGATTGTTGGTAGATCTGTAAGAGCAGGTAAATGAGAAAGTTGAGGTTGAAGACTTCAAGGTCAAGGAGAGAAAAAAATGACTACTTTCTTCACGTTTTATACATTTTAAACTGAGAATTGTTTTTAATTATAGGGCGTGTCGCCTTAATAACATTAACTCAAAGAAATCTTTCTTTCCTATTGTAGATTATGTGTTCACTGAACCCTTTCAATGAGGGATTTCTTCTTTTAATTTTAGTTTTAGAAAACTATATTGACTGAAAGGCCAATTAAAACTTCTTTCAAAATCTATGGCGTCCCCGTCACACCCATTGGGTGGTTAGAGAATTAATGAAGCAGCACATTGGCAGACTAAGCTCCATCCATGTGACCGCCTTCCTTAGTGAGACAGAATCCGCCATCTCAGTGGTTCTCCATCGCAGGATTTCACAGCCCCCGTGAGAGTTTCCCATGAAGAAGAATGTAAGGTTGTTATCTCTGTCCTTCCCCACTCCCCACGCACCCCTGCCATAGTAGATATACTATATTATCAACCAAGGGACAACCTTCTTTCTCATCTCAGAAATATTCAATAGACCAGGCCCACTTAACTACTTCCAAGAATTAAAGATGCAGCAATAAACAAGAATTATATGACTTAGTGCTTAATCTAGTAGGACAGTTTGGGAGACACGTTTAAAGAGAAACAAATAAGAAAAGCAGAAGGTCAACATTCTGGAGAAATTTACCTAGAAGATAAATCCAGGCTCATCAATAAATGTCATATTTATCTACACTTCTTGATATTTATTCATTCATTTCCAACAACACATTCATTCAACAAAATCTTTTGAATTCTACACTGGGCTACATATTACTCTAGGGGCTGAGGATGCAGTGGTTTTTAAAGCAGGCAAACCAATTTCTACCTTGTAGAAGTGAAGACAATCGATTAATACGACCAATAAATAGGTTACAAAGTGTTTCAGCGGCAAAAGTGTTAAGGAGCAAAGTAAAGCAAGGAATGGCGCTCGCAAACGATGAGGAGGAGATGGTTAAATTAAACCGTTATATAAAGTGGCCAGGACAGATGTACTGAGAGGTACATTTGAATAAACAGCCAAATATGATAAAGGAACAATACTGGGCAGAGAGGAGGTGCAAAGGGTACATTGCAGATAGAAGTGTCAGGGCAAAGCTCTGTGTGGAAGCATACCTGGCACTTTGGGGGAACAGCAAAAAGCTGCGGCTGGAACAGAGTGAGCCAAGTGTAGAGTAGAAGCACATAGGGTCAGAAAGGTAAGAGGGGTCCTGAAGAAGGGTCATGAAGGGCCTGGTAGCTCATTGTAAGCACTTGGCTTCTGAATGAGAACTGAAACTACTAAAGTATTTTATTGAGAAATGTTCAGATGATTGAGCCATTGATTGATTGATTAAAGGAGTCAAGCAAGCAGTCTTTATTGTCTCCTCCATGACCCTTAGACCCAAAAAGGGAGGAAGGGCAGGCACTATTGCCCAGGCAGAGTAGAGTTACAGCTCTCTCCACTGAAGGCAGGGCTCAGAGCAGGGTGGTGCTAGAGCATGGTAGCTATACCCACAACAGCCCTCCGGATCCAAGGAACACCCTGTCCACTTCATCTCATTCAAGATGAGGTTGGGCATTGTAGGGTGTGAAAGGAGCTACTGGGAGGATGGAATTGTCACCGATTGAGAATACTACCAATGAACAGGCTTGGTGGGAGAGTATGAGAAGCCCAGTCTGGGGCATATTAAATCTGAGATGCCTATTAGACATCCAAGTGGAGATACTAAGTATACATGTGAATCTGGTGTTCCTAGGGAGACCCAGGCCTGAGTTATTACCTTAGCATTCTGCAGACTGGTATTGTAAACCACAAGATGTATTCACTATTAACTAGGTTTGCTCATTATGGATTGCCAACAGGACTAATTGTACTCAATTATAATGCAGTGTGGAATGGTTTATGGAAAGCCAGTTAAAACAACTGTTGAACTCCCTTCCCCCAGTAGCTTGGGAAATTCCCCATAGAGTTTCAAAAGAAAAAAGATATTACCCCCAATGTGGGTCTAATAGTCAAATTGCTTTATTTACTATTTTTGAGACTGTTTTTCTGCATCCAAAATTTTGTTCATAACTATGTATGGTGACAGATGGTAACTAGACTTAACTGTGGTGATCTTTTCTCAGTACATTCAAAAATCGAACAGTTGTGCTGTACACCTGAAACTAATATAAATGGTATATGTCAATTATACCTCAATGAATAAATAAAATAAAACAAAATTTTGCTCACATTATTCTGGAAATTCTTGCCTCTTCTTTCTATCCATCAGACTTCTACCAGTTTTTCAACTCCCTCCTTCTATGTAAGGTTTTCCTCAGTCATTGTAGACAGGTGGTTTGTACCATTTACTTAGTGCCTTGTTGCCGTGCTTATTATCTTGCACTGTAATTTGATTCCTGCTTCCTAAATGTTTCTTTATAAGTTTTATTGTTGGAGGTATGATACCAAAGGCTGTGCATATCTGCATTCTTGAGGAGCCTAGAAAATTGCTTTCCTATAGTGGATGCTCAAAAAATACGTACTGACTTAATTTAGCTGGGATGAAGAAGTGAATCATCACAACTTCCTTCTCCTGCTTTCAGTAATAGTGTTTACCTTGTATGTATTCTAGAGTGGAGTTAATTTATGATCTCCTTCACTCAATTTTGTCGCTAATGAGTAACTTTTCATTTTTTCCTTGATCTCCTTAATTTTTTAATCATAAAATCTTTTGTTAATTGGAAATAAATGTTAGATACATACATAAATAAAATATTCAAATGGCACTACCTGAAACAAGTATGTAGTTCAATACCTGATCTAACTTTGACATTTGTTAGTTTATACCATCTCCTAATTAGCTTGTTGGTCGCTGTGTGACCTTGCTTCCCTAAAATGAGGATAATAATAAAGATATAATTTAGGATTTTAAAACATGCTTTTTGAATTGCAGTAAATAAGACACAAGAAATAGTACAGAAGATGTTAGAAGGGACAGAAAGTCAAATTACTGTAAACAGCACAGGGATCCAACACAAACAGACATAGGAAAGGCAGCATGAGTCTAATTCCTTTTAAATCTAACTCTGGGAGCCCTGTTTCTTTTCGTTAACACTTCTCTCAACTTTGTCTCAAACTTTGACTCTGTTGAAAGCTTTCCATTTCCTTTCCCCAGAGGATAAAAATGAGCAAAGACAGCATGACACACCCAATAGCCAAAAGCAGGATTTGGCGGCAGGATCAGGGCTTGCTATTTTCCATAGGGAGGGCTTTTTACTTTCTGTAGCAGCCGCGGAAGCTTGAGCGAGTGGGGAGTACTAGTTAGCAAGTGGAGCTTGCGTTGTTGCCTCTTATCTGGTGGACCTTGGGCTCATGAGGATGAGCTTGAAGTGACCCTGACCATCTAGGGATTTGCTCAGCTACTCCAAGCTATTCTGGGTTGTATCTAGTTTAGCTTAACGAATTTTCCTTAAAGGGTCTTTCCCTTTAATGTAAATGTATTATTTAGATAAAACAACTTCTTATCTGCTCCCATTTACCTAAGATAACATCTTGCTATTTTAGAAGATATATATTAAAATAGCTTCTCAGTTATTTTAAAACCATTCCCTTTTCCCTTTAAGCAAAAGGAAAACCATGTGGCAATGAGCAAAGTTTTGAAACCCAGAGGACCTGAACACATTTCAAACAGTAACATACAAAAGTCTGAATTATTTTTACTTTCTGAAAACTAAGTTTGCTACACTTTTGTTTGAAACTCACGAACATAAACTGAACAGTCATGTGGATTGGCCACATTTCAGAGAAGGGGATCTTGGATGGAAGAAGGAGAAGAGACCAAGGCATCCAGAATCTAAGGTTCCTCAAGACCACCATTGAATGGTTGTGTTCAGTGTAGAAAAAGCAGTAGAGTCAAAATGAGATTCCGGTTTCTTGGCAAAGACAGAAGCCAATGGTCAAAGCTGGAGAAGTGAGGCAGACGAAGGACAAAGCTTAACTGTAAAAAGGAAAATGAGTCGAGCCCAGAAGAAGTAAAGAATAGGTCAGAATGCAGTATTAAGAGATTTAGCAATCAACCCATTAAAAATGGCATTGTTTCTGGATTCCAGGCCAGAAACTCTTAACTGCAATGAATTGGTATTAAAATAGCAAAACTTGGTTTATCAATTTCTTCAAAGGGCACGTTCATATTGTTCCATTAATGGGACCAGTGATTCTAGGGTTCAAGTGTATGGCTCAGCAATATCAACACGCACTGCTCTGCTGCAGAACAAAATTATCCAGTCTTTTCTTATTCAGCCAAATGTGTACGGATGCTGCAAAAATTCAAAGAAAGTTTGGGGGCAGGTACCCGGCATTGCTGCTAAGACTTAATAAGTCCTGCAAATCATCCCACCTCCTTCCCTGTCAAACAAGGATAACTCCCCTGTAAATTTAATTACAGTCAGGAACTTGGATTGATGGGCTGGTGTGTGGAATGTGCTTCTCTCCTAACACAGGGGCTCCTTGTCACAGCGCTGCTTTGAGCTGCCATGATATAGTAATAGAAAACCCTGCAATTACAGTGAAATAGACAGAACATTGATAAATGAGGTTTTGGACTAAAGCATTTAGGAGCCCACAGAAATCAATTATGGTAAATACTTCCAGAAAACCCACCTGACATTCCTTTGAGAGTTTTTACTATAGTAATTTATTTGTAGAGCGAGAAGCCGGGAAAACAGTTTTGTTGTTTTGGTAAACATACTGGGGAATGTACCAATTCTGTGATAATGAATATTCACAAAGGTACTAATGACCTCTCTCTTTTACATATGCTTAGAGGTTTATCTTATCTCCTGGCACGTGTGTCAAGTTGCACTCTTGATGCTCCAGAGTGAAGCCTCAAAAATGTCTTACATGTCATATTCCCAGATCCTCTTGTGATTTTTATGTAGATCATCTTTTTCCTTCTATATTGTACAATGGTCAGTTGTGGTATTTGCCAGAATTATGAAAATGTAGATTTAACAAGTGAGGCATAAGTTAAATGGATAGTTCTCCACTATAATCTCATTTTTGCTGCACCTTGTATTATTGATTTATGTCTGTGTATATGCTAATATTTTCATGTGCATAAAATTCTGATGCCACCAAGTATCTATGAGGTTACAAATTCTGTCATAAAAGGAACTCTTGGAGTTTTAGTAAAACTGGTAAAATGAACATTATGGCAGTGCAAATCCTTCAACCTCTGTTTAAAGAAACTTTAAATGAACACTGATGGCATTTGTTTGCAAAGAGCCTTAAGTCCACCTGAATTATTTTTTGTTGTGTCAAACTAAGGTTTCGAGCCATGAATGCTTTTACTTATGTAGTATGAGTCACATTTTTTTTTGTTAATCAGATCCAACCACTGACATATTTAGCTTCTTGTCAAATAAAGCTTCTAAATTTTGTGTTTTTTAATTCACTCTGCTGTTCTGTTGCTATCAAGTCACATCTTCCCAACCTTGTGTTTGCTCACTTGGTTTCTTGGACCCAAGTACAAGATCCTACATTTATCCTTGATAACTTTCATCTTGTTTTCAGCCTATAGCCAATCTTTTTCAACTCAGATTCTGTCACCTAACATATTCATTATCTTCTAAATCTCGGCAAGTTGAAGGAGGTGTGTTTAATTTGTAGCCCAGCCAGTGTTACACAGCTGTTCTTTGAAAAATAGACCATGATTAAACACCATGTGGAGGAGAGGTAATTATTTTCTTTTGTCCCTGGAGAAGACAGTTTCAAAGTCTTGCAAAACTAAGATATTGAGGAAGCTCAAGGAATTAATATTCCAAATATTTACTTTCATTCTATATTCACTTCAAACTTCATTCCATACAGAAACTGAGCCCTGATTTATTTTGTTAAGAGAGTGCCAGTTTTCCTCCCTAGGCATAATCAAGGTCGGCATAGAAATTAAATTTCCTCCATCTTGAATTTATAGCTTATTCCTTCTTGTAAGTTTCATCCCAATCACATTTTGCAAGGTGTCCCAATATTAGTTTGTACAATTAACTTTAGAAAGCTCAAGTAATAATGAAAAATATATAATGCTTTAAAATGTTTCAGGTGAAAACATTTTGGTAAATAGGTTTAACTTTTCCAATTTGGAATTAGAAAATTCTGTATGCATTAGTCTATAATAATGAGAATACTTAACTCAGATTTACATTTTTAAAAAGTATCCAGTAATTTATTAATACCTGTTGAACACGCATGCCATAATTTCATTTATTTGGAACTAGAATACATATTATAGTTTAAGTCACTTCTAAATTAGGAGATTATTCCTTTTGGTGTATTGGTTCCTGTTTTACTGGACCTAGTTCCTAGTTCCCAATTCATTTTCTAGTGAACTCTAAAACTTTATAAACTATATCATAGAAGAAAGGGCATGTGATAATAAGATACATTAACCTGAGAAAATGCTCTGTACATATCAAGTATTTTCTATTTGCTATCTGCTTTGTAAAGGCCTGACCTATTCAAAGTAAATCGAACATAAGAAAATACTTAGCGAAAATATATTTAGAAACATTTAAGAATAGATAAACTTTTAAACTGGAATTATACTGTATTTGTAAAATAAAATAAGAGTAAATGTGACCCTATTGTACAAAACCTGGATTTTTATATAGGTTATATATAACCTTTATATATTATAAAGGTTAGCTCTAATGCATATGGCTGAGAATATTTCATATGGACTCAGTACCTAAATCCATATTTACCGTCCAACCAGGGTTGCACTTCATTTTGCATTGTTTTCTCAGTAGTTACTGGTGGCTTTCACATTTCGGGGTGAATCTGGAGTCCTCAGTGATTTTCAGGGATGTTTCAGAAGCTTGGGGAATAGAATGCAATGGCAGTGTGTGTACCAGTAATAGCAACATGGAAAAGTTCTTATAAATGGGGTCTATGGGAAAGTTTGTGCTTATAGGTTATGCTGTTCCAGAGGAGTTTGGTATAAAAACAGGAATAATGAAGGGAGAGTTATTCTCCTCCACACATAAGTTTGATTTAATGTTGAATATTAGGAGTGATATAGTATATTATGTAATACAGCATAGCATCTACATGGTGTCAAATTTTCAAAGATTTTTTTTTTTTAACATTTGTCAAACATCCACAATACTAACTTAATGTTTTAACTCATTCATTCATTTAGTCATTTGTGCTGTTCAACAAAACCAGGTACATTGATACTTGATTCATTTATTTGACAGATCAGAATAACCTTTTATTCCTGTGGCAGATTCAAGGTTCATTAGCACAACACTTTGTTAATGACCTTGACCAAATAAGCCCCAATCTTCTGCTGTTTTAAGTTTCTGAAGCAAGTGATTCCTGAACTATTTATTAAATATTTATCACATATTCGGTTTTACTGGTGTATATTTTTAGTGTGTAACTGAAGTTACAAGTTAAAATATATGTATATGACTAAATAGATTATAAACTGTTTCAATTCTAGTGGCTAATAGCATGTTAATTTTTTGTTGTCTTTCCTGCATACTACTTTGGGACTGTACTTGTTACAGGAAATTTTACAATTTTTATTCATCACGTATATTCATTACGATTATACATTATTTGTGGTTTTTTAACCATGGATACGAAGTGTATCACTATATGCTTTGAAAATGTATCTTCTATGCTATAACCAGTGATCTTCAATCATTGGCCTCAGATCACTCTTCCTGCATTTTTATATTTTTCTGAGCATGGACTGTTTGTCAGATACTATTCGAGGTGCAGAGAAGACAACAGTGAGTCACATTGATAAGTTCCTTCCCTGATGAAACTCATATGCTAATGTAATTACAGAAGTAAATCAAATACTTCCAGCTGGTGAAAGGTTTTAGAAAGGTTAGAAGCATGATGCTGGTGATTTTAGAAAAGTGAAATTGAAGGAAGGCCCACCTTTGGCATGTGTAGGAACAAGCTCCTGGAATATGCTGATTTTTAAATGAAGTGTTGAAAGATAAAGAAAAAAGAGCCTTAACCACTTGAAGAGTTGAAGAATATTTCAGGCACAGGAAAGAGGAAGAACAAAGACTCTGAGGGTGAAAAATGGTTGGAGAATTCTAGAGATTATTTAATGTCAGTATGGTTGAAGCAAAGCCATGGGGGCTGTCAAAGATGAGGTTAGCAAGTGGAAAAACAAACTCTCTGAGCTCACAAGAGAGTTCTGCAGTGATGCTGGGCACAGGGTGAACATGGAAGGAACCAAAAAACTCAGTTCCAGGAAGTCAACAAAAATAAATCAGAAAAACATGATAAAAAAAAAAAATCCATTTACAAGAGCAACAAAAACGTTTTAATATCTGCAAATAAATCTAGCATTCAAAATTAATAAAACAATAATGAAAGGCTTGAAAGAATGCCTGAGTACATGGAAAGATACACTTATGTTCATACATGGATGAGAATCAGTTTTATTATAAAGGTTAATTATGCCCCCGCCCCATCTATCCATTAAATATTTACAAAACAGAAAGAGACTCTAGATATAGAAAACAAACTGATGGTTACCAAGGGGGAAAGGGAGAGAGGGATAAATTGGGAGATTGGGACTGACATATGCACACTACTATATATGAAATAGATAACTAATAAGAACCTACTGTACAGCACAGGGAACTCTACTCAATACTCTGTAATGGCCTATATGGGAAAAGAATCTGAAAAAGAGTGGATATATGTATATATATAACAGATTCACTTTGCTGTACAGCAGAAACTAACACAACAGTGTAAATCAACTATACCCCAATAAAAATTAAAAAAAAAATAAAAATAAATACTTTTTTTTTAAAAAGGCAAAAAAAAAATACAATTTTCCTCTAGTGGTCTCTGAGGTCATGTACTCTTTCAGAAACAGCAGGTTGCATCTTCTGGAAAATGCATGATGTTCTTGTACCTCACTTATATCAAACTTGCTTTGGAGTATAGCCCAGTTTCAACTCAGGTTTTATTTTACAGAATTAGACCAAATTGTGGGATGCACCTAAAATTCAGCTTTGAGTGCACAAATGTGTAAACTGTACGTTGAAAATTTTGATCTCACTCCATAAAATGTATGAGGAGGGAGTAAAGGAAAGTGATGTAAAAATGCCAAGGGCCTTTTCGAAGATTCATGTAAACCGAGTAGAAAATCGTTAGCAGATGTAACTATAACTGAACAGAAGTTCTGGCAGTGACAAACTTTCCACGTTGGCTTGGGATTTGTACCTGCCACTGACAACTTCTGTTCACATTTTATCAGCAACATCTGTGACATGAACTAACAGGTAAAAGGTAGAGACAATGAAGTGAAGCAGAAAGGACATTAGATCAACAGATGGGAAACCTGAATTTTTGTTCTGTCTTTGCTTTAACTACTGGGAGAACTTGGACAAATCATTTAGCATTGAGCTTCTTTCATTTATGAAACTTGGATTAGAGATTCCCTAAGACCCCCAAAGCTTGACTGAGCAGAATTGACTGTCTGCAGCAGGAAGAAAGCCAGGTTCACGGTTTAAGGACTGTCTGAAATATTTGGAGACTTGGGGGAGCCAGTAGGTGTAGAGGCTAAGTCAAATGATTGTCTCCACCAAGATCAGAGAAGTTGGACTTAAGAATGGATGGATTGTGTTAACTGAAAGATTTCTATGACTGTTTACTTTCCTTTACACAGAGTCAACCCGCAAGGAACATCTGCTGATTTGAAAATATTTTCTTAATGTTCATTTCTATTTCGTGGAAACCATTCAGCGTACTGAAATGAATCAGTCAAGTCACTGCACACGCCACACAGGGGAGCGAGGACAGGATGAGTAGAAGAACCCCCTTGAGCACAAGCTGAAACAATCACCCCCAGACATCAGCTGTTCACAGTTAGCAGTCAGAATATGTTGGCATGCAGTAATTAGAGATGGAGAGGCACCATTTCAACTAACATGTTCTATTATTAGTGTATTTCAGTGGCAGAGCTGCTAAGAGAACAAAGGCAATAGCTTGTCTGCTTATAGTGAATTACTTGAGACAGCAGGACCTGTTTATACTCCACACTAGGCTGGTGTTCGCACCACGTGCGCCGCACAAAACTGCTGTCACCAAGGTGACGGTCACCCTCATGGTGACTGCAGAAAGGGATAAACAGTAGAATGAAGGCAACAAGGAAGCTGAAAACAGCACTTATCCCAGCCTTGACCGTGACTCCTGAAACCTCTCTAACCAAAACCACACCCTCTACCTGTCTAACGTTGTACAGAAAAAAGATAAGGATAAAAGAAAACGGATGATTAAACAATAGTCTTAGAGGAAAGACATAAAAAAGAAAAATAATAACATTTTTGAGCAACCACAGTATTTAAGATTTAAACATGGATTATCCTATTTCACCCTTAGAGAAGAATGAACTGGTTTTCAGAGAGGTTTTAAATACTTTGCTCAGGGTTACAAAGAAGATAAAACATATTGTTTGATGTAAAGCCTAGTGAACATTCTGCTATACCATTCAGCTAGTAAAGGGAGAGGAGAGAGGGGGAAGAAGAGAAGACTGTCTCAAAGAATGAAGTGCTGCTTCATTTCTAGTTAATGCTATTGAATAGGCATAAACTTTTAGAGGTGAATGAACTCCAGGGCCCAGGGATACCCATTTTTCCCTGTATGGACATTAAAAAAATCATTGGAATCAAAAAAATATCTTTGGAATCAAAAAAATCAGCAACTATGAAATATTGTTTCTTCATTATTAATAGAGCACCTTGGATCAAAATTAAAATTTGGAGTGACTTTGCATAGAATAGAGAGGAAAATTGGGAAAAATAATTTAATTCTTATAGGTGCCTCTAGAAAATTCACATATTTGGAACATTTCTTTTTCCAAGACATGCGTGAAATATTATTCTTTGTAAAACTCAATATAACATATATATTTCCCTATATATGTTACATTGATTTCATTTAAATCTCCTTTGGCTGATTAGAATTCTGAATTTCAATTTTATTTTAGTCACTATTAACATCTATACAATTTTGACACCAAAAAAACAAAAGGCTACTTATTAATTCAATGAGTCTCTGAGCAACATTTTCGCCTATAACAATATCAGGCAAGGCTCCAGTCACAGCTTATGCCTGTCATTTTCTGTAATTAAAAGTACACAGTCATATTTATGCATTCTGTCTCCTAGCAGCTGCACTTAGATTAACTGTGAACAAAGAAAACATTTTGACACAGTTAATTATATGGCAGTTCTCCTTTGCTAGCAAATACCAGCTACCTCCTCAAATGAATAAAAGCACTTTTTTGTTATTTTTCTTTTATATAATAATATAAATAGCCATGGAAAACTTCAGTGTCCATTTACAAGGAGTTTTCAACGTAACACTTCAGTCTAATAAACATTAAACTATCTGGTAACTTTCAATGAAGATGCATGATTTTCAGATTTGAAAGATCTGTCCAAAATGTTCTTTTGTGGGGCAATATTTCAAGCGTTACTTTATTTTATTTTATTTTTTTAACTTCAGATGAAGAGAAAGATGAGAATAGGGTTTAATTTCGCTTTTGCAATCAATTAGAGATTACAAATAAATTCCTACATTCCTTGTCCTGGATGTGAAGGCAATGCTGGTTCTCGGGAAAAGTCTTACCAGGTAATATATGTCCATACTGAAGTGTATCCTTAGTTGTGAGAACTAAAATTACCCAGCAAGCACTGGGCTGTTCCTGGGCAGAAAAGGGAGATTCACAGCCCAGTTATCTGCTTAAGACTGTGAATGAACATGGAAATCAGTGGGAGGGGAGAGCAGAGTTACAGTTTCTTACATGAAACCCAAACACAACTATGACTAATGAGAGCAAAGATCATTTCTGGTCACTATTTTCAGTCCTTTGAAAGGGAGGAGAGTTGGGAGTGAAGCAATGAGAACTGCAGAATGATACTCAACCCAACCTACAAAGGTCCATCTCGGATGAGAGCCCTGTAAGGAAGCACAGAGAAATATCACCAATATGCGTCATAGTTGTCTTAATTTCCAAATTCATTTCAGTCTGCGCTTCTCTCTTCCTTTCTCTCTCCCTTCAGCCTCCCTCCTCTAAATTTCTTTACTACTTAGACTTTCAAAACTCATAGAATTGAGAAGATCAGTTTAGACTAAAGGGAAAGGTATTGGGGAAAATATGCAGCGCGGTGGAGTGGCTTGCTGGTAACTATATGCAGAGAGGATTTTGGTCTTTAGAGACCCTTTATAAAGTTTGATTAAAATATACAACAGTGTACTGAAATTTACTTAGTTATCATGGGGAATGGACTTTGGAGTCAAACCTGTTTCCTCAGTTACTTCATATCTCTGAGCCATGTTTTTTTCATTTGCAAAATGGGGGTCACCCTACTTGTCTCATAGACCTGTTGTGAGTATTCAGTAAGACAACCTATACAAGAAACTTAAAATAGTTCCTCTTGTTATTACTCAGTAATAAATAAACACACACTTTAAAATAGAAGGAAAACGAGCTTTCCTTGTCACCCCTATAGTCAAATAAATGCTTGCGATTCTCTTAGATGAGTGAAACTACTTAAACTTTAACAATTTTTAGCTTTATGATGTGTGTATGTGTGTGTGTGTTTGTATGTGTGGTGAGGAGATTTCTATGTCTAATGTATGTTGTACCCTGCATATGAATAGGAGTATCGAGGTGAATGTCTGTAAAATGAGTTATCATGTGTGAGAAAACATATTTTGATAATGGTGCCAGAAATCAGACCATGCTGAAAGCAGACAATTTCTTCAACAATCAAATTCCTCAGGAAGTAGATAGTAGATATATATTCCTAACACGTATATTTTCTGGTTGACTGATGGGAATCTACTACACAGAGAAACAATTAAGGTTCCATGTGGATTCATCGCTATGCTAAGTAAAGATAACTAAGCCTGGTTATGTAACCTCTTCTTCCAGTTCTTGTGCAGCAAAGCTGAATCACATTCCTCTATCTTTAGAATGAGCGAAGCAATACGACTTCACAATGGCAGAAGACACCTCCATTCCCACTGGACTTTCACACTTCTGAAAATCCCACCGCTTACTCCTGTATTCTTGGTGTTCATTTCTCTGAAAATAGTAGCTTCTATAGCTACCAACCATGAAGAGTTCCTAACTTTCTCTAAAAATGGCACTCAAATAATTTGGGGAGATTGATGTCATAATAGCAGCTGGTCAAGTGGAATGAACCCTGCAACACATTCTCCCTGTTGCCAGATCCATTACCAGGGCTACATGCTGAGTTCAGACCCCATCAAGGTGCCACACTGGGTGAAAGCCAAGACCCAAGACAACTGGATGCTTCTTAAACCACTTCCACAGGGAGGGTCCTCCTCTGGCTTCCTATTTCCCTGTAGAGCAGAGACATGGAGACATGGTGTGCTTTGCATTTTCTTTTAACATATAGAGCATCCGCAGTAATTTGCAAATGACAAGTTTTCTCTGAGGTTATTTATTTAGGAAAGTTTTGGTATGTTCAGAGCTGGTGAAATATGAGTGTTTGCATGGGATGGAAAAATATATTTGGGAAAGGAGAGAATCTCTTAAGTGAACAAAGTTTTTTATTAAATCTCTGTAGTTACAAGTTACAGAGACTCAACTCAAACCAGCTTAAGAATAAGAGGGATTTATTTTCTTTGTATTGTGGAAATCCAGTGAGGCATGGCTGGATCCAGGTACTTAAATGATATCATCAAATATGTGTTTTTTTCTTTGATATCTTTACTTTTCTTTTTGTTGGCTTCATTATGGGTCAAGTTTTCTCTAAGTGGTAGAAAACTAGCTCAGAGAGCTAAATGTTTTTGTATTTTTCATCTCCTGATATCAGGAGAGTCTCAGTTTCCCTGTGCCCCTGTAAAATCTTTAAAATAGCATAACATAATTATCTCTCCTTGGTTCACGTGCCCACTTCTGCCAATTTTTGTGTCCAAGGGGATTGGATACCCTGATTGCCCAGCCTGACATATAACTTTATAATGGAGGCAGGAATCTTGCTGACAGTCCCAACAGAATCACTGGGACTAGAGAAGGAACAATTCCTATAAGAAAGAATATAAGGTACATACTCATGACAGATTTCATATATTTATTGGAATATGTCATTTGTAAACTAAATGCTGGACTTGAGAATTTAATTTACAAAAATTTAATTACAAAAATTTTGTAAATGTAATTTACTAAGATGGGTTCAAAAGTTGTTTCAAGATACCTTTTGCTTTTATTTCCAGGGTGACTCTGAAGCCAGACCATTAGTCTGTGCCTTGGGGACTACAACACTTAGTGAAGCTATTTTGTCAAGTTTTTGAATCTAGACACTTGGAAGGTCACAGTTTCTCCAAGTCCCTCACACAGTTTCTTCTTTGCAAGGAGCCCATTGCTGCCAGGAGTTTCTCAAGTTTCCCTTTCGTATCTCAAGGCCATGATGAGGGAAAAAGAAAAAAGAAACCAAGAACTCTCCTCTAAAAGCTCATATGCCAAGGGATCCAGTACTGAAGTTGTCATAGTGAGCAAAAGAATGCCAAGCCTTGCAGCTCCGTGGGCCAAGTTCTGTTCCAGCCACATGTCTGTAGCTTCCATTGATATCAATGGGAGTTGTGTGTGTGCGCGTGAACTGAGGACAGAAGTTGGCTGTGTATAAATAGCTCTGCCATCGTGAAAATCTCTTCTTGTGTGTCTGGTACAACAGAGGTAGTCTTTTGCAGTTAGTGGCTGCTTTTCCCTCTAATGAAGTCACCAGGCAGTTTCAAGAAATCCTGTATCAGAATATTTGAAGGCAATGATTTCATTTAAAAGATTTTGTTCAGTGAACAGGGAGTGGTATGGCCCTAAATTTCTCTCATTTTCCACTAGCAAACTCAAACCAGATTTAACAGTTCTTTGCGAAACCGGCCTTCGCTGTTTCCTTGACTGAGCTGTCAGTCTGCTAATTAACAGATATGCAGCTAACTGGGGGATGGAGTGGGAAGTCTATATGTTCATGAAGGGGTTAAAATGTTATCTAGAGGAAAAAGCTTACATTCATGCTGGTTGGCAGTGCAACAGAACCGCGTAGCGTACGGGGTCTTCCATGGGAACAGGGCTCTGACCCTGTCAGGCAGCACACACAGGTAGGATCCCAGGCCACTTGGTCACCTGCCATTCCGCCAGCAGCCCCAGTCTGGCAGTCAGCACACTGAGTTAGGCTGAGCCATCTTCCAGACTCAGATGAGAATTTCTTTTAGAGCAGAGTTATGGATAGGCTCATACATTATCCTTTAGAAACAGGAGATTTCTCCAAGATTTTCACATGAAATATTCTAGTCTATGAAAGTCACCGGTAGGCAGATGATTTTCAAATCCTTATCTTCAATCCATGTCCTAGTTCTGAACTCACATCGAAGTGGCTTCTATACATCTCTACTTGGACGTCCCATTCATACCTTAAATTCATCCAAAATGTAACTTTTACCTTGCCCCTGACTCAGAAAATTTCTTCTATGGCCTCTTAGTTAACAGTGCCATCTTTAATCTAATAATTGCAGTCAGAAAACTGGTAGTAAACCCTAATTTCTGTTTTCTTACCACATCTACTCAGTCTAAGCCCTGTGGATTCTACCTATTACATTTCTCCATTCTCTCCCCTTACTTTTGTCCCCTGCTCCTGCCATGCAGAATGGACTAGATGTGCATGTTCTAACCCCATTAACACCTGAGCTTAGATCCTATTTTTGTTACCTCTTTGGGGAGCACATCTTTTTGGAGGGTATGTCTGTCTAAGCTTAATTTCCTAATCTATGAAACGGAGATGACATCTACTTTACCAGGACTGAATAATAGGGATCAAATTAGATTATATATGTAAAGTGTTGGTATAGCTGCTGACACTTAATAAAGTTCTGGCAAATGGTAGTGGGTCGGAAGCAGAGACTTCATCCTTTCTTGCTAAGAATATCGCAGCAGTCTCCCTGCATACAGACTCGCCCCTTCTCTCTTCTTTATTCTACACATTGCTGCTACAGTAAACTTTCTAAGATGTCAATCTTTTCACATTATCCATCCAAAAACATTTTGTATGATAGCTAAGTCACTTACCCATCTATTTACTCCATCTCAAACTGCACCCTTTCTTCGACTAATGTCTTACCAACAGGTGTACTATCCATTTATCCATCCAGCCGACTGGAAAACTAGCATTTATCACTTAAAGACCCATCGTAGAATTGTCTTCTCTTCTCTGAAACTTTCCGTGATCCCACTCCAAATAGAGTTGGCTCCTTCCTTAATGCCATCCCTGTTTTGTGAAGCATAAAACTTATATATTCCTATAATAGGTTTAATTACATTACATTGGCCTTGTCTGTCCATGAATCTGTTTTTCTGACCAGACTCTTCTGTGGTCTTCAAGAATCCTTGAAGAAGAGACTATAACTAAGACAATATCTTAATCATTATTTTCCCCCAAGAGTTTAGTCCAGTGCTGTATTAGTTTTCTATTGTTGCCATAACAAATTTCTACAAATATAGCAACTTAAAACAACACACACTTATCATCTTACAATTCTATAGGTCAGAAATCTGGTATGTGTATCACTGGGCTAAAATCAAGGTGTTGGCAGGGCTTCCTTTCTGGATCTATAGGTCAGAAATCTGGTATGTGTATCACTGGGCTAAAATCAAGGTGTTGGCAGGGCTTCCCTTCTGGATCTATAGGTCAGAAATCTGGTACGTGTATCACTGGGCTAAAATCAAGTTGTTGGCAGGGCTTCCTTTCTGGATGCTCTAGGAGGAAATCTTTCTGCTCATCCAGGTTGCTGGCAGAATTGAATTCCTTGCAGTTGTAGGACAGAGGCTCTTATTTCTTTGCTGGCTGTCAGATTCCCAGATTCTAGAGTCTAGCTGCACACCTTGGCTTGTGCCCAACTCCCTTCCTCTTCAAAGCCAGCAATGGCAGATTCTCTCTGAGTGCATCCTGAGCTATACGTCTACCTCCTTCTTCCAATTTTATGGATTCATGTGATTAGATTGATCCCAACTGGAATTCCAGGATAATCTCAATATTGTAGGGTCTTTAATCTTAATTACACCTGAAAAGTCTCCTTTGTTGTATAAGGTAACATATTTATAGATTCCAAGTTTAGGGTGTAGACATCTTTGAGGGACCATTATTCTGCCTCTTAAAAGAGGCATATATTTTTAAAAATTTTTATTGGAGTATAGTTGATTTATGTTGTATTAGTTTCTGCTGTACAGCAAAGTGTATCAGTTATACATATAAATATATCCACCCTTTTTCAGATTCTTTTCCCATATAGGTCATTACAGAGTATTGAGAAGAGTTCCCTGTGCTGTACAGTAGGTCCTTATTAGTTATCTATTTTATATATAGTAGTGTGTATTTGTCAATCCCAGTCTCCCAATTTATCCCTCCCCCCCTTATCCCCTGGTAACCATAAGTTTGTTTTCTACATCTGTGACTCTATTTCTGTTTTGTAGATAAGTTTATTCGTACCCTTTCTTTTAGATTCCACATATAAGCAATATCATATGATATTTGTCTTTCTCTGCCTGACTTATTTCACTCAGTATGACAATCTCCAGGTCCATCCACGTGAGCCTAGCATATTTTAAGTGATCAGTAAATAGTATGTTGAGTGACAAAATAAATGTATGCAGATGACAATAGTATTTAGGCCTTTTGGGTATATTAGGCAATTTTATAGGGCCATAGATAAATTAAACAATTCGATATTCTTGTCTGATTTATTTGCTATAACTTTTTAAACAAATTCTGGATATTATGTTTTCTAGATCTTTGCCCTTCATGGAATCATGCAAATGAATTATAACCAAATAGACCAAATGAATTTTTTTACAATCACTGATTTACCATAAATCATAAATGTTGTTAGTAAAGTCTATGTAAAGCCATCAGGAGTCTCTTGCTCATTTCTTCATGACTTATTACAGAGAGATTTATCATTTGTATGAAGTTACTACAAACTCATACTTTTATTCTATAAGTATTAGAGTGTCTATATGTGCCAAGCTTTGTGAAATGTGGTAGATAAAGTGTGGTAAATAAAACACAGTCCCTCCCTTACAAGGGTAACAGAATAATTTAGAGACAGGTAATTAAGTAATTACACCCATAGGAAGTACAGATAGAAAAGAACAGATTTGGGGATACAAAGATAATAAAGGCATATTATACTCCAAGGAAAGCTTTTTCCTCTAAAAGTTAATATTACATCCTGGTCAGGAATACAAACATATTGACAAATATTGCCACTACAATGTAATTAAACCAATGGTAGACATATCTTCAAGTTACAGTGATGCATGAAGGAGGCAGAAATCTATCACATTTGGAATGTGCTTGGGATGGTTTCAAAGAAGAGGAGATCTTAAGTTGTGTCTTGAGGGATAAATAGGACTTTTCCAGATGGACATAGAGGAAGGGAATGGAGAAGAGCTCCGGGGAGAAGTGAAAAACTTAAACACTTCTCCCAGTTCAGAAAGGGAAAGGGTCAGGAATGGTCTGTGGATAAAGGGTCATCTTAGCTGAGACCTGGAAGATGAATATGCACTTGTTGAGTTAAGGGGAGGATGTGGGAAAAAGGAATTTCCCAGGCAGAGAAAATGGCATATACAAAAGCCTGGAAGATGGTAAGAATGAGTATCAATGTTGAGGAACTGGGAAAAGTTCAGAATGACCACAGCATAAAATGTGAGGCTTGGGGAAGAAATGGTACTAGAGGAGTAGTCATAAACCAGGGAGGCTAAGTTTATGAAGGAGCGTGGATTTCCTCCAAAGAACCATGGAAAGCCATTTATGTGTTTTAAATAGGGAGAGGAGATGACAGATTTTCATCTTGTTCAATTCCATTATCCTTTGACTAACTGAATTAGTGGTAGTTCCCCCACCCTCAGGCTGGAACGAATCTATTCATACTACATCAAGACAGTCCTCTTTCATTCATCATCTTATTTCTCTTTTTCTCCACATGCAAGAGAACATGCAGGATTCTTAGGAAAGATTGGCTGATGTTCTTCTAGTATACAAAATCACACCCGAGGGAAGCATTCAACTTGTCTGAGATCAAAATCAGATTAGGTTGAGCTGAGGTTCCCTCAAGCTCTTTCTGTCTCTGGCAAGCTGTGGACAACTTCCTATGACTCTGCATCAGATAGAGAGAGAAGCAAACCTCCACACATAAAAATGATGCAGGTGTACTAGTATCATATCCAAGTTGGGCATGCAATGGGAGAAATAAAATAACACATAAGACAGCACTTAGCAAACTTAAGTAAAAAGGAGATTTGAAATAAAATTCCTGGAGGCAAAGTTCTGTGTGATAGGGTTTGTTTTTAGTGGTAGTACATTTACGACAGCCAATTACTGCTAGATGAGAAGAAAAACTTAGCAGGTACTCAGCCTTGACATTCAGAACATGGATTTGAGGATATGGGCAGTTCATATGCTTGTTGGAGAATACAGAGACACTAAAGCCTAAAAGTCCAAAAGAGAAAAAAAAAAAGAAAAGGAAGCAAAACTTTAGAAGCTAAAATCCAATATATTAAAAAGAAAGATGCCCAGGCACCAGAGAAATAAGACTGATATATTTGTACAAGTTTCTGATTCACACTTTGTTCTTAAAAACTAAATAGGTGGAAGAAGTTTTAAAACTTATGAGGCGGGTTCTAAACTGGAAAACAAAAAGACCCCTTTCCATGTCCTTGTACTTCATGAATTCTCTAGGGCTTCCCTGATATTTATAAAGACAAAAGGAAGACAGAAGGGCCTTGAGAGTCTCTTCACAGGGAGTAACTTTTAAGTATGTAGTTATTCTATAAAATAATTGACACAGGCAATTAAATTTCTTGTCACAAGATATGAACAAGCTGCATACTAGATTCAGGAAGATATTTTCCCTCACACAAAGCTCAAAACTGTGTAGTTACTTTCTGACGCTTTAATGTATATATTCCAACGATTTATGTATGAGAAAAAAAGACAGGAAGAAAGAAGAAAGGACTGTCTCTATATAAAGTGTAGTAGTAATAAAAGTATAGACCAGAGAGGAGAGAGAGAGAGAGATGGGTTAAGAAGAGAAATTGTAGAAAGATAGGATGATGGGAGAACCACTTTAGTCGTCTGTGCCCTAGAATTGTTTAGCGCCCAGTGGAAATCATATCCAATTTCAACCTTGGGAAATGAAGTGGGCAGTGATGAACCTTAAAGCCATGAGAGCTGTAGAATTCCTCCTGAGCAGGGACACTGTATCAAAGCATTCCAGGATTTATCATGAAGGTATGGTGCCATGGAAGTGAGAGGTTGGTATGTTAGGCCATCTGGTGAGATGCAACTTGTCAATCTCCCAGATGGTTTGTGAAAAGAGAGAGACTTGATATTGAACTGAGATCAGCATGTGAAAAGAGCCATGAAATCACAAACTTAAAACACATTTTTTTCTATATAGTAGTTTGAAAATCTCATTAAGGAAATATTATACGAATTTTATATGATCTAAAAGATCACATATAGAAGTTTAAATTTACAATATGCAACCACTTCAACAACATATACCACATTTGCTTTCACCTCTTTTAATAGGTGTTTTATTAATCTTAAGTTACTGAGTTAGGAGGAAGAAATTGATATTATTTTCATTGATTTATTTGTATATATCCAAGTTGTAGAAGACTTCTGTAGAAGGAGGTCTAGTAGAATTTGGTAATCCTTTGGAAAAGCATGCTCTAAAAAGTCAGTGCCATGTTTGTGAAATACATCATATTACTTGAAGGTGATTTTCTCTTTGACCTTAAATTTCCAAATAAATGTATTTTAGAGCCATTCTATTAGGCTTACTGATTATTCTGAAAATAATGTAATCAGCAAGCTTTACACTCACAATATGACATAGTGTCCATGTTCCCATAATTCTGGGGTTTTTAACATTAACAATGTTCAAAAGTGGAAATTTTGAAATGGCGCAAATTTCTTATTATTATTTCCCTTTTTTTTTTTTTCAAGACATCAAGCTTGGTCTCTATATTTACCTTCTATTTTTGTCAGGACATGATAATGATTAGGTAGAGTCACATAAAAATTCTTTATGTTAGAATGTGTTCATAAAAACAATAAAGCTTCTTTTCAAAAATTAAATTATGAATTGTAAAATGTCTACTTATTTTGGACATTTAATATAAAACACAAATACTTCTGAGATAAATAGAGCTTTTAGTAATTTTTAATATCTCAACAACTGAGGAATTTATAAATACCTGAGACAGAGTATCAAATATAAATAAACTTTGACCTTGTATCTATTTTTACATTCACTTAAGACATCAAACTTTTTAAAAGGTCACAGATTGCATTTAACACAGGATTTTTTCTTTCTTTGTAGTTATATTGTCATTTTTTTTTAATCCTCCAGCTTGCTACTAAGCATTTGATTATTTCACTGTCCACTAGTTTCTTCAACTCAACTGGAAAGCAGACAAGGTAAATAAGAGGAAGATCAAATCAGATAAGTAATTTTTGCTACTGTTAATGTGATGGGGATTCAGGGGAGGAGATCCAAGCTTCTGTCTAAATGGAAATCACACATGCTTGAAGAATTAGAGGGACAGGAAGTCCAGAAATCCATTGGCTTACAGCTGACAAGCTCCGAGGGGAAAAACAAAACAAAACAAAAAACACATGCTTGACCCAGTAAGAAAGCCTTAGCTATCAAAGGGATGGAAATTGTTTTCTTTTTTTAAAAAAATTTTTATTGCAGTATAGTTGATTTCCAATGTTGTGTGAATTTCAGGTGTACAGCAAAGTGATTCAGCTATACATAGACATACATCAACTCTTTTTTAGATTCTTTTCCCATATTTTTGAGTGCGTCAGGGAAGGTGTTGGTGTTAGCAGGGGTAGTACCTGGTGGAGTTGGGGGGAGTCTAATAGAGAAGGGTAGGGCCTGGAAGGGCAGAGGTGGTTCCTAGAAGAACTGGGGTTCCATAGCTAATGCCCCACTATATAGTCTGAGAAATGCTGAGTGAGCACTTTGTAGAAAGAAGGCAGATGCCTCATGAGTCTTTTTAATTGGAGTTATTACTGTAGATATGAACCCATTTATACCACAGATGAGTGAAGCCCAAGGAGACAGTGCATACTTAGCACAATATTTAGCATACAATTGTTGCTCTATAAATGTTCATTGAAAGAATGAATGAATTATTGTTGAACATATATGAAAGATGATCAGTGATCGTAGACAGAAACACTGTATGAAGAGAATGCTTGACAATATTATATCATGAAGTTAGGTGAAAAATCACTTTATGGGAATGATCTGATCAGTAGATAAGAGGTAGAGCTGATGTGAAAACATTTTGCCATGAGACATAAACATTTAATAAATTTTATGTGATCAAGCCATGATTACAGGGGACCTAAAGTTAACTTGGGTATGGCAAACTTTACTTTCTAAGAAGAAAAAGAACGAATTGATATTAAAGTATTAATTATAGCCTTTCATGATACACCCTACACACATGGACAGTTATGTATAAATGTGGGAAGGGAAAACACTTCTATACCAGAGCAAATGAAACAGGGGATGCAATTATTTTTTAATAAGGTAATATTTTACATTTAAATTGTGCTTTACAGTTTACAAAGTGCTTTCACAGATTATCTCATTTGGGCTTCACTGTAATCCCAGGAGGTGGAAGTGATTATGATTCTCATTTTTCAGAGAGGTGACATGACTAAGTGATTGTGGGCAAGTTATCTTTTCTTTATGCTGCCTTGTTTTATTGATAACTCTCACATGTTTTTCATCAAATACTTGGTTTTCTCTAACCTGAGGCATATACTACATGTTGTTAAATAGCTATTAAAACTTAGAAAATATGCTCATTCAAAATTTCTTCACAGCCATCTTTGTTTTGCTTCAAAGTGATAGAAATCTACATAGGCAATACACCTTTAATAATAGTACAGCACATTTTGTCATGAGCAGTTTGTTCCTTCAAAAATTATCATGAAACAGATTGAGAGCTAAATATGAAATGCTGAGCTCTCCAGTTAAAGCAGAAACATCATTTCATTCAGATCAGCTCTAGACAGACGAAGCAGAAGAAATGGCTGTACAATTATTCTATTTTTTTTCCAGCCGTTGTAGTATACTTCCCAGCTCAAGTTTCAAACAATTTATGGAGGGGATGGTATGGCATAGTTGGCTTGGCTAATAACTTTCTCAGCAGGACATATTCTAGAGGGGTAGTAATCATATTCTGGGACCCTCCTTCTACAGAAGCAGAGTCATTTTTATAGCGTTCATATACAGGGTTTAGTATCTCATGAACAAACGCAAAAATTTTTGTAAAAGAAAAATAACATACCCTTGGGCAAATGAAGTAAGCTCCTTAAAATTATGTTAACAGTTAATGTTGTTCTTCCATATCTTTTTTCAGATACTCTAGTAAGTTAAATAAAAAGTAGAGAAAAACAAACAAAACTCTTATCTTTAGGTATGCCTTTTCTTTGCAAAACTAATTTCACGGAACAGTCAGATATGTAATAATGGGCCTCTTGGGGAGGTAATTTTTTATTCGACTTGACGTGCAAGTTATGAGTAATTAATTATGTCTTCTGTTTACACTTTGTCAGATAAGAGTATTAAACAGAAGAGCTGAGAGGAACACAGAACACGGCCATTAATCTGTTTAATTTGCAAATCTAATGCAATCAAAAGGAAGACATTAGTGTTAAAATTGTTTTTGTCCAGGTGGTATCTTTCACGGAGGGAAAAGCCTGTCTGAGGTGTAAATGTCACATAAAGCAGCAAGTCACACAATCCCATGCAGGCTTCTAAAGCCAGGGCAAAAAATTTTCCCTCGTGGTTATAGCATTGGCTCTGAAAGCTCTGGATGTACAAAAACTGAACCCCGGGCTCCCCACATCAGCACATTCCACGCCTTTCAGCTCTGTGCAATTATCTAACAAAGCTCCGACGCCACAGATGCATTAAACTGAAGAAGGTGATAAACAACGGCATAAACCTGACACTTGTGAATTGCAGGAGTCCTCTGACAGTCAGCAGGCCTTGGTCTAGGAACATGTGACTCACAGACTGATTGACAGAAAGGAGAAACTGCAGGAAAAATTTTGGATGACCAGGAATCAGTTGTCTCCAGGACTACCCCATACCCCACTTCTCTCCAGATGGCAGTCCCCACCAAGGACTTAGAGACTGATTCAGTCACCCGTGTCTCAGGATATTTCTAGAGGAAGAAGAAGAGGCAGAAGTTGTAAGCTAGTGAGTGGGGAAATAAAAGTCATGCCAGAGTCTTCACACAAAACAGTAATGGGACAGTGTGCAAAGGTTCTATGGTCAAATGAAGGTTTCATTCTTAACTGCTTCGGTACCTCTCTGAAACTCAGTTTCCCCGTCACTGAAGTAGCGATAACGATGTTATCACTAGGCCCTCTGAACAGCGGCCATCCAGTAAATGAATTTAATTTACAAAAATTTAATTACAAAAATTAATGATTGTCAGTGATTGTCAGTATCTTCACCATCATTCTCAGTAAGGCAGTGAGGTTTGGAAGAACTTCTGATTTGTGCCCAATATATTTATATTGGTTGTTTCCTTTGGGGCATTCCTTATATACAAATGTGGCACTATTGGTAATTCATTGATTGCTGAGTTGGCAGGCTGTTTATTTACATAACAGAGGTTTAGATCTTTAGTTTTGGCTAGCAAAATGTAATTTTAACTCGTAGTTTTAAATAAAATATAAAACTGTAGAAGAAATTTTACATGTATGGGGTAATATACATGTGAATAATAATCACTATAATAAACGTGGCAATTTTTAAGTCACACATGGCGGATATAAATTTGAAAGTATGCTGACAGCTACAACTTGTCTCTGAAAAAAAATCCTTTTATTTTCCATTTATCTTTAAGAGTGCATACAGATTAATGCATAAACAACATGATCCAGGGAAGTTTAAGTCTAGGGACTAATTTACTGAACTACCCAAGCAACAGAGGATTATTTTATCTAATTAAGACAGAGCACACGTATTTAGAATTAAGCATTTTGCATTTAACAGCAAATTCAGAATTATAAAAGCAATTAAAGCTAAAATGAGGTATGATCATTTTTTTTTCCTGCACACCACTGCTGAGCTAAAGCTCATTTTAATGTTTGCCTTTGCAGCACTATTGAACAGAAGGTTGTGAATAGAAGTTCATGGCTGGGCAAAACCACTCGCTTCCAACTCGAATCCATTCTCCCTGCTTTTATTCAACCTTCTTAAACAGGACTTCTATTTTCTCGCATTCCTACTTTTGTTCCTCTGTTTCTCCCATCTGGAATGTTTTCTTTAAACTAGTCTGTCTATCTGAATCGCAACAGATAAGGTTCAGATCAAAATTTGTCTTCCTTCGTGAAACCGGTGCTCCCTCAAGCCTAAGTGCGTTCTCCTTTATCTGAAGGGAAAGGCACTTGACTGGATACAGTTGTCTATCTCATTCCTTTGGAAGTTAGTATATTACTACTTCAGGCTTCTCTTACAGTAGGAAGTCGTATATATATAGCCCTTTTACATATAACATGTTTATGTTATTTTCCCTTACCTTACAGACTTCCTAAGGGCATAACTTTGTTTTACACTCTTAAAAATGATGAATACAGCACTTTCCTTATACGTCCAGTTTAATACATGTTTGACGATTCATTGGTTGAAATACTTAAATATCTCCTATTCACCTTCATATATCCTCCATCCATCTCCCCTGTTTTACTCAAGCCGCCTAAGCTCCTCTTATCACTTTCTATTTCATTCTAATTTATTTATATTATTTCCAGATATGGTATTTAATAATTGCTAAAAGAATGGAAGAATGACATTACTTCATCAATCAAAGTATTTTGTCCTAACTTCCCCAAATGGTAATTTCCATGACTCCATTTTTAACTGATTCTCTGAAGAGTTATGAAAATGTTAACATTGGTGGTATGGGAATTATGAATGGGAATGCCTTAATATCTGGTCCTTTCCAGAATTCAATAGATAAATCTCATAAGAACATAGTTCAATAGGCAGTCTTTCTCATAATGCATTTGAGTTTGCAGCTAATAGTTTTATTGAGGTCCTTGTGTATTTTCCTGATTTTTTTTTTCACATTTGCTTAGATAGCCTTACTTTCCCTTGCAAGTATAATTATTGTCTTTCAGAGACAGTCCTCATCAGAAAGAGGCTATATCTGTCAGTTAGTCAGTTAAAATACTTAGCAGAGGGCCAGGCACACACACACCAAAAAAAGAGAGAAGAAGATAAAACAAACTAAATAAAGTTATTTTAACCTTTCTCTTTGAGAAAATTATAGATTTATAGGAGGTTGCAAAGAAATGTACAGGCAGGTCCCATGCAACCTTCACCCTGCCTCTTTCAATGTTGATATTTTGCATATCAAAATAAGAAAATCCCAAACAAGGAAATATCCAAAGTATGAAATTGACATTGGTCCAATCTGTAAAATTTACTGAGATTCCACAAGTGATTATGCACTCATCTGTGTGTGTGCATATGTAGATCTACACACTTCGATCACAAGTATAACTTCATGTGAGTACCACAACCATCAAGATACACAACTGTTCCATTATCACAAGGCTCCCTCATGCTACCCCTTCACAGACAGGTACACTTTCTCCTCTACCCCATGTAATCCCTAATCTTTGGTGACCACGAATTTGTTCTCCATTTCCATAATTTTGTTGTTTCTAGGATATTTTATAAATGGAATTAGATAGTATGAAACGTTTTGAGATTGGCTTTTTTCACTCAGCACAATTTTCTTGTGGTTCGTTCAAGTTGCTGTGTGTTTCAATAATTTATTCCTTTTCGTTGCTGAGTAATAATATCACATGGTACAGAAACACCACTGTTTGTTTAACCATTCACCTATTGAAGGGCATTTTGGTTATTTTCAGTGTTTGGTTAGTACAAAGCTACTATAAACATTCCTGCACAAGCTTTAGTTTTTTGCTGAAGATAATTACAATTCCTCTTATACAGCCAACTCATCTTGTTTAGAGCAGAAGTTTTCAGAGATGGATGACATGGGTGAGGAGCTAGTGATTCCATACTGCATCAAATATGTTTGTTAGTATTTTCAGGAAGGAGTAACCATCTGTCCTGGTTTTCCCAGAACAGGCCGATTTATGTCTGCTGTCCTGGCATAATGATCCCTTCAGTCTTGGAAGTGCCCCAGTTGGTATGATAAATTATATAATCACTCTGATTCAGATTTCTTTTTTTTACTGAAGATAAAAAAATAGTTGATTAGAAGATATAGAAGATACAGTTGATTTATAATGTTGTGTTAGTTTCAGGTGTACAAGATTCAGATTTCTTAAAGATTCCAAGCATTGCTATGCCTGCTTGGCTATGATAGAATTGCATTTTTGTAGATTGCTGTTTTGTAATCTCTCCGAGTATCAGTGGAGTGATTCTAGAGTATGAGAAATGAGATAGTCTTTGTGCAATGAAAGATAGTCTTGCTGAAGTCTCTACTTTTCCACCGCCTCCTTTTCTGTTAGAAAACTTTCCTTCCTATGTTTCAGTTTTATGGTTGGGGACAGCTTCCAGGCTCATGACTTAGCTCCTGTGTCTTAGCTCATGTCATAGCTCCACAACTGGAGAGGAGAGTATTCTTTCCCACTGTTGCCAGTTTGGAAGTAATTGCAGGGATGGATTCTGATAGGTTTGACTTAGATCACATGCCAATCTCAAAGACACTGGTCAGGTACAGTCCCCAAATGGGCTTAGCTTAGGTCAGGGTTCACCCCTTGACTGATCACTGCCCAGAGTATTAAGGTCAAGTAGGATCCTTTCCAACCATAAGGATTAAAAAGGAGTTTTCCTCAAAGGATGGCAGGTGTTGGAGAAGATGGCAGATTTGACCATTGGAGGAATGGTGATCTGGGCAGTCACTATAATTTGTGTCTTCAGTGAAGAGGTCAGCACACTAGCAAATGACACACAGCTAGAAGAGCACAGCCAAAATTCAATCCTGTATCTTTTTGACTACAGAGCCTATATTCTTAAGTTTTATTATGCATTATATTTAGCTGTGGAGAAATGGAAAATAAATGCCTGTCAATATAGCCTCTGAAGTTTTTCTATGTGACTAATTCTGAAGTAATCACACTAATGGGAAGCACACACATAGGTGATGATCCCCAACATTTCATGGTCATAATCAATGTCTATGATCATCCATGTCCTTCACTGGTGAAAGTACAATTGGGAATTGAATATAATTGAACCTCAGACCCCTGGCTTAATTCCTAAATTGAAGAGGACTGAAAATGCTCAGGTCCTGAAAAAATTATCATAATACATTTAAGTGAAAAGAGCATGCTAAAATAGTGGGACAATTTGATAGTTTTTTTTTTCTTTTTTTTTTTTTACATACCCACTCCAGTACAAAGACATAGGAAAAAAATTTGGAATGATATGTCCCCCAGATGGTAGTTATTTGAGAACTGAATATGTAGGAATGGCTACTTTCTTCCTTTTCTGCCTGTTGTATTTTATATATTTTCCACAGTGAACATGTATTAGTTTTCAAATTTTTAATCCATTATAAAATTCTTATGTTTGGTGATACACGCCTGATTCAGACTTACTTTGAGATTTCAAATTAAGAAATCCCTACTTCAGAACCACAAGAAACCACATGGTGAAAAGGCTAATTGGAGGCCTCAACATAGCAACAAGAATTTCAACAGAAAGAGTCTCATTAGGTTTCCAATTAGCCTTCAAAAAATAAGTAAAAAGATGTGGCAACAGGAAAGAACCTGGAGCACCTCTAAAGGGGGGCTGACTTTCAGCAGATTTAACAGTTTTACCTAATTAAAAAGAAGCACATAAGCTAAGTTTTCAAGATTAAGTCCATAGTACTTAATTCTAAGTTGTTGCAATCATTTTAACACAGTTTTGATAATACCAGAATCTTCATGTTAAAAATCCCAAGTACCTATCCATTTTGAATGAGACCTATATTTATTTCTGAAAGACTAATTAAAAAGTATAATTTAGGGGAAACTGTAGAAGAAAGTCCCCATAATGATGCAAAATAAACTTGGCCACATCCCATCACTATCTTTATATGTAAATAACCCTATAATAGCCTAGCTTTTTCTAAAATCCTTTAAGGGAGGACCAAATGACTCACTGTTTAATAATACATTACAGACATTATACAATTCCCTTGGCTTTTTATTATTCACCTTATTAATCAACTTAACATTCAGAAACTTTAGAAGTCAATTTTTCTTCCTAGATAAAATCTAGGAATTTTAAGTACATCCAAGTAATAAGGTATTTCTTATGGTAATGCTGTTGGCCCTTATTGTAAAAATGATGGTTATACTTTGTGGAATTTGTCAAGAACACTCTCATTTTTAGAATTACACTTTAGTTTTCAGCACAACATCAAAATAAATCGACATCCCAAAGCAATATTACTGGAATATCTATTTTCTGGACCACCAACTTGACTTAAATAGGAAATTCCTGGTTTATCTGAGACAAAGAATGATGTATGGCAATTAGCCTAATTCTGATGCACCACACAGAGAGAGAAAGAGACTCATATAAATGTGCTCTTGGAGATTTCCAGAAATTTTGTTTTGATACTAAAAAAAGAAGATTGTTAAACTTGAAAATAATAATTTATTAATTGCAGAATTGTTAATATTATTTTTATACTCTTTAGGTGCACTTCTCCTTATTATACATTCAGGGAGGGGAAAACCTCTTTTTGGCCATTTATGTGAGTGTACAAATAATCTGATCACAATTTTTCGTGTATTTTTGACTCTAGAGGAGATATTGATTTATCAACAAACAAAAAGAAAATTAAAGTCATAGAGAAAAAAATTACAACTAACTCAAACTTCCACACTTTACCAATACAGTAGTAGACTATGGATATAAATTAGTATATTACAAGACAATGTAATACCTTTCAATTCTCTAACGAAATAGTGTAAGTAATAGTATTTGTTTCATGCATACATTTTTGTATTTTAGTCATTTGAAAATCTTGACAGTCCAGGCTTTTGGTGTATATATACTAACATTTTAATGACTACAACACTAATTTAATCAGCCTGTTTAACTGTCTGTCCATGTTTGGATAATAAAATACTTATTATCTAGTATTCAATTGAGTATGAAAATTATCATTTGTTTCTGTATAAAATTACCTACTGGAATCTTAAACTAGAAAGGACATTCATTGTCTGAAATCCATTAAAAAAATTTCTATGAGGTACCAATATGCATTTAAAAAAAGAAAAAAATATCATTTTAAGGAACAAAGGGACTCATAAGTTTTAATGATTGAAGAAAAATAACAATGATCATCTGAGCTTCAGTCATGTGAGTTTCTGGAAACGCCTTTAGAGGTCTAGATCCAATCTGAGTATATTAATATACATTGTCAGGGAAAAATAAAGAAAAAACGTTATGTAAAAAATTATTTTTATTTTTGATATTCTCAAATTGTAGAGCCAAGAAAAGAACACATTTTTAGATTTGAAAAACCCCAAAACTACTTTGTTTACAAGTTAAAGTAAATTTTATGCACAGTCAATGAATAAAATAGAGAATAAGTGATCAAAAAATCTGTTTTTATTTCATTACAGATGAGAATTTGCCACACGGGGAACCCATCCATTGCTTGAGCACACATCATTTACCAGTGGTTGATTCTGACAATACAATAGCAAGAAAAAAAAAATGTGTGAGGAACCTTATCTTGATGTCTAAAAGACTTTATTTTCACTTGTGGTAATAAATCCTTTGCTACTTCCACAAGACCAATAAAACAGCATCTCCAGATTATCTCTCCGTTCTGACTACACTCCCTCAGCACTGCCTGCCCGATGGACCCTCTCTCCTAGTTCATCTCACTGTGCATTGGCTTCATTCCCTGAACTTGCAAGCTTGCAACCTGTTTTTCCTCTGTCTCGAGTCTGTCCCATAAGTCCTGTTTGACCTTTCTCACCCTATGTATTCATTCAATATTCATTTATTCAACAAATATTTACTGAGCATCTACCCTGGGCCGGGCACTCTTCCAACAGCTGGGGATACAGCAGTGAACAAAAAGGATAAAGACGTTGCTTTCACGGAACCTACAAGCATTCCAATAGAGGAGTTAAGTAATAATAAAGAGCTAATATAATGTCATGTAGTGAGTGATACCTTCTCTAAAGAAAATAAACCTGGGTAAAACTGGTAAAATTTGAGTGATGGGTTGATTTTTAGATTGGCTGTTCAGGAAAGACATTTTAAGGAACCACCCTTTGTGCAGAGATTGGCACTCTCAGCCCCTTACCACGGTTCATCACAGAACACCTTTGGGAAGAACGAGAATCATCTTCTACCCAACTGGCTATTGTGGCCATGAAAGAGAAGAAAGGACAACAGCCAGAAATCTTGGACTGGTGTAAATAGCTTAAAGCAGTATGATAGAGGGTTGAGGACAGGACAGAGAGATGACAAGCTTCTCACATTTTATCTTTATAACCTGTCAAGTCTGTTGGCAAGCAGTTCTTCAGAACATGCAAGAAAGCAGGAGCAGTCACAACCTAGTGCCATACTAAAATGAAACAGAGATAGAAGTAATGTGTGAAAGATACAACCAGAAATAGTTCATCTCAACAGCAAACCAAACCAAACAACAAAATGACTGTCCAAAAGTGGAACAGCTGCCTCTCAGCTGATAGTAATTTCACCATTTATGACCAATTGGCAATAATATTAGAGGCAAGATCTAAGTACTAGCTTAAGTATTGAACTAGACAATCTTTGAAAAGTATAGTTTTATGATTCAATGAAATACACTGAACAAAATACGTTGTTCTCTTAAGTCATATATTAAGACAATCATATTTAAAAATAGTGTTAAAATTAATTTTCTATCTTTTTTTTATCAGTCAAAAGCCAAAGAAATTTTTGTATGTACAGTTACAAAACCCAGAGTTAGTGCAACCCATAAAATAAGGAAAATATACACATTTTTTTCTTCCAAGAGAGTTGAACATCAGTCCTTGAAAAGAAAGTTGGGAATAGTTGCTCTCCTTCATGCAAATTCTTCAGATTCTGAGATTTAGACTATGATTGATCTTACTGGTATGTTTCCCCTATCACTAAAGTTACTTTTCTCATTAAGGATAGAGAGAGATAAAGAGAAGAAGTATCCAGTGTACAAATATAGATATTGTTTCTTAAGGTGTATTCACTATTCCCATGAATCATTTTTAGAAAAAAATTCTGCGCTCAAACTTGGGAAATGCTACACACTGTATCTGCCTACTGGAAGCACAATGCATAGTAACATAGTGAAGGTTCTAAGAAATCCTGGTACAAAAAATAATAATAAATGTATTGATACTAGTTTAAACAAAGTTAAACAGATTACTTCCCAAATTCATGTCAGCATAGAAGTGTTTATTTTTAATAATATCTGTTAACATTTTAAGTCTCTAATGTTCCATGGAGGACACTTGGGAAGATGCTGCTCTAGACACATTTTTTATTTTTTAAATTTATTTTTATTTATTTATTTATTTTTGGCTGTGTTGGGTCTTCGTTTCTGTGCTAGGGCTTTCTCTAGTTGTGGCAAGTGGGGGCCACTCTTCATCGCGGTGCGCAGGCCTCTCACTGTCGCGGCCTCTCTTGTTGCGGAGCACAGCCTCCAGACGCGCAGGCTCAGTAGTTGTGGCTCACGGGCCCAGTTGCTCCGCGGCATGTGGGATCTTCCCAGACCAGGGCTCGAACCCGTGTCCCCTGCACCGGCAGGCGGACTCTCAACCACTGCACCACCAGGGAAGCCCATAGACACATTTTTAATTGTTCTTCTTCTTTGATTTTTGCTTTGGGCTATTTTTACTGTCTTCTTTCTTTCTTTCTTTCTCTTTTTCTTTTTGGACACAACACTTATTGAGTGCTTACTGTACTCTAGGCACTGTTTAAAATATGTTATGGTCATTATCTCATTTATTCCTGACAATAATCCTCTGAGATAAATATAGCCAATCACCATTGGGACCCCAGAGAGGTGAAATAATTTCCCCCATATCCTGCTGTTGGTAAAAGGCACAGTCCAGAGAGCTGAGATAGAAATCATGTCTCTCTGACCCAATGATGCCTAGCCTTTTAATAAAAGGCCAGTTCTCAACTCTTCTACTCCCAGAAGCATACCACCCTTCCCAAGCTCTGAGAGACCAACAGCCTACTTATTTCCCAATCCAAAGATTTTTCAGACTTTAGCTTATAGTATCTCTCCATTGCATTTGATGCAGTTTGCCAATCCCTCTCACTTGAAATTTCCTAGACCTTGGGTTTCCTTGATTCTTGTACCTCTCTGGCTGTTCTTTCTTCATCTTCTAAGGCTCCTTATTAAATGTTTGTGCTCCTCAGGCCCCACCCTGGCCCATTGCTCTTCTCTCCTTTGCCCTCTGCTGGGACATCCCCATTCACATCTCCAGGTCTGCCCTCTCCCCTAGACATCAGACTCATATCTAAGTACCTGCTTTTTTTAGGCACTTCGAATTCAAAAGATCCTCCACTAACCTCATCATGTACTACAGCAGTGGAGGTCCCAGCAGGACACTCAGGGGAAATTCTATGGAGTTTAATCAAGAGACTGATAATTAAGGTGTGGAGCAGGAGTAGTGATACTAAACAGGGGTGATAAAGTACCCAGGGATGAGCAGCAGTGAGAAGCTATTACCCTAAAGAGACCAGGGGAGGAAGCTGCTTCTGGAACTTGGCCAGAACTTGGCCTTGAAAGAGGAGCTGACTACGGGATTGAAAGAGGGGATGAAGCCATTGCCTATCAGGGTCCAGCCAGCGTGGACTCCCACCAGGAATCTTCTGTTGGTGCCTCCTATTAGTCAAACCCACTGCTGGCCAAAGGGCAAGGGATCCTGAAGAAGCAGTCTTTACAGGGAAGCTCCCTGGCACTGAGGGTGGAGAGGAGGTAAGCTGATCGGGAGGAGAATGGACACCACCAGTACACTTGGTATCTTAAAACTGCAACATCTTAGGCAAAGGTGTCAGTTACTTGGAAATTACCTTGGACTCCTCTTTCCCCAGTTTCCCACACCTAACCAGTCTTGTCAATCTAGCTATTTTGAACACTGTCTCTCTTCCTTTAGCCCCTTTCCCATCACCCTAGTGTCAAGGTTTATCATCTCTTCATTGGACAATTGCAATAATCTCCAAGCAGTTTACCTGCTTCCAGGCCTGGTACACCTTTGGGATAGCCTTTCTTACAGCCAAAAGCTCTATCTAAAATGCAAATCTTACTCCATTAAGCCTTGATTAAACCCTTTAAATAATCTTCTTCACCTAGAGAATAAAGACTCTACTTTCTGGCACAGCTTATAGGTGCCTCCCTGAACTAACTTCTATCCCTTCATTACCTTTTGTATAAATTTGTATTTTCCTAAACACTACCATGCTTTTCACACCATTGGGTCTTTATTCATGCAGTTTTTTCTGCCTGTATGCCCATATTTTTTAACCTACCTCTTATCAGCTCAGGTGTCATCTTTTAAGAAGTCATCTCTCAAACCCTGAGATATAGTTAAATGTCTTTCCTCTAGCATATTACCATGTTTTCCTCTATCAAACAAACAAAACAGAACAAAACCTGACCACATTTTAATGACATTTTCTTTTTCTATGTTTATTTTCCCATTATGTCATTAGTGAGGATTCAACTGCCTGATATCCTTTCGTCTACCTACAACATCTAGTACAATTCCTGGCACACAATAGATGCTCAATAAATGTTTGATTAACTGAATGCAACTGAGCTATGTATCATTATCCTAGAATCGAAAAGACAGACTTAGTATTGAGGAAGAAAAGTAACTTCTTAATGTGGTCATTCTGGCTTTGGGGAAAGACTGGTCAGCCAGAAAAGTTTTGGCTCTTTCAAGGTTTCCAAAGTTTAGGATGCCCTTCCAAGGAAACGAAAAGACAAGGACAGAGTAACTGGAAGTTAAAGCCAGGGTAAAGGGCAAGAATGCTAGAGTTAATTAAAATAGAATCTTGATTCAGAAAGTGAGGTACAAGGGGTAAGGAACCAGACCTCAGAAAAGACCAAATACACAAAGGGACTCTCTGGAATTCTCTAACATCTGGCTTGTACATTCCAACCACAAGCTTCTGTGGGTGAAACTAAGACGGAATCACAAACTGGATCAGTACACAGAGCCGTAGCTGGTCTCTGGTATAAGTTAAGGGTAAAGAGAAAAAGGGACAAAAATTCCTCTGTAGTGAATTTGATCAATAGGAGGGTCAGGGCTTCCCTGGTGGTGCAGTGGTTGAGAATCCGCCTGCCAATGCAGGGGACACGGGTTCGAGCCCTGGTCTGGGAAGATCCCACATGCCGCAGAGCAACTGGGCCCGTGAGCCACAACTACTGAGCCTGCGCGTCTGGAGCCTGTGCTCCGCAACAAGAGAGGCCACGATAGTGAGAGGCCCGCGCACCGCGATGAAGAGTGGCCCCTGCTCGCCACAACTAGAGAAAGCCCTCGCACAGAAACGAAGACCCAATGCAGCCAAAAATAAATAAATTAATTAAAAAAAAAAAAATAGGAGGGTCATAATGAAGGATTAGGATTAAAGACCTGTTAGAAGCCTGATGATATTTTCTCAAACATAAATCATCTATTAAAAAATGTAGGTGGGAAGAAAAAGAAAAAAATAACAAACATCTCAGTTATCTAAAAAACAGTTAAATGAGATGATATTAAACAAGAGAAACATTCATCTTTTAAATCACATATACATTAGTATTACAAAAAATAATTCCGATTTTATACCTCTACATTGTAGATAAATTGCATCCCTATTATTTTCATTTGCTAATAAACGTACAAAAACTACCAGGTTCATTTGGTTTTAATATGCTTTATGATAGGAACAGTCTTGTTAGAAAAATGAACTGCACAGCGTTCCTATTTAGGAAGAGTGGAAAACCAAACAAATGAAGAGTATTCAAGAAGGAAACACATTTATTTGCATATAGATAGAAGGATGGCAATATATTTGTTTTCATCAAACTTTTTTCATGTGATTCCCTAATTTTCCCTATATTCATTTTCTTACTGAAATTACCATGCATATTTATAGTTTGTAACACAACTCTTGAACTCAGAGTCCTATTTTCAATCCTGATTCTCTGTTTCTGAAAGATTTTTCCAAGCATTTATCATTTCTCTCTCTTTCATCTCAATTTCCTGACAAAAAGGAAGGGAAAGACTGTTTTTATCAAGAAACCTCTACAACGTTGTTTCAAACATCCTCTTTTTTCTTTGGTGGTTTTAATATATTCAGAACTAAGAGGAGTTGGCCTTTTAGGTAACTAGAATGCCTAGGGAAAGGCAACATGTTTCGCTGGAGAATGAGATTCTGAATGAATGAGTTGAGGATGATTTTCTGACACAGGGATAAGATATGGTTCTACTTATGGAAATAAATTTGAAGGTACTTTGTTCAGAGGAAAAAAAATAACAAAACTAAGGATCAGCACTCTGGAGACTTAGAACAGGCTTAAGAAAGGACAAGCTCACTAATCAGGAGAAATTAGTGACCACAGATTACATGAGAGGTGTTTAAGAAGATTATTCACCTATTCTTCTGAAAGGTTGGTAGAAGCAATATGGAACCTGCTGGAGCCAATAGCACCAGGAGAGAAGAGGACAAGAGACTTTGTGTTCTGTCTCCAGTTTCATCCTACCCCATTCACTCTTTTGCTCATTCTACTGAATGGAGCCATATTAATATGGCACCATTAATATGGTGCCATATTAACCTTGGTTTAGCCCCTCAAATCAATGACACAAGTGAACAAGGAGGTCTCTCACATATGAGCTGATACCAATGGGTCTCTAGGGGCACCACAGAAGAGTTCTTTACAGCATTGGTTTATGCCCCTGGATTGAACACTACCATAGATATAACAAGACCAGGGTGTGGCAAAGGCTTCATCTCTTAAAAGCAAAGTTATGGCAAAAAATTAGAAGGATTTCTATAGAAGAATGCAGAAATCTTTGTCAGTTCTAGTTGGTAGTGGTCACAGAAGAAGGTTAACATGGAAGAGGAAGCAAGAATATTACCTGCATATCTGGGTATTGGCCGAAGTTGTAGGTCACATAAAGAGGTAAGGAAAGCCATTTCCTCTAGTATTTCAACTCAGACTTTTAATTGATGACAGTAAATAGCAGTTGAGGTAACGCTGGAGCAATCCAGAGTACTATTTTTGGGGGAAAATAACATATTGGTATTTTGATTTATGATTTTAATAAGTTCTTAATATAAGGGATGGGTAATATTTTATTTTTTTGGTGTAATGATTGCATTGTAATCATAATGATTTAATTCACACAATGATAATTTCCTCATATTTTCCTTAAAGATGAGTTCACAAGTCAATATTATGATATTTTAACACTTCTCAGTCAGAAAATATTTATATAATGATGAAAATGTGAATCTGTCTATTAAGCTTCTATGATATGCCTAACAGCACATACTAGGCCCAATGGAAGACAAAAATTTACAATAGACATGCATTTATTTCAAAAATATTTACAATGTATTTGGAGTAGTTAAATGAACACGATGCTTTCTAGTAGAGCCCATCATTGTACTGGGGCTATGCTTCTGAAAATACAACACCACTGGAAGTGTGTACCTGAAGGCACTAAATTAGGAAGGAAATGAGAAAGAAATATCTGTGGTCACAGCTGTTAAGCATTCTATTGTGCCATGCTGCTACCAATCACATGGCTTATATAGGTGCACCAACTGTATCCAGCAGCAAAGATCCTTTGCAAACCCTCAAGATTCAAGTTGGAATTATACTTATAAGACCCAGGAGTCAATGTGCTTATAAGTTTAAATACCTCCAAGTTGGATATTTAGATGCTAGAAATACCACTACATTTAAAAATAAAGTACAACTCATATTGTTTTAATTATTTATGCATACAGACGCATGCTTTCTTATGGGCCAAGATGAGAAAGAGGTAAGTGCGAATTTTCTATGCTTCCATGCAGTATCAATCTTTCATATAACAAAGAAGAAAAGAAAACAGATGTTCACATTGGGAAGGATTATCACTCAATCCCCTGCAGGAGACCAGCCCAGTGAACCTTCTCCAACTTACTAGGGATGTCACGTATAAAAGGGTTTCTCTAATAGGCTGGCAACAACACTTGTCAAGGAAGTCAACTGACAAAGGAGTTAATGGCAGCAAACTTCACTGAGAGGAGGAGGGTCTAAGCTGCTTCAGAAAGATGAAAAGGTTATGGTTCATCTGCCGACATTGTATAATATAGAATGTGCATGTAAAACCTCCAGAAGGAAAGTGAAGATTCTTGTGTGTGTGTGTGTGTGTGTGTGTGTGTGTGTGTGTGTGTGAGAGAGAGAGAGAGACAGAGAGAGAGAGGTGCAGGGAGAGACATGGGGGTGGCGGTGGAGAGAAAGGCTGAGAAAATAAGGAAGAAAAAGAAAAAGAGAGAGGGGTCACAGGGAAGTGGAGAAAGGCAGATAAAACTTGGAAAGTGGGTATTTCTCCCGAATAAAAGTACTATGGTCAACATGGTAACACTCATGCTTTATAGAATTAAACATAAACCTCTTTCAGAACATGTAATTGAGGCCCTTTCAAATTTAATGTTCCCTGATTATGTATCAGGTAAGAGCAGAAATGGAAGGAAATTTAGAGAGGAGGTTCAGAAGGAAAGAAGGATTCTGGCCAAACCTATGAGTTTAGGGAAACCTTCCAGTTGACTACTAATGAGCACCATTTCAGGGAAGGCAGAATCTAAATTCCTATGATGTCATATTCTACAACTTGCCTCTTTGTTGACAAAATACTGATGTCGAGTGAACTGATATAGGAAGTAATTTTCAAGGAGAGGTGTAGTAAAGATAGGATGGGTGAGAGAAGTTACATTGTTTTTACTAGAATTATGGGAAGACGTATGAGAGGGAAAATCTAAATGGAGTAGTATTTATCTGGTGATTAAATAAATAATAAATAAATAATACTCCAATAAATACTACTCGATTTACATTCATATGTGGGTAGAAGACTTTGAGATTGGTAGGCTCCCAGTATACTTGATAACAGAGTACTTTTGTTTTCTGTTTTTAGAAATAGAAATATACCACCAATATTGATATGAAAGTAGAAATTTTCATAACCAACATTGTGCTTATGAAACATCAATTAGGCAGCTATTAGCTTCATAACATAAAGTGGATGATTTAAACAATTGGCGATGACTGATTAAATGTGCCCATCATTAAGCCATGGTTAGGGAACAATGCACGAAGGCTTCCTTAGCCAGGCACCTTGAGGCTACCTCAGTGAAACTGGTTATAGCCAATCTTACAGATTCAGAATTTCAGACTTTCCCACCACTTATGTCCAGCTGCTTGTTTCTGATTTGTGGAAAAGATAAAACTACAAATCAAGCCTCATGTTTGAGTTTCTCTAACTTTATGGCTTTAAGGGATTTTCACTCTCATGTGGAGGGTACTTCATACAGAGTAGTGAAAGATTGTCTGACATAATGAGAACTACAGAGATTTGGGGGGAGGGCTGGGGAAACGGTTTCTTTCTGACTCAGCACAGATAGACCTTTTTAGATTTTATCACTGATATTCAATCGACAACTTGGTATTTAATAATGGAATGTTATGTTTCTATCACCACCTGCACATTAAGTCTGTTTTACTGACACTTATTCAGGATCTCGAATGCAAAAGCATCTCCAAATTATGGAAAGATTATACTATGAACCCAATTTACCATGTAATATACTATTTCCAAAATGTAAATGCATTACTCTATGTGCCCAGTTTACCACTTTGAACATCTCTTGTCAACTGTAACAAAATAAGTGAATGAAATAGCATGTGTGAAATACCTGGAAGACTGACTGGCATATGGTGGGCATTCAGTGTACATACATGAAGGCAATATATATATATATATATATATATATATATATATATATATATATATATATATATATATATATTTCTTTTGGTATACTTTATATCCAGTTGACATAAAACATTGCATTTACATAAAATAAAGAGTAAAAACTTGCTTTACAAAATTACTTGTCTCATTACCATATTTATTAAAAGACAAGCTTTATTAATGTATTTACTGTGTGATGCAGTTTACCATAATTGACACTAAACTGCAAATGTGCAGGAAGACACCTATTATGTAGAACAGGGTGAACATCTATTACAGTCTATGCTATTACTGACTGCAATTTCTCAGTCTGATATCAAGTTTTGATTAGACCTTTTGCTACAAATTTTTACATTTTTTATGGCACTCTACCCATACTCCCGAACCCATCATTTGACCATTTCTGAAATTCTCACTCATTATGAAGATTTCAAACAGAAACCTGAAGTAGTGCCAAAGGTTGGGTTTGGATCAGATGTCATATGTGTTAAGTCCTAGCTGTTACATAGTAAAATGTGTGGTTGTTCAATTTCTCACTTTGCGTTCATGACAAGTGTTGCATAGACATATAGTTATGACAGAATATGACAAATAGAAAAATTAATAGAAAACTTCATAGTTTGTGTATGTTCATAAAACGTACACATTTGTGGTGTCTGCTTAAAGAGCAACCTCTTAGAGTGAAAATATATGACCGAGCTTATTATTTATCAGATTTTAAATAATATTATTGTTGATAGCTTCAGAAAATGTAAAAATATATTAAATACAATTTAGAATCGTATTTAGGCACTCTGTTGCTGGTTCTCCCGGAAACTGTTTTTCCTATTTTCCACTAAGATAATGAAAATATGGAATATTTAAAACTGATGCTGTTCTCAATCCGTTGGCTCTGTTCCACTATCTCCTTGTCAGACATTCACGATTAAGGGTGCATATGAGCAAGAAGTGACTCTTTGATAAGAAAACATTTGCATCCTTTAATGTTTCGTCCATTTCTAAGGTAGATATCACTGTGGTGCTGAAAGGATAGCTCCCGGTCACCTGTCGACGTACTTGAGTTTGCTTTGCCGGAAGAAGGACTAAGAACTAAAGTAGACACACGGAAGACACGAGTGATAGACAATTACCTCATAACTTCATAACACTTCTCCAAAGACATCTAGCTTAAATTTCTTTAAAACAATTTTATGCACCGTATAGTTGTCAAAGTAGGGGTATTTTTTTTTAACCAGTCCTTGTCTTGTCTTTTTTTCTCAGAGTAAAACCCTGAAGCAGGACATTCCAAAGAAGACACGAAAAAGTTAATTATACAGATGTCTGCCGTTGAAATTTAGAGGTAGCATCCTCTGTAAATATAGCGGGGGAAAGTCTAGACTTTGTAAAGGGTATTCTCAGGTTGGAGACGAGGACTTGGGGAGAGGCGTCCTCTCCAGGCTCAAGCTGACATTCCTTAGTCAAAGAAAACCATGTTCACGTCCCAGCCCCGGCAGCCCATTTGAGGCCAGGGAGCTCGGCCCCCGGTGTATAATTCCAGCAGAAGGTAAATTAAGACAAAGCCTCCGCTCACTCCGTTGGGGGAGGCAGAAAAGGTTAAGCAGCCCTGGGGTGCAGTAGCGACCAGAAGGGAAAGCGATCTCATTTCGTCTGAGCAAGCACCATCCAACAAGCCCACCTTTGATGTACGTGCCGGCGGCGGTGCAAGAGCACAAAGGGGGAAAGCCGGAGGCAGCAAACTTCCCTCTCCTTCCACCCCATCCCTGAAGCCCGCGGAGAGCACGTAAACGCGAGGACAACAAAGCGTGCGCCCAGGCGGCACCGCTGGCGCTGCCAGCAGCCCGGCCATCGCGACCCGGGGCGCGCCGCTCCCCCCGCGGCGGAGCGAGGGCGCCGGAGCGCGGCGGCTGGGGGAGGGGGTCCCCTACCTTGAGCAGCACAAAGAGCCAGAGCAGAGGCAGCAGGCGGCGGCCGCCGCGCGTGCTCGCGGGCAGGTGCCCCATCGCGGCGTGGACGGGGACCCGGCGGGACGGTGGCGCCGGCTGGCTCCCCCGGCGGCTCACAATGGCGAACGGGGGCTGCAGCCTCAGACCTTGGGCGCCGAGGCTGCTCCCGGCGGGCGCATGCTGCCTGTGCAGTGCCCCCCGCGCCAGCTCCCTTTCGCTTTCTGCTCCCTGGGTCCTCTAGGAACGTGCCAGGTGCTGCTGTTCTTCAACAGCTAAGGATGGAGAGGGTGGGGATTGGAGTGGGCGAGGCTCCGCCGCCGCCGCCGCCGCGGCTGCCGCGCGGTGAGCGGGAGGCGGGGGCCCTGCGCCCAGCCCTCCGCGGTCGTCTGGCAGCAGAGATACTCTCACTGTGGGCTGCGGACTCATAAAAGTGACAGCAGCTTCCCAAGCCCCACTCCAGGCTCCGCCCCAACCTCTTCCACAGTCCCTGGGACGCAGAGTTCTGTGGGGCTACCCTGACTCGCCTTCAGCAACTCAGGAACCAAATACCCCGGTCCCTTCCCAGTCTTCCTGCATTTGCTCTCAGTGAAAGTAACACTTGGAGGGAAGTGGTGGTTGTGATTGTAGTGATGGAGTTCAGTGTGTGTGTGTGTGTGTGTGTGTGTGTGTGTGATGGGGAGGGTAATCCCTCCCATTTCCACTCTCTTCATCCCATTTAAACACTCTCATTCTCTCTGTCCCACGCTCACCCAGGAGGAAATAGCACAAGTATATATTTTTTCTGTTTGAGGTCAGAAGTTTTGTAAATTTTAAGGGCTGTCCTTTGACACCTGAGTGGAATATAGAAGGAGGTTGGCTCACATTATATTACACATATTTATAAACACATAAACATTTATATACTTTTAAAAATGTTTAATTATTAAAGAAACTGTCAAACTTTCCCAGAGTGGTTATGCCATTTTACATTCCCACCATTCCCACCGGCAAAGTATGAGTAGGGGGAGGGGAAAGAGAGGGTGTGTAATTTAAAAGTGGTAATGTTAGAGATCTTTGTGGTGATGAAACAGTTCTGTATCTTGAATGTGTTGGTGGTTACACAAATCTACCCAGATGATAAAATTGCACAGAAACATATATACACACACACACACACACACACACACGAGTGCATGTAAACCTGGTGAAATCTGAATAAGGTCTGTGAACTGTACCAAGGTCAGTTTCCTGGTTTTAATACCTACTGTAGTTATGTAAGATGTTACCTCTGGAAGAAACTGGGTGAAGGTACATGGGACCATACTGTACATTTTTTCTTATTGAGCTATAATTGACATATGACATTATATTAGTTTCAGATGTACAACATAATGATTCCACGTTTGTATGTACAGATGGCTGGTATGTATATGTGTATCTGAGAAAGGTTTAGATTGAATATAGTTACACAAGTATATATGTGTGCTAAATTCTTATATGCATAAATCTAGAATAAGGGTCTGAATTTATGTGAGAATATTGTCTCTGATGTCTCCCTTTAGAAACTTCTTTTGTTGTCACCTTCTTCCTCTTCATATGCTCACTTTAGTGCCCTTATGTCCATTCTTCTCTTTCTCTTGAGAAAATATTAGTTGCTTCTCCATCCCTCGAGGTCAGACTCATGGGCTATCTGAAAATTTTATTCTTGGGACTACACTTGTAGGGCTTTGGTTTGGTATGTTTTCCTTTTATTTTGAAGCACCAGAAGGCAGCATTTTATTCCCACCCACACCCAAAAGTGGCACTAAAATTATCTTATGTCTAGAACAAAAAAGATGTTTAGTTAGGCCAGGGACAAAATCACACTCATAATTTGCCAACAATTCTTCTTTTGAATAGAGTTTGATTTTAAAGTGTATGTGTGTGTCCATGTTGTGGATTATGGATATATATGAAGATATATATATGTGTGTGTATATGCATGTGTGTGTGTAGATACATGGATATAGGCTTAACTGATGTATGTAGGATATTAGAAATATAGCCTACTAATCATGCATTCATCTTGTAAATGCAAAAAGAACTTTCACAGTGATGCACGTTTTTGTAATAATCATATTTTGCTATGTTGTCTTTCTATTTTTTTCCTTATCACTTATATCACAATTTGCTTAGCTCTTTATGTCCTCATAAATATGTACACATGGACCACTTTGGGGGAACAATAAAGCAATAAACAATAAGCTGTAAAGCATTCCCCAGTAAAGTATTAGTTATTAACATTATTAATATTCCATTACACTGTATTCAATCACACTGTCATTAGGTGGCCTGAAGACTGAGGGTACTATTTCGAAAACACAGAAAATGTTCTCTCCAGAGAAAAGTATTTTACTTAGCCATTGCTGGATAAAATAGTTTCATTTTTTTTTTTTGCACTTAAAACAATAACAGGCTTGTGAATCTTTCCAGGAGAGACACCCAAGAAGAATGTGAATGCTGTATCATCAGCTGTGTGGGGGTTTCAATTCATAGAGCCCGCTGTGTTTTTCTTTGAACTATTGGTTGGTTTTCCAGTGCAATACTTCCACAGGATGGTGAATCTTATTTTGCTGTTTTCAAGATTCCAAATCAGCGAGAATGTCCACGGGTAACATAAAGTGCATATAGGAATGTATGCTTCAAAATGTTTGTTCTGATTTCATTATCACAACAACGCTGCTTGGTAAAGAAGGCTGAGATCATTATCGCCAACTGTTTCCCCTGTAATGCTGCATTTCCAGTGAAATAATAAATGCGGATAAAAAAGAATCTCTTGCATGCCTTAAGACAGGCAAGTAAAAATGAATTCTCACAAAATGAAATAAAGCTTTCTACTTCCTTAGGAAATAATAATAAGGTGGTTAATGAGCAAGAAACTGGAAGACTTTTTTTTTTAATCTGTAGGAGGCTTTGTTTTACTTTTCCTAAATAAGTAAAAAATTACCCAGTACTATGTGTTCACATCTATCTCTTCTATACAAAGAGAAGTGATAGCAGCCACAGAGAAGGAGCTGTAATCCCTATGAGAGGTTTAATGAGGAGTCAAATGGAACTCTTATCGTGCCCTTGCCAATGAAGTTCAATTCTGTCCTCCAGGGACCAACTCTAATGTAGTTCAGTGTGTTTAGTCCTGGCTTCCACTACTGAAATCGCCTACCAGGCTGTCAGCAGTTTCAGTGTTTCAGAGGCATATTTATGGGAGTTGCTCAATGGGAAATAGTTTACTTTTTATAGAATGAAGAAAAAACTCAAGCCATTGCTCTCTAGAATATAATCCACTTAAGCACAGTAGCAGCAATGCATTTTATCATCCGTATCTCACATATTACAATTGTTATAACATAGGAACTGTAGATTATATGTAATATGTTCTCAAGATCAGATGACCAGGCAGCATTTTGATTTCCAATTCATCTGAGCATTTGTTTTCATTTTTCTCTTGATGAACACTGGTTTCTCGCCTAAAAGACGTGTTGACAATTCATAAATTCTGTCTTTCAAAATGAGAATGATTGGCAGCCCTCAGGTGAATAGCATGTTCCAACTGCCAAGACTTATTATTCTTGCCACACTTGAAAAACAGTGAAATTCACTACAGAAAGACATTTTCGCTTTTACATGGAAACTGTTTTCCCATTGCCTCTTTTTTCTTCCTAAATAATTTCTATTAAGGGACCTATCTTTTTTTTTTTTTTTACTTGACCCTTACATGGTTTTAAGAAAAATTAAGAGTATTTTATTACAAGGTATAGGTTTCATGATACAAAATCATCCACTCAAAGGAATAAGAAAACATAGATTGAAAACATGAGCAGATATTTAACAAAGGACACAAACTGAAGGCTATAGATGAGTGATCCTAAATTAGGAAGGCAGATGGTCATTTTTAGATACTATTCTTTCAATTATATTTTATGCTGTGTGTTGTTAACATTTTCTTTACTAGCCCTAAAATTAAAAAAATAAAATACATTAAACAGCTTTAAGTTATGCAGTTTTATTTTATATTTTGTTTATATGCATTGGCTAATGAACTTTTATAATAATTTCTTCTGAGCACCCAGACATTGTTATCATATAACTATCTAACTTTTCTTCATAACTAGCCTTCTTGACTAATTATAATGTAAAGCATTAACATCTTGCATAGGAGGATTCACTTTAGCTTGGCGAAAAGGCATGACTAAAACTTGAATATAATTTATCAATAAAGCAAGACATACTGTTTGCTAAGTGGAAATAGTGTCTGCAGATCCTTCCTTCTCTTCTTCCTTTACTTCAGTTCAAATTAAAAATGGAATGCAGCATTTATTGTCTACTATGTGACACACATAGTGTCTATATTTGTGTTATTAAAAAGTGGTTGCCAAAAAATCTACAAACAATAAATGCTGGAGAGGGTGTGGAGAAAAGGGAACCCTCCTACATTGTTGCTAGGAATGTAAATTGATACAGCCACTATGGAGAACAGTATGGAGGTTCCTTAAAAAACTAAAAATAGAACTACCATATGACCCAGCAATCCCACTACTGGGCATATACCCTGAGAAAACCATAATTCAAAAAGAGTCATGTACCACAATGTTCATTGCAGCTCTATTTACAATAGCCAGGACATGGAAGCAACCTAAGTGTCCATCAACAGATGAATGGATAAAGAAGATGTGGCACATATATACCATGGAATATTACTCAGCCATAAAAAGAAACGAAATTGAGTTATTTGTACTGAGGTGGATGGACCTAGAGTCTGTCATACAGAGTGAAGTAAGTCAGAAAGAGAAAAACAAATACCGTATGCTAACACATATATATGGAATCTAAGAAAAAAAAAAAAAGGTCATGAAGAACCTAGGGGTAAGACGGGAATAAAGACACAGACCTACTAGAGAATGGACTTGAGGATATGGGGAGGGGGAAGGGTAAGCTGTGACAAAGTGAGAGAGTGGACATGGACATATATACACTGCCAAACGTAAAATAGATAGCTAGTGGGAAGCAGCCGCATAGCACAGGGAGATCAGCTCGGTGGTTTGTGACCACCTAGAGGGGTGGGATGGGAAGGGTGGGAGGGAGGGAGACACAAGAGGGAAGAGATATGGGAACGTATGTATATGTATAACTGATTCACTTTGTTGTAAAGCAGAAACTAACACACCATTGTAAAGCAATTATACTCCAATAAAGATGTTAAAAAAAAAAGTGGTTGCCAATATATAATTATGGAAAATTTGGTCATAGTGATTTCATAGAATCTATGAAAATATTAATCACATACTTTGAAAATGCACTGCCTTAACTGCTAAGGATTTTACCAAGAGGCACAATAATACTGCATTGACAACTTTACTCCAGGTCAATTACACCGAATCAATTTTTCATGCTAAAAATTACAGTTAATAATATTCTCAAATCTGTGAGAGATAGGGTGAAGATGACTATAGTCTAAAGAGGAGTAGGGGATGCCACTGATAGATTGGTGTCACTATGTGTCTTAGCAGAAGGATCTAGAAGAAAAATTTTGAGGAAGGCACAAATGTTCTGGGGGAAATTCCAGTGCCTGAGGGAAGAATATTTTCCTCATAAAGGGACATAAAGAAAAGTCATAATTGTGAAGCTGTACATTTCTAGATATGTTTATGTAGTGTGACTATCTGTAAAAGGAACAGTTTGGGAGAGGGAGTTGAATGTAGAGATTTCATCCATTTTGTTTGGTAACTGGATACTGCAGAGAAAGTTACAAGGGCAAGCATTTAACATATGGGTAGAGGACGATTTGAATGAAATCCAGTCAGAGATCAATGTATGTCAAGCCTATGGTCAGTCTCTGTTAACTCACAGTCATACACTACAAGGGTCATTTCCAACCATTTCTACTCACTTCAGTCCTTCAGCTCTCTGCCCTGCAGACCTTTTCAATGCTTTGATTTCACCTTCTACCTTACAGAGAAAATAGAGGCCATAAAGTGACAACATTTTTTGTCTTCCCTGACAGTAAACATAATCCCACCCATATCTGTCCCTATGTCTCTTGTTAAAAAAAAGCAGCTCTCTCTCAATAACCAACTAAGGCTAATGCTACCACCGATTGTCTAGAACCCATTCTTTCCAGCCTTCCCCACCTTCTTATTTTTAAAAAACTTATTTATTTATTTATTTATTTTTGGCTGTGTTGGGTCTTCGTCTCTGTGCGAGGGCTTTCTCTAGTTGTGGCAAGCGGGGGCCACTCTTCATTGCGGTGCGCGGGCCTCTCACTATCGTGGCCTCTACTTCTTGCGGAGCACAGGCTCCAGACGTGCAGGCTCAGTAGTTGTGGCTCACGGGCCCAGTTGCTCCGCGGCATGTGGGATCTTCCCAGACCAGGGCTCGAACCAGTGTCCCCTGCATTGGCAGGCAGATTCTCAACCACTGCGCCACCAGGGAAGCCCCCACCTTCTTATTTTAAACCTCCTCCTTTTCATGTATTCCATCCCTTGGCTTTTTAACCACATTCATATCTTTAAAACTGAAGGAAAGAAAACCTTCACTGAATCATTCATGCTCTCAGCTGCTGTCTTTTCTTTCTCTTGATGTTTCACCATGGCCCCTTCACTGCAATATTTTCCAAAGGGTTGCGTAGACTCTGTCTCCATTCTGTTTTTACCATCTGCTGACTCTTCAAACCACTCTGGTGTGGCTTCTACTCCTGTCATCTCACCAGCACGCCTCTCACTAAGAATCACTTTGCCGTATGTGCTATGTTGGCTTCTCCCTCCTTTCTGAAGCACTCTCGTCTCTGACTCTCCGTAACTCTGCACATTAATGGTTTTTCTTTGATATCTCCGGATGTTCTTTTGAAATCTCCTTTGCTGGATCATTCTCCTCTTCCTGTCCATTTAATGTTGCAATTTTCAAAGCCTAGCCCTAAACTCTACTATCTTCCTCTGTATCTGTGCCCTAGCCAATCTAATGTATGACTATGTTTCAATCCCCATCTATGCAGATGATCCAAAGAGTTATATCAGCAGTCTTCATACAACACTCTTTTGACCCATGCAGACCCGTATTCCTAACTGCATGCTCAGAAGTCCTTTGGAATTTTTAAAACACCTTAAGCATTAAAAACTCTACAAGTAACAAATGCTGGAGAGGGTGTGGAGAAAAGGGAACACTTCTACACTGCTGGTGGGAATGTAAGTTCTGCAGCCACTATGGAAAACAGTATGGAGTTTCCTTTTCCTTAAAAAACTAGGAAAAGAGTTGCCATTATGATACAGCAATCCCACTCCTGGGCATATATCCAGAAGAGATGAAAACTCTAATTCGAAAAGATACATGCACCCCAATGTTCATAGCAACACTGTTTACAATAGCCAAGACATGGAAGCAGCTTAAATGTCTATAGACACATGAATAGATAAAGATGAGATGTATATATACAACAGAATACTACTTGGCCATAAAAAAGAAACAAATAATGCCATTTGCAGCAACATGGATGGACCCAGAGATTATCATACTAAGTGAAGTCAGTCAGAAAGAGAAAGACAAATACCATATGATATCACTCATATGTGGAATCTAAAATATGACACAAATGAACTTATTTATGAAACAGAAACAGACTCACAGACATGGAAACAAACTTATGGCTACCAAAGGGGAAAGGGGGTGGGGGAGGGATAAATTAGGAGTTTGGGATTAGCAGATGCAAACTACTATATATAAAATAGATAAATAACAAGGTCCTACTGTATAGCACAGGGAACTATATTCAATATCCTGTAATAAACCATAATGGAAAAGAATATGAAAAAGGATATATATATATATATAACTGAAATAACTTTGCTCTACACCAGAAACTAACACAACCTTGTAAATCAACTATACTTTAATTTAAAAATATAATAATAGGGCTTCCCTGGTGGCGCAGTGGTTGAGAATCTGCCTGCCGGTGCAGGGGACACGGGTTTGAGCCCTGGTTTAGGAGGATCCCGCATGCCGCGGAGCACCTGGGCCCGTGAGCCACAATTACTGAGCCTGCGCGTCTGGAGCCTGTGCTCCGCAACAAGAGGCCGCGATAGTGAGAGGCCCGCGCACCGCGATGAAGAGTGGCCCCCACTTGCCACAACTAGAGAAAACCCTCGCACAGAAACGAAGACCCAACACAGCCATAAATAAATAAATAAATAACTTTAAAAAAATAAAAATAAAAATATAATAATAATAATAAAAAGATAAAACACCTCAAACTTAAAAAGTCTGAAACTGAACTCATAATAATACCTCCAGAATTTCTTATCTCCGTAAATGATACCAACACCAAACCATTTGCACAAGCCAGGAACCAAGAAGTTGATGCCTCCTTCTCCTCCCCAACAGCTCCATATCCAATTTGATTCAATGTCCTGTCATTTTACCTCTGAAATAATTCTTATGTAAATTCACTTTTCTCTATCCCAATCACCTTCATCCTAGTTCAAATTACCCTTATCTCTTGCCTGAACTATTATAATACTTTCTTAACTGAAGAGTGTACCTGCAGCCCCTACAGCTCCTTCTACCTCACCTTGAAGCACGATAGGACCTAAAATGGTAGGTTCCATCTGCAGCCAGTTGGAAGCAGTTTTTGAAGCTCAAATCTGATGAGCTCACTCTGACTTTCTTACATAAATCCAAGCAATGGCTTCCAAGTACGTCTAGGAAAAAATTCCTCCTCATGGCCCATAAGTCCATCTGTCTCTTATCTGTATTTCAAGTCTCTTGTCACACCTCCATCTCCTTTGCTCTCTAAGCTTCGAAAACTCATGTGTACCATGTCTTCTCCTGACATCGAGTCATGTGCCTGTTCTCTGTGCCTGGAATGCTCCTCTCCTCTCTTTAATCTGATCTCTGCTCAAACTTCACTTCCTGAGCCTAATCTCATAGTTTAAGATTTCATAGACCATCTAGTCTTTTATTATCGATATTTTATTTTTATTTTTAATTACCATTTATCTAATGAGTGTCTCCTTCATTGGACTGTAAACTCTGCAAGCACAGGAATTATGTCAAGTATTTGCTTGCCATCTTCTCCAGAGAACTTGTCAGTTCCAGGAATAAAGTAGGTACTCAGAAACTATTGGTTGAATGAATAAAGCAGCATAATTGCCAATGATAATTATACTATAAAACATTGAAATATGAAATATTTCTGTTAATGTTTTGGTTTGATTTTTCAAGATGCGAAACTCTAGTCCAGGTTCACTTCTGCTTTTTTAGGAAACAACAAATATGGGTCAGCAAAATAGCAATATTTGCACATGAATTACCCTGGGGAAACTTGCACAGCACCAAAGATTGGTGAGTGATCAAGGAGAGGAACACAAAAGAGCAAATAATTTTTATTAGGATTATAATTTTACTCAAAATTTAGGCAATCCTTCAGCTTTTGAATGGGTAAAGAAACCATGGTCTATACAACAATAGAATATCACTCAGGAATAAAAATAAACTACTGATACATGCAACAACATGAATGAATCTCAGATGCATTATGCTAAGTGAAGAGAAGTCAGACTCAAAAAGCCACCCACTGTATGATGCCATTTATGTGTCATTTTGGAAATGGCACAACTATAGGGGAAAAAAAAAAAAGATCAATGGTTGCCAAGGGCCGGAGGGGATGAAAGAGGTTGACTAAAAGAGACACAAGGGAACTTTGGGGGTGATGGAAATGTTCTAAGTCTTGATTTTGTTGGCAGTCCCATACCATGCATTTGTCAAAACTCATCAAACTTTACCTTAATAAGAACAAATTTTACTGTATTTTTTAATTTTAAAAAAGCAAAAGAAATCCAGGCAAGAATTAAATATGGTTGAAAACATTCTGTCCCATGACAAAATAGTTTTTTAAAATGACAATATTACTTTATGTTCATACATGTGAGTATCAGCACTTCTAAGAGCATTTCAAAATACTTAATGATAACTGTGTTTTAGGACAAATTCCGATTGCTGATGGTGTGATTGGCTCTCCGCAAATATCTCAGGAGAAAATCTTAGAATTAAGCTTATGAAATTGCTTAACTCTCTTCCACTTTGTCTCCTTTTAGCTGAGAGGCTTACATGGATTATTCATCAAGTCACTCAGCAAACGTATATTTTTCAACTCCTGCCGCGTTGGGCTCAGCTAAGATACAGTTGTTGACTTCTGGGAGCTTTCAACCTAGTAGGAAAGATGGTATACTAAAAGAACTATCAACAAGATAAAATGCAGTAAGTAGAAACAAAAGTAGAGACATATGCTAAAAAGCATTCAAGGAAGGGAGAGATAATTTGTGAAGATCCTGGAAGCTGGAAAGCCCAGGGTATGCCTTGAAATATGAATATAATATAGAGTTAGGGGAGTTGGGGTGACAATATTAACATGCAGAAAGTCCTTTGCTCACCAACACCCATGTCTGTCTCTTCTTCCTGGGAGCACACAGCTTTACCCCATTTCCCAGTTTCTCTTTCAGTTACATGTTGAGGTAAGTCTGAGTCATGGCCCACGGAATGTGGCAGGAGCTTTGTGCACTTCCCAGCCCAGCCCATTAAAAACCTCCATGCACAACCCTCACTTTCATCCTGAATAGGGAAGACTCTAACCACCTAGAGAAGTTAAGAATCATAAGATGAAAGGCCCCTTGATTCCTCACACTGGCAAGAAAAGGAGAACACCAGCAAACCCATCCTAAACCATGATCTGAAAGGTGGAAAGGTATATTTAGACCAGGAGACCAACAAAGGCCAGGTTAAAGGAACTGGGACTGCTGAAGTATTTTTAAAGTGATGTGATCAGAGCTGGATCCTTTAGAAAAATTGGTCTGAGTACATTTTTTAGTAAGATGGATAAACTGGGAAAAAGAGAAGATCAAAGGATTATACATTTTAGTAAAAATTTAAATTAAAATAATAGTTTATAAAATCTGCATTGGGAAGGCGACTACACAAGAAAAAGATCTGTGAAGATAAAGACATGCTCCAAACTTCTCTGAGCCCTTAACTTGCTACTCACAAGAGCCGTGTCATAGACAACACCCTGGCCATGTGTTGGCACCAAGAGAAACTCTTCAGGCTCCACCTCACACCTCTAGAATCTACTTGCTCTGTCAAGGGTTCAAGTTCTCTTATACTACTCATTATCTTCACAGTATCACTCACTTTTTTTGTCTGCTTGGTTTTCCTTCCATTGGTGCTTCATGTCTCCCTGAATTCCAGTTTTTGCAATTTAGATTATCTGAGCCCCTTCAATATTGTTTCTGGGTCATTTTTATGGGACCCCATTGATCTTTAAACACATTTTTACTTTCTGGCTCTGTATGAACAATTTAAAAATCTGTCCTTTTGATAAAAGAAATTAAATTAACATGGGTCTCAAATTATAATTTATTAAATTATTTGGCAAATAGTTATTGTGCACTTACTACGTGTCGGGCTCTGTTTTAATGCTCAGAATAGGAACAAAACCTGGAATGGCCCTGAAGTGGTGATCTCACTGATGAGTTCAAGGAACAGCAAAAAGGCCAGTGTGTTTGGAATGGAACGTTTATGGGCAGACATTGGTGGTACATGAGGGTGAGATGTGTTGAAGGAAGATTGCATGGGACCTCGAAGATCATTTTAAGGACTTTGGCTTTTAACCTGAGAGATAGGAAACCAGTTCAGATTCTTGTGCAGAGGAGTGATGTTGTCTAACTCAGATGTACACTTAGCCTCTGTGTTGAGAATATACTCTTGGAAGCAAGATTAGAAGACCAGCTGGAAGACTATTGGATAATGAAGATAAGAAATGATGTGTAGTGGAGATGCTGAGAAATTCTGAGAGTCTATATAGGCTTTTGCAAGCAGGAACAAAAAATAATTTGTTCAGGTATGAGATATGAATTAACAAGAATGAGAAAAAAGGAGGAATCTGAGATGACACCCTGGTTTTGGACTTAGACAGGAAGGATGGACATGCCATTGTTTGGTTAAAGGAAGACTGAGCTGGTGTAGGTTTTGAGGGTAGATTAGGAGTTCAGTTTTAGACATGTTAATTTTTAATATTTAGTAGACATCTAATTAGAGATGTGGATAGGAAGTAGACAAATCATTCTTGAAATGAGGGGTTAGGTCTGGACTGATGTAATACATTTAAACATCTTCAGTGTATAAAATGGTATTTAACTTTGAAACTGTCTGAGATTACCTAGGGAGAGTGTAGAATACAGAAGAGAATAAATCAAAGGGCCGAGTATTAGTTTTATTTTCATCTTTGGGCATTGCAGAATGCCACAAAAAGTTCTCTAGAAACAAATGAAGAGAAAAACCTTGTTTTCCCCCTCCATCAGGATGAAGGCAAATTGTCTACCTATCCATAAATCTGTATGATAGCTATTAGATGGTATGAGCAGTTTATAAAATAAATATCGTAACCTAACTTAATAGAGCAATCTGAATAGGTACATATAGATAAGTATCAAAATTAAAATGTCTACATACATATATGCTTTACTAAACATTTTGTCAATAGTGTTTTCATTCTTTTTTGGCTTAGTATTTGTTTTGTCATTAGCTGGACCCTTGATTAGACAAAAGCTCTCACTCATTTATTCTCTTTTTCAAACGGTATTTATTGTGTCCACTATTTGTTCAGTAATTTGGCTAGGTCCTGTGGTTATAAACATTGTTACTTTTATTATTTTTCTATTCCTTATTCTTGGAAGAACTCTCAGTTGGAATTTTTAGCAGAAACCAAGTGTGAACATTGTTATTTTTAGAGTGTTGAAAATAGATATGCAAAAATCCAATATACATGCATCTACTCTGTTTTACAACCTCAGCAAAATTTCATGTTCAGAAACTTTGATATAAAAATGATTTTTAAAAATCCCATTACTGATATATCCAAAGATTTTATAAAGTCAAATGAGCTCAATTACTTTGAGTTTAAGAAGCCAATTACATATTGGAGTCTTGGGGTCCTTTGGCAATGCCCTTGAGGACCTGAAGGATGTCCTGGGAATCTCCTTGTTTTACTCCTGAAGCTACTAATTCTTGCAGGTCCCCACTTATCCATATCAACTAGTGTTGGGCTTTGATCCTAAACTGAATACACTGGCCTATCTTTGATATCATGAATTCTTATTGCTTTCATTTGCTTAAATATAAAACCTCAGTGTTACTTAACAGTCACTTTTTAGATAACTGCAAGGTGAGGTAAACATGTTTTTAAAAAGCTGCAGAAGGTTTATTTCCAATTTCCCGACTTCCTGGGTCTCACAAATTAAGTGACCATGTTGACAATGACTTAGTGAAAAGTGATTTATTTGCATGGGTAACATATGTCCCTTCTGAATCTTCCTTATAACCTTTGAAATTTAAAATGGTAGAAAAATTAAGTTGGTGCTGAATTACCATGTCACATAATATCTGTAACAGCAGCAACTAAGCAATCTGCGTTTCCATTTCTTAAAAACAACATATCCCAAACCTTTCAAAGTTCTTCGTAAAGCATGAAATTACCTCCAGTTACCAAGTCACAAAATGGAACTGGAGCATAAAATAAGAGTAAAGATCGATACTAACATGAAGAACATTTGTCTACTTACAGATGTGCAAAGAAAAGTTCAAGCATATGCCAGGCTCTGAGAAAACCCCAAAGCTGCTAAGAAACAGTTAGAAGCCTCATGCTTCTGGGCAATGGAATTTAGAAATAATTAATATGGAAAATTTCTTCTACAGAAAATGCAAATCATCCCAGAAGCAAAAAAAATTTAAATGTCATTACTTGCACTCAATGAGAAAAACATATTTAGGAATACTAAGAGATCAATAACTAAATATCACACTTTCCATGAATTGTTTGTGAAAGTGGCATCTACCCAGTGAAGTGTGGAAAATAATGAATGCCCTGAAATTTGCTGGTCTGAATTTTGGTGTTACAGAGACTTAAAAAACAAATGAGTACCACATGTAACTTTAAAGGTTAGCAAACATAAAATAAAACCAAGGAAATTTGTTGAAAATAATGAGATGCTCTTACATGTACTGGAATGTAAAGATCACCCAGATATTGTTAAGGAGAAGAAACAATTTGCAGAAAATTATATATGATGTAATGCCACTTGTACAAAAATATTCATTATATAAGTGGATAGGAAAAACTGCCAGGAGAATTGATTTCTAAAGAGGGCAGAGTGGATGCAGAAAGGAAGTTTTTATATTTTGTTCGACATACTTTTGAAATGTTGAAAAATTTTACATTGAGAATATATTTGGTGAGCCCACTGGCTTTATTTTAAAATTTACGCGAAATAGATATACACAGAAAAGCCACCAATTATAAGAAAGATTTGGAACATTACAGATTAATTTAAAAATAGATGAATGAATTACTTACTAAAGACCTGGAAATATTGGGGATATAAGTGGGAACACCACGAATGCATTTGAAATAGATATAAAAGAGTAGTCAGATACTATTTTATCAGAATAAATATCTGTAGGAAAAAGTTCCACAAACTAGATCTACATTACTAAGAACAATGCCACCATCATGGTTGGCCAATTTCACTTAGGCAGCAATGACAGAATACAAGTATATAACAATGGCTATGAGTTTTTGAGTTGCAAATAAACTATTCTCAGTCCATGTTTTGAAAAAAATCAATATTATTGCAGCAAGCATATTACATTGGAGTGATGACAGGTTAGAAAATTTATCTTATTCTGTATAATAACTAATACATTAAATTCTTTGCCAGTCCTTTGGAATAAATTCTTTCCGTGCAATGTTACTAATTATGTCAGTATCAGATATTTCTGTTGCTTAATAATCGGCAGTGAGCCAAGAAGATCCTTCAGTGAGTTTAACTTTCCCTTAGGATTATGAATTTCATTAGAAACTAACAATTAAAATATGTCTGAGAGAAGTTAGTGACATCTGTATCAAAATAAAGGAGCCAGATGTCTCCATTAACCTACTATGGTCAACAGAGATATATGAAAAAAAGAAATGAGTCTTGGTTGTTTGCTTTCATACACACACACACACACACAAATCTATGCATGATTTTGATTCCAAAACATACAGGAAAAAAACATCTTTTATATTTCTGATTCAAACAAGCACCAACTTTTACTCCAGGGCATTTTTTTTGTCACTTGTCTTTCTGATATTCTAAATCTCAGAACATGATAATTTATCCCATCACAAAGGGAAAGAGTTATTCATTTATATCTACCCTCAAATCATATCAGAGAGAATTTAAAGTACTTTGATACATTCATATTTTGTGTGAAATGTTTCTAAATAATTAATAAAAGATTCCAGAAAATTAACGCTGAAGACATAAAACACGCGGAAACAAGTGAAATGTAGGTACGTCTATCTTTAAAAATAAATAAATATTAAAAAATTTCCATTGTTCTATTTAGGATATTGAAAAGGACTTCGTTTTATCTGTGAGGGATGTGTCATACCCCAGTGAGTGGTAGTATTGTGCATCCTGGAAGTTCAAATCTAAACAATTCTATTTCTCATCCTCTAGAAGTAACTAAAATCAAATCTCCAAATCATCTTAATAGAGCCAAGTAGAATGAACATACTAGGCCCTACGTATGGTGGCAGTCCGGCAGTATGTGTTGATGAGGAACAAATGATTCTATGAACTGACACTAAGCAACTTCAGAGCCCAGAGGTAGGCCTAAGACCTCAAAGCTTATACAATCTGGGGAGCCTTTTAAAAGAAACAGAATAAAAACGGAAAATCCAAAATTAGGTGTGAAAGTAAATGTATTTAGAACGAGAAAAAAATCATAACAAACTATAAAATTTTAAGTTAATAATTGTACAAACATCACAAAAATCCAGAAAAATAACCTATACTTTTATCTCCCATATTCTTTTTTTTTTTTTTTTTTAAATATTTGGCTGTGTTGGGTCTTCGTTGCTGTGTGGGCTTTCTCTAGTTGTGGCGAGGGGGGCTACTCTTCGTTGCGGTGCGTGGGCTTCTCATACGGTGGCTTCTCTTGTTGCGGAGCATGGGCTATAGGCACACGGACTTCAGCAGTTGTGGCATGAAGGCTCAGTAGCTGTGGCTCGCAGGCTCTAGAGCGCAGGCTCAGTAGTTGTTGCGCACGGGCTTAGTTGCTGTGCGGCCTGTGGGATCTTCCTGGACCAGGGCTCAAACCTGTGTCCCCTGCCTTGGCAGGTGGGTTCTTAACCACTGTGCCATCAGGAAAGTCCCTATCTGCCATATTCTTGTTATAATTTTTGCCTGCGGTTTTTGGTGCATACTCTGGTTGCCTCTTTGTTTGAAAATAATATTGCAATATCATTTTCAGTTGAAGAATAGAAATATAATCCAGTTTTTCTTCCAGCATGGATGATCAAAACTTATATTTTATTGTTAATACTTGGCATGCCTAAAACATTTGCTTTGGCCCTTAAAAACACAAATTCTGATTTCATACATCAAGAAAGAAAACAATATGATCTGTTTATAATTGTGTATGCTACATTTTAAGAATATTTCTGACAGGAGAGAACATCCATATTAACACAGTATTGAAGATAAAATCTTCTCCTTACAATTTAATGTCTGATGATTGGAAGAATTTTTCAGATTCCGCCTGTGCTCACATACGCTGAGCAATGTTTGTAAATAATATTTCTTTTTGGTGCTGCGTCTTTGTGTCATGATGCTGGACTGTCAGACAGTGGGTACTAGGGGGATTCCTGGAAGCTATTCCTACACTGACAATAATTTTTTATTTCATGAAAGTGACTGTGACCTACATAAATGTTTCTAAACCCAAAGTAAATGCCTCTCCCACTTCACTTTTCCTTTAGCCAGCTCTCAAAAATGACTGAGGCTCCAAGCCATTCAAAAGGGAGTGGAAACTGTACAGTGGAGGGGAAGTCAGAGTGTAAAGAGAAATGTGTGGTAACTAATTCAATTTAAAAACCTTACTTTTTCAAGTTTTATAAAAACGGGTGACCATGACAACATGTTGATAGGGTGCATCCCAGAGTTCTGGAAGGGGTTTTGGATGTTAAGTTTCATTAGCTTCAGAGTCTCTGCCAGCCACTCATATGCATGTAGCCAGAAATATACCTTCCCCTTCCTTCCCCATGGATGGGAACAGGGCTGGCATCGTACAACAAAGCCTTCCCCCAGCTCTCTATATACCCTTTGGCTGTAGTCTTTCCTCACTTCAGTTTTCTAAAAAATGTTGGTAGGGTTAGTAGTGGTTACAAACAGGTGATACAAAAGGATGGCGGATCACAGGTGACTTTTTTTCCCCAGGACTGTCCCAACCATCATTACAAAATGCAGAAGGCATTCGTCCAGACTGTACAGAATAAATCACCTTCAATACTGCAGTGAAGCATCTATTATGTGTGCTTGTACGTGGCATATATTTACTACAATCTATTCTGTGAATACATGGCAAATGGTTGTTTATTATAAGAGAAGGCCAAGTGGCACTGAGCCTTAGCGTGGGCATTTCATAATCAAAATGAGTAATAGCAATCACCACATTTTAATTACTACTAAGATGGTCCTCATTTTAGATCTTTATCCCCAATTTTTTTTCTTAAAATATTTCTGCCTGCTACTCTTTTCCAGTTACTTTTGTGGCTACTGTATAATGAACATAAAATAATTCCTGAACTCCTGCTGCTAGGAAGCTAGGTAATGAGAATACACAGACATAAACATGCACAACTGAAGTGGATTGATTTTCAGTTTGATCTTCAATAAGGAAGATCCCTTTTCCACTAAAGGGAGTCAAACACATTTCTTCCTGCTTCACCTTAGCATTATAGAAAACTCTCATTGTGTAGAGATTAGGGAATGTGTTGAAAATGACGTAAAGAGAAAATATTCTTTTAGAAAAAGAAGATAGAGAACATTTGGATCTAAGGAAAAGAAACGAGTCCTGGAGGACAAAGTACTGACCTTCAAGATGGGAGAGTTCCAATGTAATCAACCTGCCACGAGGTAGCAAGCTCAAAGTGTGGAAAAGAGTGCCATGTGAGGGACTCAGCACTGACTTCATGTAGTTGACATGTTAGGCATTCAGGGGTGGGGTGATAGCCAGGTCAGTCCTGGTGAAAGGGCAGCTAGGTTGTTGAGGCCATGGATAACCTCCATCCTTGATGGATATTGTGAAAGCAGTTCCGTATACTGTTTATTGGTAGCCTGAAGATATATACCATATACAATAGAATAGCACCTAAGCTATTGATCCTAGAATAGCATCTAAGGAATGTATGCTAGCTGGTGCCATTATGAGTCTTCAACAGACCATTCCATTGCTTGGATTTTCTGGGTAATGAGATGTATGAAACATCAGTGAATTGTGGGAAGAGTCCATTGCTGCATTTCCAAGGAAATAAAGGTATCCCACCTGGATGTGATGTTGGATGGGATATCACAGCAATGTGTAAGATTTTCTGTAAGTAGACAGTTGGTTATTGGATGAAAGCCCTGCACACAGGAAAGGCATTTCCATATCCAGAATAGCTACAAACCAGGAACTGTGCTGATTTTCTCTAATAGAGATACCATATTCTAAGTCACAGCTGTGATTAGCATCACCTCCTGATTAAGTTTGCGATAATTCACTGCCATTCTCCCAGAACCTATTTGTCTCTGCACCAGCCCAACAGGCAAGTTAAGTGGTCAGAATTACATCTCAGAAACTTTCACGTCTTTGCATGTATTCTTAATTGCACATTCATAATTTTTAACCTCCTTCCAAGTCTTCCCACTGGCAGACCAAATCAAAAGTAAGTGAGCCGGTAGATGTAGTCTGCACAGGTTAGTCCCCTGGGACAAAAAGATGGAAGATATCTGACTCAAACTGAAAGTGAAGGTATATAGTTTAGAGATAGTTATCTATGTGAGAAAGATAATATAGTAGAAGAAGAGAATCAGAAGAGCCATATGTCTAACATAAACTATACTGGGAATACATTTTGCTGGCTAGAAAAAAGATATCTGTTTGGGTACAGAAAAATTCAAGGCAACTTTGATCAAAACCACTAGTAGAAGGAGAATAAGAACTTTTGATATAGCCAAATGGAAAACAGGCTGGTTTGTAATGGATATTGAAGTGTCTGTTTTTAGAGACAGATTAGTTCATTCAAGCTATATTCTGTATTTAGCCATACAAATAGCACTTGCCTACCTGCATATCCTTTGAAGCTTCATTTATCCTTACTGCCTTTAATATTGTAACCTTACATTGTTCAAGCGATAGCTTCTAAACCTTTTTAAACTCTCACTTTCATTAGTTAGAAAAAGTACTGCCACATTAATGTATGAGCATTTTTTAAATTTATGAACTATATAAATGTATAACTATTCTAATAAAATATGTACTTTATTAAATACACACAAATATGCATTTAAGGATGAGGTATAGCTAAATATAACAATGTATTTTAAGTATTTTATTTTTAATAAAATAAAAACATTCATTGCTCAGAAAAACATATTACAAACAATAATTTTTAGTGAAAGCAATGTTACTGAATAGACTTCACTAATATTAAAAATTTTAGTTTGAACATTTTGTGATATGTTCTGTGATTCAATGTCTGTACTAAATTTAATTTTTAAAATGTTTTTAATATCACTGTTGAAGTATAGTTAATATACATAAGGTACACACATATATTTAAAATGTGCAATTAAATAAATTATGATGTAAGTATATGTAGATACCCTTGAAATAATGAATACACACAAGTTAATAAAGATATCCATCACCTCCAAAAGTTTCCATGTACCTCTTTATAAATCCTCTCTCCTGCTCTTCCTCATTGCAAGGCATCCACCAATCTGCTTTCTGTCACTACCCACTTGTTTACATTTTCTATAATTTTATATAAATGGAATCATACAATAGGTACTCTTTTTTTGTCTAGCTTCTGTCCTTCAGCATCATAATTTTAAGATTCATCCATGTTGCTGCATCTGTCAATAGTTCATTGATGAATAGAATTCCATTGTATTGATATGTCACAATTTGTCTATCCAGTCATCCATTGATGGATATTTGGGTCAATTTCAGTTTGTGGCTATTACAAATAAAGCTGATATGAACATTCATGTACAAATCTTTGAATGAACATATGCTTTCATCTCTTGTGGGTAAATACTTAGGAGTGGAATGAATGGGTCATATGGTAGGTGCATGTTTAATTTTTAAGAAACGTCAAACTGGCTTTCAAAATGATTGTATCATTTTACACTTTTACCAGCAGTGTATGAGAGTTCCAGTGCCTCCATACCCTTGCCAAAGCTTAGTATGTTCATAATTTGTAATATTAGTTATGGTACCTCTTACCTTACTAGCATTACTTTCATGACTAATAATGTAAATATTTTTCCATGTACTTATTTGCTATCTGTTTATTTTATTTGGTGGTGTGTTCGAATCTTTTGCCTATTTTTTTGTTTGGTTGCTAGCTTTCTTATTATTTGTTCCAGGAGTTTTTATGTATTTCAGATAAAAGTCCTTTTTCAGGTACACAATTGGCAAATATTATCTCCCAGCCTATTCCTTGTAGTTCATTCTCTTAACAGTGTCTTTCAAGTAGCAGAAGACTTTTATTTAAATGTAGTTCAATTTATCATGCTTTTTTTTCTTTTGGATGATGTTTCTGGTGTTGTATCTAAGAATCTTTGCCTTACTGTAGGTCAAAGAGATTTTCTTCCAGGATTTCTTGCAGAAGTTTTATTGTTTTAGACTTTGCATTTAGGTCTGTGATCCATTTTGAATTAACTTTTGTATACGATGTGAGAAGTGGATTAAAGATTTTTAAAGTATACAAATATTCATTTTTTATATCACCATTTTTAAAAAAGACTATCTTTTCCCAATGAATTACCTTTGCACTTTTGTGGAAAATAAGTTGTCCATGAGTGCAGGGATCCATTTCTGAAATTTCTTTGGATCCCCAAGATCTATTTGTCTGTCTTGATGCCAGTACCACACTGTCTTAATTACTGAACTTTATATTATGTGTTATTAGTATTTATTAATAGTATTAGTCCTTCAAATTTGTTCTTTTTCAAAGTTGATTTGTTATCCTAGGTCCCTTCCATTTCTGTAAGAATTTGAATCTCAGCTTGTAAATTTCTATGAAAAGCCTGCTGGGATTTGATAGGGACTGTGACGAATCTGTACATCAGCTTGAGAGAAGATGGACATCTTAATAATATTGAACCTTTCAATACATAAACAGCCGTAGGAATTTTAAAAGTAATTTAAAAGACTTTTTTGCATCTATGTTCATGAGGGATAGCGTAGTGTAGTTTCTTTACTTTAAATGTCTTTATCAGAGTAATGTTGGTCTCACAGAATAATTCCGGATGTAGTACCAGTTTTTTAACATTCTGGAAGAGTCTGTGTAGAATTAATACTATGGCCTTCTTCAATATTTGCAAGAATCCCCCAGTGAAGCCATCTGGGGCTAGAATTTTCTTAGTTGGAAGTTTTTTAATTAAAAGTTTAATTTATTTTATATATATGTCTATTAAGTTTATCTATTTCTTACTGAATGAACTTATTACACTTTTAACACCTCTTTCATTTCTGATATGATAATTTGTGTCTTCTTTCTTCTTTTTCCTGATCAGTCTGGCTAAAGCTTTATAAATATTATTGATCTTCACAATGAACCAACATTTGGTTTCATTAATTTTCTGTATTTTTTAAATTGATTTATGCTAAGGCCTTAGTTATTTCTTTTTTTCTGCTTATTTTGTGTTTAATTTGCTTCTTTATTCCAGTTTCTTAAAACAGAAGCTGAATTCACTTATTTGAGATGTTTTTCTTGTGTAATATAGTTGTTTAGTACTATTAAATTTCCCCTAATTATTGCTTGAAATCAGAATTTAATAGAGGCATTATTGACATTTTTGGGCCAGATGGTTCTTTTAATGGGAAGTTGTTGTGTGCATTGTAGGATGTTAAGCAGAATCCCTTGTTTCTACTCTCTAGATGTCAGTAATATCCCCCCTCACCCCTCACCATTGTGACAAGCAAAAATGTCCCCAGACATTGTTAAATGTCCCCTGAGGGAGAGGAAGCAAAATCACCTCTAGTTGAGAACCACTGATTTAGGTGCAACCCACAAAGTCTGGTGTATGGTGTTCTCATTTATGTTTAGTTAAAAATACTTTATAGTTTCTTCTTTAATTTCCTTGATCCATAGGCTGCTTAATTTACAAATATTTGGGGATTTTCCAAAGTTCTTTATGTTATTGATTTGTGATTTAATTCCATTGTGGTCAGAGAACATACTTTGTATGACCTAAATCCTTTTAAGTTTGTTAAAGCTTGTTTTATGACCCAAAACATGGTCTATCTTAGTAACCATTTCGTGTGTACTTATAAATAATGTATATTCTGTTGCTATTGGGTAAAGTGCTCTATAGATGTCAAATAGTAGGTCAGATTTGTTGATGGTGTTGTTCAAGTCTTCTATATGCTTACTGATTTTCTGTATAGTTGTTGTATCAATTATTGAAAGGGGGTATTGAAGTCTCCAAAAATAATTATGGCTTTTTTCTATTTCTTATTACAGTTTCATCAATTTTTGCTTTATGTATATAAAAACTCTGCTATTAGGGACATAAAAGTTTAGTATTATTATTTCTAGATGAATTTAGTTCTTTATAATTATGAAATGATTCTTTTTATGCATGGTAATATTCTTTGCTCTAAAAATCTTCTTCGTTTGGTACTGACATAGCTGCTCTAGTTTGTCTGGATTAGTGATAGTATAAACTATTTCATCCTTTTCCTTTTAATCTACTTGTGTCTTTATTTTTAAAGTGGTTTTTCTCAGAGAAAAACATATGGATAGGTTTTACTTTGTCCAACCTGTCAATTTCTGGATTCTAATTGGGTATTTAGATAATATCCATTTAATATGACTATTGATGCAGTTGATTTAAATGCACAGTCTTGTTTTCTCTTTTTCCTATCTGTTCCTTGTTTCCTTTTTCTACTTTTTCTATCTTCCTTTGGACAAGTTGTATATTTTTTATAATTCTAGTTTATCTACCTTTGACTTATTAACTACCATTCTTTTTGTGTTACTTTAGTCATTATTTTACGGTTTTTAGTACACATCTCTATCTTATCAAGTCCTCTAAGTAGTATACTTTCATTTTTCTTCTCCCATCCTTTGTGCTATTATTGTAATTCATTTCATTTATGCATATATTATAAATCTAATAATACATAATTAATATTTGTTTAAACAGCCTACCATTCTTTAAGAACATTTAAATAATAAAAAATAATCTTAAGTATTTACCTATATTGGCACATTTCCAATGATTTTCATATCTTTGTGTAGACCTGCATTTCCATCTCATATAATTTTCCTTCTTCCCAAAGAACTTAACTTTAATATTTATTAAAGTTTAGATAGCTGGAGATAAGTTATTTTAATTTTTATGTCTGAAAAGTCTTTATTTTGCTTTCACTTTTGAGATATATTTTAGCTGAGTATAAAATTCTAGGCTAGCAGTAGTTTTTTTCCCATATTTTAAAGATTTTTCTCCACTCTCTTCTCATTTTAATCTTTTCTAATAAGAAATATGCTTTCCTTTCCTTGTCCTTCTGTATCTAACAATTCTTACTTTATCTGATTTCTTTTAGGATTTTCTTTTTTATCACTGGTTTTGAGCAATTTGATTATGATATGCTTTGGTGTGATCTTCTTCATATTTCACATACTCGGCATTTGTTGCGATTATTAGATTTATATTCCCCCCCCCCTCAAATTTAGAAACATTTTGCCCATATGTCATCCAAAATTTATTCCTGCTCCACCATCCTGTCTCTTTTGGGGGCTCCACTTACATGCTTGAAGTTGTCCCAAAGCTCAATGATGTTCTTTTCATTTTCTGTGTTTCACTTTGGGTAGTTTCTATTTCTATGTCTTTAAATTCACTAATCTTTCTGCAATGTCTAATCTATGGTTTATCCCATCTAGTTTATTTTTCATTACACACATTATGTTTTTCACCTACAAAGATTTGAGTTGGGTCTTTTTTATATCTTCTGTGTATCGACTTAACTTTTTCAACACATGGAACACAGTTATAATGAATGCTTTGGTGTTTTTGTCTGCTATAACTCTAACATCTCTTAGAGTTCTGGGTCAGTTTCAATTAACTGGTTTTTCTCCTTATCGTGAGTTTTATCCTGTTTCTTTGTGTGACTGGTGATCTTTTTATTGGATATCACAAATTATGAATTTTACATTGTTGGGCACTGTAAATGTTGGATTTCTACTTAAATATTCTTGAATCAGGTCTGGGAAGTAATTAAGTTATTTGGAAATAGGTTATTTTGTTGAGACTGTTTTGATTTGTTAGGTGGGACCTGAGCAGGCAAATTAATCCCCATCATGAGGCAATACCTCATGATTTTTGAGTACTCTACCCAGTGCACTATTCATTACGAGGTTTTTCAATCTGGCTAGTGGGAACTAGAACTATCTCCAACCCTATGTGAGCATTGACTATTGTTCCTTCTAATCCTTTCAAGTGGTTCTTTGCTGGAAATGGGTAGTTTCCTCACACGCATGCCCTGATAAGTGTTCTGCTGATCACTTGAGAATAGATCTTTTGCAGATCTCGAGGATAATCTCACATTGCAGTGCTCTCTTCTCTGGTACTCTGTCCTGTAAACTCTAGCCAATTTTGTCTTCCCAGACGCTCAGATTGTTTCTTCAACTTGGCCCCACCTAGGTTTCCCCTCCTTTAGCTCCTGCAAGACACTCTCTTAAAGCAGCAAGTTGGCACAATTATAGGTGTATTTTATTTGTTTACCATTTGTCATGAAACACTGTTCTTTATGCCTGAATTCCAGGCATATCATGTTATGAAAATGATAATGTTATTTATTGTGTCTATTTAAAAAAACAATTTCAGGCTAGAGGGTAAATCTGGTTACTACTACTCAGTCTTTGGCAGAAATGGAAGTTCTTAAATTCATTTTATTTTGAAAATTGATTTGAATGGCTATCACATCTGAAAAAGATGCCTTCAAATATATAGAGATGCAAACGAATGAAGTATGTAGTTGTCCATGCTTATTATATCATGGTATTGATTTTTGTATTCCATCCATCAATTATACATACATTTTTCTTGGAACGTAGCTGTTGTATTTCCCAGATGCACTCATTCTTCTTGAAAATAAGTGGAACTATGTTGTGTTTTTGTATCTTAAGAAAACGATTTAAAATGCATCAAAACCTTTTATATGGAAAATTTTTGAAACAGCTTAAGTAAATCTGTGGTCATATTTTTAAGTGTGCAGATACAAGAGTTTTCATAGATGACACACATATCATTTTTAGAAACAAAATCACACAGTGATGCAAACACTAGCAGATAGCCGTTCTCAAAATGTACTTTGCATGACAAAGAGCTCTTTTTAAAAGCAGGTAGGTTCTCACTTGTTAAAATCCTTACCTTGAAGGAACAGATTAAATTTTTTTATTTTAGGAAACATATTTTATGGATAACATATCACTGCAAGTCACTTGTGTTCACTGAAAAGGCCAGCAAATTGGGTTTTATGTGGCTTGAAACATCAGTGGAAAAAATTGTAAGGGTTTGTCTGCATTTTCTGGATGCTTAGATTCTAAATGTCTTACGAACTGTGATGGCTCCACATAATCATTAGCTTACATTTCAAGACAGAAAATACACCTAATGTGAGACTCAAATAGCCTCAATAATTATGAATTATTTTGGCTTCCTTCTTGTCTTATCTGATTACATCCTCATTGTTTCTTCCTCTTGAGGTGATTGATAAAGAGCTCAAACTAGGAATAGAAGTGTCTGCCAATTTTTGTTGTTGACCTATGAATTATTATGTTTAGGCCAAGTTTCTTGCATGAAGTCTCAGGCAAGAAGTCATCACTGTGACCTTCTTTGTACTTAGAATCTGCCCTTCCCCCAGCTTACCTCAGTCACCACATGTGACACAAGCCTGTCTTATATACAGAGTAAATTTAAGCACCTGTATCTATCCACATATGACAAGTTAGTAAATGCTTAATTTCCTATTTTTTAAATTTAAAATATGTAATTCAAAATTCTCATATTTTGAGCCATATCTCACAACTCAGAGAAGACTGGTTTGGCTTTGTGTTATGGTGCTTACTCAGATAAATTAGAGGGTTACAAGAAAGGAGGGAATTAGATTCCCAAGGTTATAACTATTGAGTGAGAAGCAAAGACAGGTCATGTGAGCAACTACTGCAACCATTAAGAGCCTGCAAGAAAAATATATCTACCCAGGACTGAAACCTTAATACTGAGGACACTTCTAGGAATGAATGAATATACAAGGATCATACTGAAAAATGTAAACTTATGTAACTACTGGAAAATAAAAACAAATCCCTTATAAAAAAAACTCCTTGCTACTTCAAGTTTAAGTATCAGGATGAGACCTAGATTATGTACTTTCTCACACAGGAAAACACACAAAGAGATGAACTGATATATTAATGGATCTCAAGTTCAGCTGTCAGCAGACTTAGTCATTCAATGAGGCATTCACTGATGGATAAAAACATCAAGTAGTGTATTTTTTTAAAAATAGGTTTTTATTTTGGAAAAAAATTTTAAGGAATTTGGTAGGAACTATTTTACCCATCCTGTATTCATTCCCCAAGGTGAGCCATAGGGGTTGCTTTTTCACAGTCTCTAATTTTAAACTTATCCCATCAGGTTCAACATGCATCATTCTAGCAATTTTTGCAAGTGTACAAAGCTTGCTCTTCAAGATAGAGTGGACCTCAGGCTTCTAGCCCCTCAGTGCTACTATTGTTCCAGGAGGAATGTGTGAAGGTTGAATGGTTGAGAAAGACCATTATGCTGGAGATGAGGTGCAAAGTCCTGACCTAAAGTATTTTGTTGACAACTGGTTCACCACCTTCACATTGACGTACTCTGTTTATCAAAAGAGCCGTTAAAAATTCCAAAGGCAATAGAGTCAAGATGGGAAAAGTCAGGAGGTAGAGCCACCATCCCAGGTTCCACGTTATCTGTTTGCCTTTGGTTACCCACACCTGTGATAAAGTCCATACCACAAGTCTCTCTTTGAAGATTATATCCTTGACATCAGTTTCCATCTGTGAGAATTGTGACTCTGAGCACCCGTTCTAACTGCATTGCCCCAGCTCAGAGGATGAGATGCATGATGTCGAGAGTCCGTGCTATGTTACCCAGTAACTTGAGCAGATGGACACTGATGCCCCTTCTTCCTCTGAGAAAAGCATCTGAGCTTCATGATTTCAGATAATCATCCTAGCAGTAAGTGTTTCAAGTTTCAAGAAGCTCTCTTCTCTTTGTTAAGTAAAGCTCAATTTAATCATTAAATGAGATGTTTCTATGTAACAGAAACACGTTGTCAAATGACCCCAGAAAAATTTAAACATTGAAGATAAGATACAGATACCAAAGGATTTTTGAATTATTTCTGCTTTTTAAAAATGGATACTTGTTTCCTCTTTTTATTCTATGACATCATCTTCTCTCTTAGAACTATTAGCAAGATCAGGAATTAAGATAAAATTTAAAAGTATGTATTGAATTTTAAAAAATCAACAGTTAATTATTCCATGTCTAACATGAGCACAACTCTGCAGTAGTATGATAAACTGGTAAAAACAGATTTTTCAAGTGAGATAGAAACGTACTTTTAATTTTATCATGTTTGTAAAGATGTGGTCCATATGCATAGGATGGTGGTTGATGAAGTTATATTTAGATGAATATATGTATTTCGGTATGTATTAAAATTTTAATTAGCACTTCAAACTTATGGTTTCAGAAATATTAGTTTTGATGGCAGAATGGCAGAAAAGGAGGCCTGTCGGAAGTTCAAACAGATTGTCGCAGCTGTCTATTTTTGTCACTGTTGGAATACTGTTCATCGTGATCTAAAAGCTGAAAATTTGCTTCTGGATGCCAATCTAAATATCAAAATAGCAGCCGTGTGGCTGACAGGGTCTTGGTGCTCCAGCCGGGTGTCAGGCCTGAGCCTCTGAGGTGGGAGAGCCAAGTTCAGGACATTGGACCACCAGAGACCTCCCGGCCCCACATAATATCAATCGGCAAGAGCTCTCCCAGAGATCTCCATCTCAACGCTAAGATCCAGCTCCACTCAGTGACCAGCAAGCTACAGTGCTGGACACACCATGCCAAACAACTAGCAAGACAGGAACACAAACCCACCCATTAGCAGAGAGGCTGACTAAAATCATACTAAGTTCACAGACACCCCAAAACACACCACCGGATGTGGTCCTGCCCCCCAGAAAGACAAGATCCAGCCTCATCCACCAGAACACAGGCACCAGTACCCTCCACCAAGAAGCTTACACAACCCACTGAACCAACCTTACCCACTGGAGGCAGACACCTAAAACAATGGGAAGTACAAACCTGCAGCCTGTGAAAAGGAGACCCCAAACACAGTAAGTTAAGCAAAATGGGAAGATAGAGAACAACACAGCAGATGAAGGAGCAAGGCAAAAACCCACCAGACCAAAGAAATGAAGAGGAAATAGGTAGTCTACCTGACAAAGAGTTCAGAGTAATGATAGTAAAGATGATCCAAAATCTTGGAAATAGAATGGAGAAAATACAAGAAATGTTTAACAAGGACCTAGAAGAACTAAAGAGCAAACAAACAATGATGAAGAACACAATAAATTAAATTAAAAATTCTCTAGAAGGAATCAATAAAACAACCCAATCCAAAAAATGGGCAGAAGACCTAAATAGACATTTCTCCAAAGAAGATATACAGATTGCCAACAAACACATGAAAGGATGCTCAACATCACTAATCATTAGAGAAATGCAAATGAAAACAACAGTGAGGTATCACCTCACACCGGTCAGAATAGCCATCATCAAAAAAATCTACAAACAAATCTTGTACTGTTGGTGGGAATGTAAATTGATACAGTCACTATGGAGAACAGTATGGAGGTTCCTTAAAAAACTAAAAATAGAACTACCTTATGACCCAGCAATCCCACTCCTGGGCATATACCCTGAGAAAACCATAATTCCAAATGAGTCATGTACCACAATGTTCATTGCAGCTCTATTTACAATAGCCAGTACATGGAAGCAACCTAAGTGTCCATTGACAGATGAATGGATAAAGAAGATGTGGCACATATATACAATGGAACATTACTCAACCATATAAAGAAACGAAATTGAGTTATTTGTAGTGAGGTGGATGGACTTAGAGTGTGTCATACAGAATGAAGTAAGTCAGAAAGAGAAAAACAAATACCATATGCTAACACATATATATGGAATCTAAAAAAAAAAATAGTTCTGAAGAACCTAGGGGCAGGACAGGAATAAAGACACAGATGTAGAGAATGGACTTGAGGACACAGGGAGGGGGAAGGGTAAGCTGGGGCAAAGTGAGAGAGTGGCATGGACTTACATATATTACCAAATGTAAAATAGGCAGCTAGTGGGAAGCAGCCACATATCACAGGGAGATCAGTTTGGTGCTTTGTGACCACCTAGAGGAGCACGATAGGGAGGGTGGGAGGGAGACGCAAGAGGGAGGAGATATGGGAATATATGTATACGTGTATAGCTGATTCACTTTTTTATACAGCAGCAACTAACACAACAATGTAAAGCAATTATACTCCAATAAAGATGTTAAAAATTTAATTAATGAAGATAGAAAAAAAAAAGAAATATTAGTCTTAAAAAGGAGTTAGTTTGAAAACTTCTTAAAAACAAGTGTTAGGTAAATAGTTGTGTCAGTAATATGCAAATATGGTCAAATAGTGCAGGTGGTAGGTGAATAGCTGAGGGTTCGAGGAACACTGCATTGTGTTGCTCTTAGTGCCATATGCATAACTTATGGGTTTTATTGACAAAGGTCTTATATGCTGTTTTAGGCCAGGTTCCTGAGAAGTGGAGCCTGAAGCAAGGATTTCTGTACAGGTGATTTATTAAGGGGATGCTTTCAGGAAAAACCTGAAGGGGAGGAAGGGCAGGAGAAGAAGCTAGGTAAAATTGTAATGTTAGGAGAATCTTAGCCTCAGACAGATCCCACAGGGAATTTGGGTGTGTAAATGCAACAGAAGTCTTGACATGCCCAGAGGCAAGGAGACCCAGCCGTTATAACCCCGCTTTAGTCTGTCATGGGCCATAGACCACTTGGGGGAACAGCAAAATTTCCCAGGTATCTCTTGGTGAGGTGGCAATCTTCTGGAGAGGAAAGCAAGTCACAGTACCTGGAAGATAGGCACTCTGGCCTGGTAAGGGGAATCTGGAAGGGACACCAAGAGCATCTGTCATGCATTCTTATAGGGAGAAAAAAAATACCCAGAACAATATGGGTAAACACCCATAGTACCTTGAGATGGCTAGCTGGTAGACTACAATCCAGTCAGATCTTGAAGCCAACAGGCAGCAATGACAATACACCATTTGTAAGAATTTCTGGCAGAAAAGGAATCTCATCAGTTCTGAGGATCATGTTGACCATCCCCATACTGATTTCATGCTTTCTCTGCTGGCCTCCCTGGGGCTGATGGCAAAGGACGACGCTAGCAGCGTTGTGACATGCAATCAGCAGGGCACTGCCCTTGTCTGCTGGGTCCCTGGCCCTAGTGTTACATGGATGTGGTCCTGCTAGGTGATACTCTGAATTTCTATTCTATCACAAGGAAGAAATATTTCCTCTTCGTTAGAGAGTCTGTTATAAAGGGGTTAAATGTGCAGAATCAATTAGCTGTGTGGCAGGCACTCAGAGGAAAGAGAGATTAGGTTTCAACCTGCAGGAGGTCTGGCTTCCGGCAATGGCTGGCCCGCTTCGGGGCACGGCAATTCATTGCAGTTGACCGCATATTTCCACCTAATATCTCGTAGACACAAACCGGATGCGTCTGATTAAGTGCTCCCAGCACTGGCTGTCATAAGTGCCTCTCTGGCAGCTCGCCTTCTTGCAGCTATTGGAGCTGGGAGTTGCTGAGATTTGCCATGCTCGCCCCAGAGGCTGTCTCAGGGGGGCCAGGTGTGTGGCAGTGTTCCTCTGCATTCTTGCATTCAACTCCTCTTAGTTCTTTTTGGTTTTGTTTGCCCCACTTTACCCTCCAGTCCTACCTTGTTCAGCAGACCTTGCCCCCTTTGTTCTTCCTGGATGCTACCTGTCTTCTTTGGGCCTGGCTGCCTAGTTTGGAGCAGGACGGAGGGCTCAAACATGGTCAGCTGGAGCTCACCTGGAAGTGAGAATGTTTAGTAAATTTGGTCAGTGACCACCAATTTGGGTCCCTGGCAACCAAGCCTGCACAGCATATTTCCTGTTGGACATAATGATATATGGCTCAGGGATTAACAACACAGACTTTAGAGCCAGACTCATTGTAGTTGGGCAATGTCACCTATAGTCTGTGTTACCTTGAGCAATGTATCTACTTTCCTGTGCCTCAGAATGATCATCTGTAAAATGGGAATAACCTACTTCGTAGTAGGTTACTCCTGTGGAATAACCGTAGTAGGTTATTTCTATGATGCATACAAACGGCTAGAAATAGTTCCTGGTACATAGCAAAATGTTGATGAAGTATTAGCAATTTTCATTATTAGCATTATTTATATAGCTAATATAATTTATATTATTTATATAGTTCTTCAATTCTAAGCAACTGAGAGTCTCTAATATCTTAGCTGATGAGTTCTCATCATAACTCTGAATTATTATGTTGTATCTTTCCATTAACCAAAGTAGAGCACAAAGAAATCTACCTTGTCTCTCACTGAAGTATTAATTGTATGCAGCAATGAAAAAGAATGAGTTTGCTTTATTTCCAATGACTTGGAAAGATAAACAAGATATAAAATTGAGGAGCAACTGAAAAATCACAAAACAGTGTGTGTAAAATGACTCTATGATCCCATTTTATGTTAAAAAACAAATGTATACATAAATATATATAATTAGGTATGTGATCATATTTTTATAGACATTATAATACGAACCAAAGTATTAATCTTTATAATTACTGGTACAGGAATCATTTTGTGGGAAGAGACCACCTTTGTTGAAAGAGAAGACCCCTGTACATTAAGAAAGTGCCTGAACCCCAGTGTCAAAGTTCATGGGGAAGGGAGGAGAGGTGAAGTGAAATAGAGGCGGGAGATTGGGTAGGTTCAGGCCCAGTGCAGTGCGGAGGAAGGTCAAAGAGAAGATAATCCCCAATTGGTGGTAGTGGGCGTGATGGAAGAACATTTAAAGACAATTTAAATGGGAGAGGAACCCATCAGTAAATTCGACACAGCTCCCCGGTACTTCAGAGAGTGAATTTCCTTTATGTAGACCATAGAAAAAGGCTACATTCAGTTTCCACGTTGGAAAGGGGAAGAGACAGGGTTTTTAGCTGGAGGCGAGCAGCATTTGGGTTATATGTACAGATCTATGGGGAGATGTGCAAATGGGGACACACACACACACAACCCAAAAGTGGGACAAATACATCTCAAAGTGTCATGTGGTGACTGCTGGGAAAGGGACATGAGATGGTAAAGTAAGGAAGATTCACAGCCTAATTTCTCTCACTCTCTCTGCCTCTCTTTGTATCTATCTGTCACAAGGAGTGTGTCTTCATGTTTATGTTGGTAACACGAGCAAAGCGGCTCCTTCCCATGCCTCCTTGGTGAAATGCTTCTGTCTGTCTCAGGATCCGGAGCCCAGGGCGTCACTGTTATTCTTCCTGCAGTTCCAAGTGCTGAGGAGCTGGAGGGTCTGGGGTGAACGCGTGTCTGGTCTGGGTGCCCAGCCTGAGGGTCCCTTGCCCTTCTTGTATTTTCTGCTAACTTTGTAAAAGGTTTGACAGAGAAGTAAAGCAACAGATGTTCCGTAATCACCAATTATGTGCCAGCCACACTCACTCATGTTTTCCCCTTTAATATTCTTACTAACCTCCTGAGTTAGTCATTGCAGACTCCATTTTACAGAGGAGGACTTTGGGCTCAGAAAGATTTGCCTGACAGCTGAGTTCATATGGCTAGCCGGTCCTGGGGTCACTATCAAAACCTAAGTGTTTTGGGGTTGTGGTTATGTTGTTTTGTTTTTGCTTTTTATTTCAGTCCCACATTGGGTCCCAATTCGCTTGCAAATGTTAAACCCTCAACTCCCTAGGGTGACTTTGTTTTCTAATCCTGCATTTTCTCTCACAGTCTCCTCTCCCTTCCTGTTAATCCCTACCTGCTGCCTCTTTATTCTTCACCTGCTTGCAGCTTGGCCAGTTTCTTTCCCAACTGCTCTGTAGTTGGTTCTCTTCGTGTTTTAGTCAAGTTGTCATTTGCAGATTTTCTTTTTCTCAGTCCTCTCTAGATATAGATGGAGCTCTTTGAGGGTAGTACCCTGTTTTGTCCATCTTTCCATTCCTAGGGACTATCATACTGCCTAGGAAATCAATAGTTTTGAATAAAGATTGGTTGGACACGCGGATGAATCGATGTCGTATAGCTGTATGTGTTCATGGTTTTCTGCCCAGCAAGACCCACTTCCATGTCTGCCCTTCATTCCCTCCAAGTGCAAACACAATCCCCTCGCCCACATTTCCCTTTACTTCTACCATGAAAGTTCGCCTCCCCTCCTTTCTCCCCATGCTCTTCGGCGGGAGCTGCAAAAGCTGTGTCCACAATGGCAGCGTTACTACTTGCGCCTTGTGAGAAAGCCTTAGTAGAAGAGAATGGCATCCAGGTGGTTCCCCAGACTTCATCCAATGAGAGAGTTGAGAGACCAGTGAATAAATAAAACCAGAGCCTTTCCCATAGCTTTCCGTTTGCGGTTGCCAACTACATTATGTGAAGGGCTGACTCTCGACATTTTAAAACTATAAAACGTTAAGTCCTTGAACCATATTTGTATTTCATTTATGAGAGTGTGAAATCTCTTGAGAGGAGAGAGTCAAGCCGAAATTATGACCGTCTATTCACCCTGGCGGGGCTCAGAGCATGCTGTTCATCTGCGGGAATGTGCTGAAATCCTCCCATCTTGTGGCCAAAAGAGGCATGACAGCTGTTGATTTTCTCAATTCTGCAGCTGCAGTGGGGAACAGCAAGCCAAGTGCCTGTTCTAGAACCGTTCTTCTTCGCCACAATGCGGAGTGGAGGCGCCTGTTTCCTTCCGCCTCCACCCTTTGATTCTCAGCATCTCTGCTTCTGAAAAACAACAACAATAATACATTTCACTCTTTCCAAAAATGTTTGTCCAGTGGAAGGCCGGATCTTCCATTCACGTACCCCAGTGAATTTTGCTGCCAGAAAGGCGTACGGCAGGCTTTTTGTTCAAAATAACAGGAGATGTTTTGTTTTCTTTGAATCTCGGGAAACAAAAGCAGACAATCAATACTTCACATGTGCTTTCTTCCACTTTTCTTCTCTTTGCCTGGTTGCACCGTCAATTGAAACAGATTTCTAAACACACAAATCAACCATGATTCTAACAAACCGTTAGTAGACAGGAAGGTAAACAAAGGATAAATAAGCGATGAGATGGTGATTCTTCAGTGAGACCGCGGAAGACCTAGCTGAAGCCACGCTATTGGTTGTCAGCAGGTGAGAAAGCCAGGCTTAGTGGGAATCGCCCTCCTGCTTTAATCTCCTTGTTTGTCCAAGTAATGCCCCCAAAATGGGAGGAACTTTTCTCTGAAAGCCATTGCCACACACACTCCTGCACACGTAGAGAGTGAAGGGGCATAAAAACTGCTGATTTGATGTTCTTGCCAGTGGGCAGACTGTGCAGTGACCAAATGCTGGGATCTAGCATACATTTATCATAATTTGATTAAAGATTTGGTTCACTTATGCTGATACCCTAGAAACTGGTTATTATATTTTGTTCAATATTACAATGGAATGAAAATGAGCTATTAATCCTGCTAACTAATCTTTACAACCCCAAACCCAGTCAGGAATCCAAATCTCTCCAAGAGATTTTGAATCATTTAGTAGCTGTTATTCACATCTCTCTTCCATATTTATAAAAGCAAACTCTTAAGCGAAATCATAGAGATTGTGACTCATTCTGGGAAAACTTGTCTTTTTCTTCTGTAGTACATGGCAGTAATGACAGAGGTTAAGCTCAGAGGTTAAGCAAAATCAGGGTGCCAGTGAAACATATTCTGTGTGCAGGATCGTTTTTCTTGGTAAAAAGTCCAATCCCTGGTACTGGATGTACTTTATAATAATGACTCACTGCTGTGAATCATAATTCTGTAAACACCTGAGCTGGTACAGAACTTTCAAGAAAGAAAGTTTCTATGACACTGACAAGACTATACTTGGTTACTTCTGAAGTGAGGTCCTGGGGGCCCTGTGTGGGATGCACTTGTGTATTTATGTAGATCTCTGGGCCCCATGCCAGGCCTATCAGACCAGACTCTCAGGAATGTGGCCCTGAACTCTGCATTTTTAAGTCAGGTCAGGTGACTCTTGTGCTCACCAATATTTGTGAATGCTTTCTCTGGAACAGTAGTTCTCAACTTCCCAGAGACTTTTTAAAAATGATTAAAAAAAAAAATGATGTCCTACCCCTTCTGAGATTCTGAATTAATTGGCCTGGGGTGTGGCTTGGGCATCTGGATTTTTAAAAGTTCCCCAGGTGATTGTAACATGCAACCAAGGTTGACAACCCATGCTCCAAGACTGGGATTGGCAATTTTTTTTTTCTATAAATGGCCAGATAGTAAATATTTCAGCCTTTGCAGGCCATCTGGTCTCTGCCGCACCTCCTCTACTGTGCTGTTGTAGCTTGAAAGCAGTCATAGATCATATGTAAACAAATGGACGTGGACTGCATTCCAGAGAAACACTGTTTACAATAAGAGGCGGTGGGCTGGATTTGGCTTGCTGGCTGGAGTTTGCTAACCCTTGATCTCCAATTTAAGGCAGACACTTAAGACCCACCCTAGGCTTACTGAATCAGACTGCATTTTATCCTGTATGTACATTAAAGTTTACGAAGCACTGCTTTAGGAGACAGCAGGGTGTAGAAAGGATACAGCAAGTGTTTGTCACACCCTATACCACACCCATGACAGATAATCTAATAAGTCATGGCGCCCTCTTCAGCAAGGTCTGCAAATACGACTTCAGAATCACTCTTAGCACAGCACTCCAGATAATACCACTTATTAGCTGCGTCGTATGGGACATAGCAGCCAACTTTCCTATTTCCTCATATATTAAAAGAAATAGTTTAGAAAGATTCCAAGCCTCGTTTTTTCTGATATTCTGTAATCCTGACTGTGGCCTAAATAACTGACATAAGTTAGTAAAAGAATTAAACTAACTGAAAGAGAACGCAGAAGATATTATTTCATACTGCAGAAATCGAAAAAAAGATTCTAGTGCCCAATTACTAGAGAAACTTAGACAGAAATCTTGGAACAGAGGATGAAAAATTTCTCTGAAGAAATGTAACTCCTGTCTCCTAGAAAACATCACATAACTGCCAGGAGGAGAATAAAAGAGGATGTTGCAGAGTTATTTTTTAAATAGTATCAAAAACAAAACTGTTCCAGTGGATCAAAGGGAAAAGGAAAATGAACAGACAGCTGAAGGGATACATTCCCCAGAAATGAGCATGGAATTTGAATACATTAATTTTACTTAAAAAAAGAGTCTTTCTCCACAAATAGGAAAGAAATTCACTGCTTCCCCATGAAAGGGTAACTGTTATGAAGTTTATTGATTTATGGTTCAGTAAGTAAGCACATTCCTTGCTCTTCAGCTGTTTGGATTAGAAACCAAACTGTGCACACCCTTTTCCTCTTAGTCACTTTGACCTTTGTCAAGGCTACGGGGTGATTCCAGGCAGACTGAGGTTTGAAGAGCCAATATGTGTGCTTCCACACAAGTGCTAAATGTCCATGGAGATGTAGACGAGGCCGGCCAGTCTTATAATTGCTGTTACTTTCGCAGGATGGTGTATCAGAAATTAAAGGCCCACAGTAAGTCCCCTACATATGAACCTTCAAGTTGCAAACTTTCAAAGATGCGAACGTGCTTTCACATGTCCAATCACGTTAAGTTAGTTCACGTGTCTGGTGTACATTGTCACGTGCATGCATCCTCTACAAGTGGTTGTGCTTTTGTCTACTTTACTGCATAGTACTGTATAGAGTACAGTTGTACAGTATCTTTATTTCAAGCCCAGGATGTCCGGAAGCAAGCGTAAAAGCAGCAGCGGTGTAGCTGGTACGGTACTATATAGCCGATTGTGTTAGTTGGGTAACTAGGTTAACTTTTGTTGGACTTACGAACAAATTGGGCTTATGAACACGCTCTTGGAACGGAACTCATTCGTATGTAGGGGACTTACTGTAAATAGGACTAAATTTGAATTCTCTTTCCGCTATTTACAATTGCTTTGACTTGAGCCAAATCTCTCACCATCTTGGACCTTCAAATTCCTCAACTGTTAAACAATTTCATGCCTTAGGATTTCTGTGAACATTAAGGGGATAAAGAGGATTTTTGCACAATCCATAATACACATCAGTAATTATTAGCTTCCTTTCTGGGCCTTTTTTTTTTTAGTTTTTCAAAGAAATAAAACTTTTTTCCCCCTGGTGAGTGACTAGTGATGAATATATTACTTATACAAATTTATAAATCCAGAGATGGGGAAAAGAGACCATAAATGCCTGCAAGTAAACAGTTTAATGAATGAGCTGAACTTGAAAGGCATAACCTAAACATAGTTTCATATTTTTTTTCCAACCATTACTTTCATGTTTGCTCTGTCTCCTCTCTTCCCCATCTGTTCATTCTAATTTGGGTGATTCCATAGATTTCCAGTCACTTTTAGGTACAATAAGAACATGATTAATTTTCAGGTATGAAAATGTTCAGTCAAATCTAAATAAAACTTTAATCTCACCTTCAGTTCAAAACTCGTTTCCTTCACCCAGCCGAGCCCTGAATCAGGGCATGGGGACCTGTAGTGGGGAAAAGGGTGTGATTAAGGGCATACCTAGCACAAAAGTCACCTTAGTATTTAAAAATGATCCTTTGAGGAGCCCCCAGTCATGGTGGGTTAAAGGTGAGTTGGCTGGATTTCAGCCGCTGTTGGGCCCCCTGACAAGGCCCCTTTGCAATGATCCAAGCAGCTGAATTTTCTTATGTTTTGTTTTGTTTTTTCATTATTTGTCCTGACCCTTTCACTCCCCCTTCTCCATTTTCTCTTTTGCTTCTGGATCCTCGGAGTAGAAGGGAAAGTGGTTGGTGTATTTCCAGAAAAATGCAACTAGTGTCATTCAGCTGATGGTCCCCACCTCGTCTCATGTTTGAATGCTGCCATTTGGTGTGGGGCTTAGATGAATTTTTTGAATACTCTGCACGCTTCGTGCACAATTCCGACTGGACCAGTCTCTGCGGATTCTGACTGGGGTGATGCACTCTCATTATGTCCTCAGCCTCTCTGTACTATCATCCCATTTTGGCAGGATGCATTTTTTTGACTGGGGTCCTCTTTATCTTCCAGGGCATCTCATTGGTCCATGGGGGCCTCCTTGCCTTGACAAATGGTCGGGGTGAAGTTTGTCCCCTCTCACATTGCCCTGTCATCATAGCAAGTCCATAGCCTCCTGCCTTCAGGTGTCTCTAGGCAAAAAGTAGGTACCACTCTCTTTATTCACCTATAATTGAGGGGTTACGTGCCTATTTTCCCAAGAACTATCTCACGAAGCTCCACTCTGGTGTCAGACTGAGGCTAACCTGAAGTTCCTGTCGCTGGCAACTTATTGCAAAACAGTAAGCCCCCTACATACAAATGAGTTCCGTTCTGAGAGAATGTTCATAAGTCCAATTTGCTCGTAAGTCCAACAAAGTTAGCCTACGTATTCAACTAACACAATCGGCTACATACCGCTGCTTTTACACTTGCTTCCGGACATCCTGGGCTTGAAATAAAGATACAGTACTACTGTACAGTAAAGTACACAAAAACACAACCACTTGTAGGGGATGCACACACGTGGCAATGTATGCCAGACATGTGAACTTACGTGATTGGACATGCGAACACACACATTCACGTCTTTGAAAATTCGCACCTTGAATGTTTGTATATAGGGGATTTACTGTATCCCCATCCTCTGCACTCATCCTCCTCACTGACCTGTGATGGTGTGTTCCGGGAGGGGGACCCCATCCTGTCACAGAATGACAGTAACACTCTCTCAGTGTATCTTTCCAGCGACTTTTCTCTAGGTCCACCTGGTGTTTATGATACAGCTAATTCTACCCTTGACCGCAGGGAGATGTGAACCAGGCTGGCTAATAGAGTCTCATATTCCCCTGGACACAGTGATTGGTTTTAGGGATGAGGAACTGCCCTAAACCAGGGCTATCCAAACTCATCCTGGGACTTTGACTGAAACACACTGAAAAAGGTATTCTTTTTATACTATGTTTGCTGAAAAGATGGAGCTATTGTTAGTCATCTTGTTGCCATGAAGAGAAAGCTTGCCTGAAAATAAGATCAATGCATAGGAAAAGCAGAAGGAAGAGATGAAAAGAGTCTTGACAATATCATATCGGCACTTGGAGCCTACATGTATTAGCTAACCCTTATTATATTTCCCAGTAATTTTACTTCCGGGTTGCACACACTTCCATGGCAGCATTCACTGAATTTACTGGAGTTTTATCTAGGTACATGTTTGTCTCCCTTATGAGAATGAGATCTTTGTATTCTCCTGTGGCCAGCAACACAGTGCTTCTCATTTGTTAGGCACTCAATGAATAGTGCATAAAAAGGCTTAAATGTTAAAATATTGATTTGAGCAGCACCAAATGTTCTACTCTTTTAAACGATCATAACTAGAGTCACTTTTCTAAGGTGAAGGATCTGATTACCCAAAAGATGGTAAAGATAAAGGAGGGACAGTTATCTATGTTAAGCTGACTTAAGGCAAACACGTGAGACAATTTTAAAGGGACATAATCTGTTGACACTACCATCACTTTTTCTCCAGCCAGGGAAGTGAAAAATCCTTACAAATAGCTAGATTTTTATATCTTTTTTTACTTATGAATTGGTGAACAGCTTGGGAGAACCTAATAACCTACTTCTTTGAATGCGTAGGACCACTGACAAGTCTGAAACCCTTTCCTTTACCATCTACAATAGACACATTAATATTGATGAATGTAATCTAATCTTTTTTTTTTTAACATCTTTATTGGAGTACAATTGCTTTACAATGTTGTGTTTGTTTCTGCTGTATAACAAAGTGAATCAGTTATACATATACATATATCCCCATATCTTGTCCCTCTTGCGTCTCCCTCCCTCCCACCCTCCCTACCCCACCCCTCTAGGTGGTCACAAAGCACCGAGCTGATGTAATCTAACCTTATTTGTTAACCATTGTCTAGAAAAAGTATTTCAAATGATGAAGTATAAGAAGAGGTGAAGTACAGGAATATGAGGGGATAGCTTAAGTCCCTACATACTTGGAGGAACACCAAAAAGCATCAGAGAATTAGAATTGAGGGATGAATTCTGAAACTGACCATAAATAACCAGAAAACTCCCTTTGGAAATCTTTGTGATAAGCACTTCCTGTATGGTTTCTGGAGACCCAGCTGGTCTTCAATCCATAAACAACAATGAAACATGTTAAAGGGGAAAGGTGAAGGAATAGAAACCAAAAGCTATGGGCTGCTCTTGGCTCCAATGTCATTTCTGATATTGGCCTGTTGAGGATGAAGAAGAAATTGATTCCTCCATGAAAAGTGGAATTGGGATGGATCACCCTTGTTCAAAATAAGAATAGAAGCTAGTCTCCAAAATGCTCTCAGCAGAATGTCGGCTCCACTGCCTGCCCAGCTGGCCTCCAAAGCACACAAAACATGGGCACTGCAGGCACTTAGGAGAGAATGCAACCGCCAACCTGCTGGTGGTTATAGCACATTCTAATCACCAACTGGTGACATAGCACATTCCAACAGCTCCAGGGAGGTATTTCATAGCGACAAAGCCAGGGAAGAGATCAACTGTCAATTTCATTTCATTCTCTAAGATTCATCCTTATGTTTCACTAGATAATGACCAATTTTTCGCTAGTTTCCAGTAGAAATGTTTTCACTTACAATGCAATTCATGACCTCAGCTTTTATAGACTTTGAGATGCACGTGTTTTACATTTCTCTCTCATACAATATCGCCGTTGAAGAGTTGACCATTGTTTTAGCTAGTGTGCCTTACATACTGTTTTATGCAATAAATAACTCTTAGATTCAGTTACAGAAAAAAAAAACATTTCTCTTGAAAATTTTACTTCATTATAGTTATAGGAAACTGAGAAGTATAACCCAATGTGCTTTGTTATCTGGAAGCTAAGATCTGAATGTAGAGCCTGATTGACTTTCTCCCTTCCTTCCTTCCTTCCTTCCTTCCTTCCTTCCTACCTTCCTGCCTTCCTTTCCTTATTTATTTATTAAAATTTTTTTCCAGTTTTATTGAGATATAATTGGCAATGGTGGTGCCAGAAAAACCAAAATCACTAGAAGGAAGAGGTTGCTGAGGAGATGGTGGTTGTGGTTGAGTAGGAAGCACAGTTGCAGACCCCTTGGATCCTGAACACACTTGAATTTTATTCCAGCCTCTAGCCACACAATTCCTGATATTGAAGTGTGATATTAATATCCCCCTCTTCATTAATAGAAGCAGCACCACATATCAACCTGAGCCTCTTAGAAAGTGCCAGAAGCCAGCATGGCTATTCACACTGGGTAATGGAATGGTAGGTATCAAAGGTTCCATAAAACTTTAGAACTCAGTAAATAGAGGCTTAATGATTTCTTTGTACAATGTTGATCGGGAGGCAGGTCAGGTGTTAGCATTTCCATTTTATGTAAGAACTGAGACCCAGAGTTATTTATAAATCGCCCAATGTCTCAAAGTTTACTGATGTCAGAATTGGGCTAAGTTCCCCTTTCTTAGTCCAGTATTCTCAGTACTTCATCAAGATTTAGTAAGTAGGAAGTGGGAAAATTGCCAGAATAAAAGCAATCATAATCTAGCTAAAAGCTGCTTTAAAGCAAAATATGAGAGCTATAACTGTATATTTTGAATCAAAAGAAGAACTGTTATAATCATTCCATCTTTAATTTCCCCTATCATGTCTTCCTTGGGTTAGGGTCATGAGTGAGAAATTCAAAGCACAGACACAATAAAAATAAATACTCGTTTTTTAATGGGGGAGGGGAGATACCGAACTGGAAGGAGAAGCAGAAATATTTGGGTGGAATTTCGGATGGTTTCTATGATTTCAGGTAAGAATCACCTCTCTAGATAACTGAACTGAATAGATCCTACAAATCCTTCCTGTTCTTAGTTCGTTTCTTTCCATTTTAGTTCACTAAGAAGACTCTATGAATGATTGATAGAAGAGAAAAAATACAAGCTCTTCCTACACCTGACATATAAGTGTATTTAGATGTACACTTTGGACTTGTAGTGAAATCAGTAACAACTCACGTGTCCATAATGCCATTGCCTGATGATTTGTCTTCCATCAGCTATGTTAGCAGACTTTTTTATTAGAGACCATAATATGAATCAATTCTCTATCAAAGAAGTGGTACAAAATATTATTGAAACTGCCCCAAATTGGTAAAGATAGGAAATAAAGAAAAGCCAGTTTCTCCCTTGTCAGACAATTATGTTTCATTTGTCCTCATAACCTCCACCTGGTAGCACTACATTTTAATTTTTGTTACAACAACAGAAAATAAGCTAAAGTCTGACTCACTGCCATTGTAAGAAAAGAAATACTGACTGGTCTGATTTTTTCAGATAGTTGGTACAAGCAGCTCCTTATGAGAGATGATTTCAACAACTGTAGAAAGGGAAGTTAGTATTTATTAACACTTGATATATACCTAAGACCTCATTTGATTCTCATAGGAAATAAGTAGTTTTTATTTTCTCTGTTTTCCAGTAGTGGATCTGAAGTTTAAATGTAGCTTTACTGGACTGTTTACGCCAAAGAATATTACTTCCCTAAAAAAGGAGCCTTCTCTCCTCTGGACCTGACATCTAAAATTTGCATTAGTTGTTAAGATGCAAATACCACATAGAAATGCCAATCCATTCGTTAGTTCTCAAAATTTAGGTGTTGTATCAGAATCACTTGTTACACTTGATAAAAATTCAGATTTCGTGCATTCCTGTTACAGACTGTGATGACTCAGAATCATTGTGTGTGTGAAGTCTGGGAAGCTGCCCTTTTTTAACAAGCAACATGAGAAACAAAAGTAGATGGAGATATAGATAACAGAGTAAATAAACAGATCAGGGTCTATTCAAACAATGGAACATCTTGCAATAATGATTCTTCTTAGGTGATTCACACGTGACATTTTGAGAAGCAGCTGCATTATTTCAAATATAAATTACTTGAGCCTTAGAGGAAATGAGACACAGATATTTACTAAGGGCATGTTTTGTCAAGAATAAAGTAGGAGTAACAAGAAGATGCTGGGCAGATGAAGAAGAGGATAGGAAGCATTTACGGCAGAGAATAACAGAAACACACCGGAAAGGGGCTTGCTACTTTAAGACAAGATAGCAAAATTTGTCCACCTCATGTATTGTCTGGAGATAACTGTCTAGCAGACTGTTGACAATTTTCCCCTCCTTTTTTGTAACCATGGACATCTTGTTTATCAGGACCAGTTTTCTACTGGAGGAGCTAAGAGTTACTGGTAAGAGTTATTTGGTAATTATCTCAATTTCTCCATATAACATTTAAGGTACTTGGAAGTTTGCATGATGAAAGGGGGTTGGACTTAAGCAAAGGCAGCATTAAGCTGGATTTCGACAATATGAACATCCAGGAATTTTCATCTCCCCAGGCAGCCCCACACAGGTACACATCTGTAATGCACGTGACTCTGAGAATGAAATGGTTAAATGCTGATACTCTTAAACTTCTGTAGCCAGAGGGAATGTTTAATAGCTTCACACAGGGAATAATATTGCATCAATGTTTCTGGGAAAATTAATCTCTTCAGTTTAGACTATAATCAAAAATTCTTCTCTCCCAAGGGTGTACCATTAATATGATAGTAGAGGGTATTATTCAACTGTGAAGCTCTCATACATTTTCTTACTTAACCCTGATAAACACTCTGTGAGGTGTGTTTTAATATCTCCCATTTTATAGATGAGGAAATGGAAGGATAAGGAGGATAATAAAGTTTGTTCCAATTTCCCATGAAAACAGAAATCTAAAGCTCACGCTCCTGACCAGACAGTATACTAAAGGGCTTTGTTCTCCCAATTTCACCGTAAGCTCACGGGGACATAGGGCTCAGGCACAGAGATCAGAATTCAGCGCAGAGCTGCAACACCAAAAAAGCTGAAAGCAGTCATTCTGGGATAACAGGCAAAGTAAGAAGTTAGCATTTTCCAGAGCTTAATGGAGGAAACAAAGCCTGTAAAACGATGGATGATAAAAATTTTTTACAAATTGTGGTAAAGGTTCTGATTCAAGAAAATGTCTTGCAACAACATAGACCAAATGAGAACAGCATAGGAAAATTGGGGGAAAGTCAATATGACTTAGAAAAGCAAAAGCAATAACTGAGCTCTTCTCTCTGTTACGTTGTTTTTACTCATTTCTGATTTATCAGGAACGAGAAGTTTATTTAAAAACCTTACTTTATATACTGTGGTTTTGAAATAAATTACTCATAAATTATGTATTTATATTATATTATATTATATTTATATTATATATGTCCAACACCATTCTTTTTGCCCACATTTAATTCCACATCCATTTTTTAGTGCTGACTCTATACAAAGCCTTTTAGTAATGAAACACTTTGAAGGAAGCAAGCTTCAACAGTAGGAAAGTAAAGAGAGATTAGATAGATATAGGTATAGATATAGTTCTGTAGTGAGATTAATATTTCTCTAATAATTAGCGATGTTGAGCATTATTAGAGAAATGCAAATAAAAACTACCATGAGGTACCACCTCACACTGATCAGAATGGCCATCGTAAAGAAGTCTACTGGAGAGGGTGTAGAGAAAGGGAACCCTCCTTACACTGCTGGTGCAAATATAAATTGGTGCACTGTGGAAAACATTATGGAGGTTCCTTAAAAAACTAAATATAGAGTCACCATATAATACAGCAATCCCACTCCTGGGAAAGTTGAAAACTCTAAGTCAAAAAGATACATGCACCCCAATGTTCACAGCAGCACTATGTACAATAGCCAAGACATGGAAGCAACCTAAGTGTCCATCAGCAGATGAATGGATAAAGAAGATGTGGTATATGTACATACAGTGGAATATTACTCAGCCATAAAAAAGAATGAAATAATGCCATTTGCAGCAACCTGGATGGACCTAGAGATTATCATACTAAGTGAAGTCAGACAGAGAAAGACAAATATCATATGATATCACTTATATGTAGAATTAAAGAATAATACAAATGAACTTATTTACAAAACAGAAATAGACTCACAGACATAGGAAACAAAACTTATGGTTACCAAAGGGGAAAGGGGGGAGGGATAAATTAGGAGTCGAGGATAACAGATACACAATACTATATGTAAAAATAGATAAACAACAAAGATTTACTGTAGAGCACAGGGAACTATATCAATCTCTTGTAATAAGCTCTAAATGGAAAAGAATCTGAAAAGACTATAGATATATTATTACATATATATACTTATATATATATGTATATAGCTGAATCACTTGGTTGTACACCTTAAACTAACACAAATATGTAAATCAACTGTAGTTCAATTTAAAAAAAAGAAATGAACATAACTCTTCTTTCATAAGGAGAGTGTGATCTTTCTCAGCCTTCTCAATGCATCCTATTTCTATGCTAGCAAACCCCCAAATAATGAACTTCTCCAAGCCTTGCTATCAAATGACTAGATTGTTATTCCCTTCCTTGACTATTTATTGTAGTCTAATTCTAATACTCAGCATACACAAAATTAACATCTAACAGACTATACTTAGAAAAACATTTATATTGTTCTTTGGTGGGAGGGTCTAGGTATGCAATGGTTTAATATCACTGACTACAAACAAATTACCACAGATTTAGTGGCATAAACAATACAGATTATTATCTTGCGGTTCTCTAGATTAGACGTCTGACATGTGTGTCACTGGGGCTAAAATAAAGCGGTCTGCAGGACAGGATTTCTTTCTAAAGGCTCTTGGGGAAGGATCCATTTTCCAGTTTTTTCCAGAGTTGGAGGCTGCCTTCATTTCTTAACCGCCCTGACTTCTTTCTCTATCTCTCAAAGCCAGCAAAGTTCAGGCTGAGTCCTTCTCAAGTGCCATCTCTCTGCTTCTCTCCTCCACGTTTAAGGACACTTGTGATATACTGCACCTACTTAAATAATCCAGGATAATCTCTATTTTAAGGTCGGTTGATAAGCAGCCTAATTCCGTTTGCCATGTAATACATCACAGATCCCATGCGTGAGGATGCAGACATTGTTTCAGGAACCAAAACGCCATAAGGCGTATTCTCTACAATCTTATACTTACATGAGCTTCAAATATATGAAAACCATGCAGACCAGCTTCTTTATTGTGAAATCTACTTGAGATTGTTTATATTTTTTAAAAGAAAAGGAAGTGAGATTACTTAAAATGGAGGTTGATATCAGGGACTCTTGGGGTCAAATAAAGGATTCTCCTCTCTCTGTGTCGACTCCAGCTCATCTACGGTTAATTTTTCATTAAACAAAGTTATAATTTCTTTTCATGAGATGCTACACAAGATGGAGATTCTAAATGATCTTTATAAAAAATACGACATTACTGTTTGTGGAAGAGGATTGTTTAAAAACAGTACTGAATACTTTTTTCTCATCTGAGACCTAACGTTTGATAAATTAAGAAATAAGAAATGGTAGAATAACAAATTATTTTTAAGAATCATAGACTTTAAAATTCTCTTTTATAAGCATTAATCATTCTCATGGTAAGGAAGAGAAATTCCATTATTTTACCTCTTATTCTAGTCAGAAAGGACACCAGCAGGGTGATTTCCAGCATACAATAGACAAACAGAATAGCTGTTGACCAAGATCTAAAGAGAAAAGCCCAGCTCACTAAAATTATCAAATGAATTGATTTGTAAATTATTTTTGAACACCTATTTGATTCCACATGCATTTATTGAATACTGACTCTATGCAAGCCTTTCTAGTAATGAGTACTTTGGAGGAAGGAAGCTCACAGGCAGGAGGACGAGGTGGAGATATATATACATATAACATTTCAATATGAATGACTGTAGTAAATGACAGAAATTAAAAATTCCAGTAGAACACAAGCTCTTTGAAGCAGAAGTTTTTCTAACCCTAAAGCCAAGAAATATGGGTCAGTAACACAAATAGAATGTGCTATGGGATTTTAAAAAGGAAGTACAAAATTTCATAAAACATCAGAGGGAAAAATGGGGGCTTTAGACCCCACCCTGCTTGACTTTTTTTTTGTCTTCAATTTTGAACAATTTTTTAATTGAAGTATAGTTGATGTATAATATTAAATAAGTTACAGGCCGTACAATAGTGATTCACAATTTTTAAAAGTATTTACTCCATTTATAGTTATTATAAAATATTTGCTATATTCCCCATGTTGTATCCTCGTAGCTTATTTTATATCTAATAGTTCCTTGCTTGACTTCTAATGATGTCATTATCCTTCTTTAACACTAGGTGGCACTACAAATGCAGGCATTGGAATAAAACTCTGTTTCAAAGATGGGTGCCCACCTGCTTAGAATGGGAATCATTTACCTCTTCTGTGGGAATTTCTCTGAGTTAGCCAGAGCTAGAGAAAGAGAAATACTGAAGGGGGTAATACAGGTGGGGACTTTGTAATACTTGGATTTTAATCAATATTTCTTTGGTGAAAGTTACCATTTGAAAATTAAATTTTAAGACTTTCTTTTTTCTGTAAGATCTTATTTTATTTTTAACATATAGGAATTTGGAAAAAGATGCTTCTTTTGCATTTGACATATTATATCAAACTTTTTTCAAACATCATTCCATATTTAATCAAATTCCCTTGGACGTATTAAACTACAAAGACAATTTCAATATATCTGGATTGTCTCAAATGGTTAATCACCTAAGACACATAGAGATTTTATTTTAAATACCCAAATACAGATCTAACAACATCTTGCTAAGCACTGAATTTGTAAATCAAACAAATCAGATGTACAAACATAGTAGATCAAATTCTTCTAAGCAGTCTTCAACTAGCCTTGAGACCCAGACCACACACAAGGGCATCATAATGCTTCCTTAGGAACAGCTGGGACTAAGCCAAGCTATGTTGCCTGTGGGCTCTTTTGATATGGTCACATTTTTTTACTGTCATGTGAGTAGGAGCTTTCTAAAATTCTCTTTTCCTCTGAAATTACCTAGCTACTTACATTTACATTATTGTAACCAGTGCTTTGCCTCAAGTAACTGGGTCCCTTAAATTCAAAGGGAATTTTTCAGGTCTCTTGGCCTTATAATTCTTTCTATAATTCTTAGTGACATCTCATGAGGTCTAGAGTGGCATTCAGGACCTCTTCCTTAGGCTGGGGTTACATCCTTTCACTTTCATAATTTATGCGCCTCACTTCCCCCCACTTTACAGTCCTTTCATTGACATTGGCCTGGAACTTCCTCTTTAATCCTAGAGCCAGGAAAGCACCTTTGTCTCAAATAAACTTCCCGACACTAGACACTGGAGTCAAGATAGCAGGTTTGCGCCTTTTATCAAAATTGTGCCAGACATCAAGACTCAGCAGTTGATCATGGAATATGGTAACAGCCAAATGAATTCCTCTAACTTTCAACTCACTTCTGCTTTCACTTTCCTATTGTCTGTTTGCCCACCATGACCAAAAGTATCAGAGAATTTTATCTGATACCAAAAGTATCAGACATATCAGAGATCATATCCACTCAACTCCAGAGTTTTACACAGAAGGATTTCAGAGGTTTCTTCACTGACCTGCCCAAGGTCAAATACCTGGGCAAGGTCAGAGCTGAGACTTGAACCCAGGGATGATATTCTTTCTCTACAGCTCCACTGATGTGATGTGGGTTTATGATAGGGGCCAACTGCGTGTTATGTTAGGGAGTCATTTTACTCAACCCACTTATTTTTTTGGAAGAAAATCAATAACCTCAAGACAACATAACTAGTGACCTTAGGAAATGACTTGATTTTATAAACTTCAATGATAGCCACTATTTATTGAAAAAGTAGCATGTAGCAGGACTGGAATTACTATTTTCCACATAAAACAACAATCTTGTAAGGAAGAAATTATTAACTAATTTAACAGATGATGTAACCGAGACTAAGATGTTAAGTAACTTTTTCAAGGTTAAAAAAAAAAAAAAGATCTGGAATGAATTTCAGAAACAACTGCTTCGAAACCAGTGTTATTTCTTCAGCATTGGAAGTCCTCTTCATTGCTAGCATTTTTGTTTAGTTTTAGTTTTCACTGTTTTTTTTTTAAATATAAGACATTACAATTTTATAATTCACTAAGAGTTCATTTCAAAATTGCTTTTGAAGTTATCTTTTATCTAGGTATGTTATTGATTTTGAGTCAATTTTCAAATGACAGTTACTCAATAATTTATATGACATAGGGTTCTAGATGGGGCCTGTTTATCTCCCTGGAGAGAAATAATTTTACCGTTCTAATAGTTCTGGAAATACTTTATCTTAGGGATGAACCTCTGCAATTGATGGTGTGTGATGTCAGGAGCCTGGAGGTGGGTGGTCCCTGCAGCTGTTCAGCAGTGCTGATAGGGAGCAGAGTTTGATCCAAGTTTCTGCTCCACAATCTGTGGTATGTTTGCTTTGGTCTTCAAGCTTGCTGCTTCATCGTGGAAGGATACACCTGCCAGTGTATCTCTACTGAACTCCATACAAAGAGAAGGTCCCTTTGTAACAAGAAAGCAAGTTTTCCATGGAGCCCCACATAGGAGACTTCTGCTTGTGTCTCTCTCCACTCCCATGAGGCCACCCCTAGAAAGAAGATTACTAGGGAGAAGGGGATGGTGGGTAAGTGTTGACTCAGACAACCTACAAAAGGTGAATTACCAAAAGCCTCTGGAATTTAGAAAAAGTGGGCAAGGGGTGAAAATTCAATGACAAATCCTGAAAAGTGTAAGCCTGTTTTGTATCCTCAGGATTTCAGCAGTCAGGAAATACTTCAGGAGCCAACCTCCAGAGCACTATGCCAAGTTGGATAAAAAAGCCAAATCCACAAAGCGGGATAGTCTACATCTGTCTCACACAGGGATTAGCCCTAAAGTATGCACACTGTCTCCTGAAAATCCTTTAGAAATGAGTCAAGTTAGCCACGGACATATTGGTTCTTAGTAAGTTCAGTGTAGCAAATTTCTACTTCAAGTTTTCAAACAGATCTCCTTTTATTTTTGGTTGACCATCAGATGAAATAGTTGGCCTTCATTTATGCACATAGTCATATAAAAAATACATACCTTTAAAACTATAATTGCACTCAAGTATCTCAAATAATGAATAGCATATGTGCAGCAGACACTTGTTAACTCCCGACCAAATACCTGTTTTCTTCTTTCTCCTTAAACAGAATTTCATTGCTACTATTATCGTATTTTTACCCCTTCAGATTCTGTGCAATTAAGGGTGGTCGAATGACTCTTTTCTGCCTAATAAAAATATTTAGATTTTTTTTTTGTGAAATATAATTAAACAGAGAAAACTACATAATATATATATTCAGTTTAATAATTATGAAGCAAACACCTGGGTAATCATACCCATCAGATATTTAAAATTTTGTTTGGGAGAGTCGTCCTTGTTCTTTTATGTATCTTTAGTTTATTTCTTTTCATTGTTGCAAGGTATTTCATTGTATGAATATATTCTGATCTAATATGGTGATGGATGGTAACTGGACTATTGCGGTGATTATTTTATAATGTATAAAATTATCAAATCACTATGTTGTACACCTGAAACTAATCTAAGTTTGTATGTCAAATATGACTTAATGAAAAAAAAGATTGTCCTGATCTGTTTATTTATTTTGCTATCTATATCTATATATCTATATCTATATCAAGTTTGTTTCTCATTTTGCTTCTTATTACACATTCTTAATGTATGTATCCTGGTGCAGAGAAGTCAATATACTCACTGATTAATTCCTAGGGTGTATGCCTAAGAGGGGAATTGCTGGTTTAAGGAGTTATGTATACATTTAACTTTACTGGATGATATCAAATTGTTGTTCCAAACTATTTTGAAAACAGCTGTCAGCAGAAGTGTATGACAGTTCCTAATGCTCTATATTCTCACCATTAATTGATCTTGTTGCACTATTGCCAATCTAGTCGATGTGTAGAAATAGACCATTGTTATTTTAATTTCCCTAATTACTAGTCTGATCACATTTCCCTAGGTTTATTGACCACACATTAGTTTGCTAGGGCTGCTATAATGACATTCCCCAAAATGGATGGCTTAAAGAGAAATTTATTATCTCATGGTTCTGGAGGTGACAAGTCTAAGACCAAGGATCAGCAGGTTTCATTCCTTCTGAGGGCTGTGGGGAGAATCTGTTCCTTGCCTTTCTCCTCATCTGGTGGTTTACGGGCACATTTTTGGCATTCCTTGGTTTATGGATGTATCACTCCATCTCTGCCTTGATGCTCACGTGGTGTTTTCCCTGTGTGTGTCTGTGTTCAGATTTTCCCTTTTCATAATGACACCAGTCATACTGGATTTAGGAGCCCACCATACTCCAGTACGACCTCATCTTAACTAATTACATGTAGCAACAACCCTATTTCCACTTAAGGTCACATTCTGAGATCCTGGGTATTGGACTTCAGCATATGAATTTGGGGAGAAACAATTCAGCCCAAACAGGTAACTGGATTTCCTTTTCTGAAGAGAAGCTGTTGAAGCCTCTTTTGCCATTTTTTCTTTTGGGAGGGGGTCTTCATTAATAACTTTAGGATTTGTGTGTGTATACCAGATCTTTGTTTAAAATATATGTTGCAAATACAACATCCCTCTCTATGGCTTATCTGTTTATTCTCCTTAGAATTTGTTTTATGCATGGCATAGTTTTCATTTGAATGTGGTTGAGTTAACAGATCTTTCCTTTATACTTAGTGACTTTTGTATATTCTTTAAGAAATATTCTTCTTCCCTGACTTCATGAAGATATTATCTTATGTTATTGCCTAAACATTGATAGATTAGCCTTTCATCTTTATGTTTTTATCTACCTGGAAATATCCTTGTGTGTGTGTGTCCATCCAACTAACTGTCCTAGTTCCATCTGTTGAAAAGTTTGCCAGTCCCCCATTGACATGTCATGCTGTCTCTATCATATTTCAGATCGATGTAAGTATGGACCTGTTTTTGAACTCCTGATCAGTTCCAGTGGTCTATGTTGCCTTTCTCTGTGCTAAAAGAACACCTTTTTAATTAACATTGCTTCAAATAAATCTTGATATCTGGTAAAGGATTGTTCTGGTCTAACATTTTTCTTCTTCCAGAATGGCTTGCCTGTTCTTGGCTCTTCACATTTTCATATATATTTTAGAATCATACAAAATTTAGAATAAAATTACGTGGAATGCATAGGTCAATTTTGATAAAGTTGATATCTGTAAAATATTGTATCCACAAACATGACCTACGTCTCTTTTTTATTTTGGTCTTTTAAATTATCTAATTTATTAATTATATAATTAATTAGAGTAATTAATTAATTTAATTATTATAGCGTTTCAATAAAAACTCTAATTTTCTCCATAGAGATTTTGTTCATCTTTTATTTGTTCCTCAGAATTTGATATGATTTAATGCTATTGTAAGTGATACTTTTTTCCCTGTTTTCTTCTGTTGTATAGGAAAAAATTGATTTTTCATATATTCATTTTGTATCCAGATACTTCACTAAATTCTCCTGTTAATTTGATAATGTATTTAGATTATTTAAGATTTTCTGTGTTCACAGTCACACCATCTGTGAATAATGAAATATTTTTTCCTTTCACAATTTTTATCTTTGTTTCTCCTATTTAGCTAAGGCACTTAGTGCAATTTTTTTTTTTTAACTGAAATACATTTGACATATAACACTGTGTAAATTTAAGGTGTAAAAAATATTGATCTGATATATATATATTGATAACCCATTGGGGTTATAAGTAGAATATGAGTCTGGAGTTTGCAAGGGAGGTCTGGACTGCTGTGGGAGTAATCGGAATAGAGGTGGCATTTAAAGTCATGATATTAGGTAAGTGTAGACAGAACAGAAGGAAACAGGTGTGTAGAGAAGTCTTAAGCCCTTGGATAAATATTAGGGAGAAGGATAAGAACCTCTAGAGAATATACGGCCAGTGATTTAGGGAGAAAGCAAAAAAGTATGTCTGGAAGCTAAATGAAGAAAGTGTTTCCGGCTTCCCTGGTGGCGCAGTGGTTAAGAATCCGCCGGCCAATGCAGGGGACACAGATTCGAGCCCTGGTCCGGGAAGATCCCCACATGCTGTGGAGCAAGTAAGCCCGGTGCGCCACAACTACTGAGCCTGTGCTCTAGAGCCTGCAAGCCGCAACTACTGAGCCCACGTGCCACAACTACTGAAGCCCACATGCCTAGAGCCAGTGCTCTGCAACAAGAGAAGCCACCGAAATGAGAAGCCCGCACACCGCAACCAAGAGTAGCCCCCGCTCACCACAACTAGAGAAAGCCCGGGCGCAGCAGCGAAGACCCAATGCAGACAAAAATAAATAAACAAATTAATTAATTTTTTTAAAAAAAAGAAAGAAAGTTTTTCAAGGAAGATGGACTAACCTGTGGATTGTGTCAAATACTCTGATGGAGTAAGTAAGCTGAAAACTGAGAATTGGCCATTGTTTTGATTTAGCCATGTGGGGTCATTGGAATGAGGATTTAGAAGAAAAAGGAAAAGGAATGAGAAATCATGAGAACAAACAACCCCTTGAGAAAGTCTCGAGAAAAAAATGAACAGAGAAATAATATTGTATGAGTGTAGACTGTTTAATAATTTTAAAAGTAATTTCCCGCTCCTTGTTTCTTGGAGATTCTCCATAGACAGGGCAATGATTTTCCATTTTATAATTAGGAAACTAAAACTCGGGAAGGTAGATTGTCTTGGTTATTATTATGCAGCTAGCAGGTGACAGAGCCAGGAACAGTGTTCCAGAATACACAATGCAGATGCTATGCGCAGTGAAGATAAATTCCATGTGCTTAATTGCTCTGCTGAGGGCCATGCTCGGCTGGGTTCGGCGTACAGCTCAGTCCGCTAGTGATGTTCTTTGCAGGTTGATGAAGTAATTTGTTCAGCTCCAGAAACCCCGGGGGTCTTCAGTAGGTGTTAATTCATTAATTGATCCTCAGAGGAAAGTTGTAAATCCCAATCTGTTTTCTTTATTGAAGAATATAATCACAATCCGCATATAATCACTATAATCACATATTTACTCCTCAGACTAAGATCCTTTGATTTTCTCAGTGTCAACTGGGGACCTCATTTCAGTTGATGCTTGTAGTGTAGAATCATCCAAAGGGCCATTATTGTCATAATTAGCATATAAATTTAATTTAATGTCTACAGCAGGCAGAGAAAATTATTCAAACACATAATATTCTTCCTTGGCCCCATGCAATTTCTTTTTATAGGAAACTAGTTAAGTCCAAATTAATGTCCATCAGATATGTAAAGGAAATCTTGCCAGTGATATATGTAAATATGCATTTATGTCCTTCTGCTATAAACAAGGCACTTATGAGAACTTATCAGACCACTGAGTGAAATTGCTAGCTAAGTTTTTCCCTTGCTACACTCTAGTGTGGAGAGGAGAAGCAACATATTCCTGGAATGCAGGGGTCAGTGACACAGGAAAAATGTTTAAATATGATAAATGGTAACTGCTATAGAAAATAAATGGAATTATCCCCCATCAGACACACACACACACACAGACACACACACAGACACACACTACTAAATAAGGGGAATCAAGAATTAGAGAGAATACATATTGAGGGCCTGCTGCGACCCTGCAGGTTCACTGTCACTGATTTGTGAGGAAACTCGGCTCTCACACTGTGGTATAGGACTGTAGTCCTACTTCAAAGAGTCAAGGTGGCAACTGTTTTAGATACAATTCCACTGTGAGTCGTGTCAGAGAACTGAAAGCAAAGAGCTCTCCTTAGTTTCTAACTAGTTGGAAAATCAGAAGCGTAAGTATTAGAATTCTGCAAACACACAAGTTCGAGAAGAATTCCTGACTTTGACGTTCACAACACTTAAAGGGGAAACAGAGGTTTGCTTGGAAAGGTTTCTAATTCCCACATGCAATCCTGAGAGGTAATGTTTATGATGATTATATAATCATATGATATATATTTATATATATATATAAATATATATCATATGATTAAGTATTTTTTGTTATTTGTATCTCTTTGTAGTCATGATACTTATAGAGTGGGCACACATTTCAGTGCAAGAAATGCCATGCTTCTTCTATTGCTGAAATTAATTTAAATTCAACTCTAAACTCCTATGCCACCAATCTCTCTTGCTAAACTCTGAGTAGCCCTCCAGGGTTGTGCAAATGTCCTGGGGTTTTATGCAAAGCAAATATTTGAGAAGGTACTTTCCATATGGGATCCATACTAGTCCCTGCTCAGATGCCCCTTGTTCACAAGTCCTCATGGTCCTTTGAAGTCCAGCCGTGTTATTCCTTCATAGACTGAGGCACAGGGTCTTTGCTGGTGCTGAAACTCAAGTGCCCAGAGCCCCAGGGCATGGCCCGAAAGCATCCTCTTCCCACCCTGGGGAGATGCCGGAGTCTTTCTTCCCACTCTCACCCTCACTCTCTCCCTGCAAAGATACTTCTTCTCCCTTCCACATTCTGGAAGCATAAAATAATGTCTTTAATGAGCCTAGGCTTTTATAAAGCACAAGATCGATTGGCCTTGTAACAGTTTCTACCATCCACCAGTTCAAGGATAAACTCCCAGCTTGGGGGAGGGAGAAGGTAAACTGCCACAACTGCAAAGTAGAGAAAGGAAGGACGTTGTCAGTCCAGTACATTAGCTGTTCCAGAAATGCCTGGTGAGAGTATGAAATGAAAAGGATATCCCATAGGTCAGTGCGTGGGTCTCTAAGGCAATAATATTTGACTCAAAGTCTGTATTTTTGTTAATCTCTTCACAACAACCTTCACCATAGCTCGCTTTTAAGTGTCTTTGTTTTTTAAGGTTGTGGGGTGTGGGGAGAAGAAGCAAAGGAAGGATGCCAGGGAGATGGGAAGTGAGCGGAGGGGAAAGGATGGGAAGGGTGTCGAGAGTCTCTGTTTTCAGTTCCTTGCTGGTGAAGTCCCGGAACGCTGCTACGGCAGTGAGATCAGAAAGCCAGCTTGCATTTCTCCCTTCGGCGATGCGTTTTCAGGTGATAAGTGGTAATGAGCAAGGGGGGAGTGGAGAAAATGGAAAACGTTGTAAAATTGGAGGATGAGGAGATAAAGAATGTTTGAACCTCTTTAAAACTTTTGAAAAAAATTGCTGTGAGCTGTCTCTCTCCACAGCCTTCCTCTCCTTCCTTGAACCTCTCTTCCTCCTTCGCTTTCATACACACACATGCACGCGCGCACACACACATGCATGCTCACACACACATGCACGCTCACACACATGCATGCTCGCAACACATGAATGCTAGCACACATGTACGTGCACACACATGCACGTACGTGCACACACATGCACGTACGTGCACACACATGCACGCTCACACACACGCATGCTCGCACACATGCACGTGTGCACACACATGCACGTGCACACATGCGCACGCTCACAGACACATGTGCATGCACACACATGCACGTTCTCACACACATGCATGTGCAGACACACATTCATGCACACACGCACACACACATGAACGCTCCCACACACATGTGCACACACACGCACGTTCACAGACACACATGCACGCACACACATGCACACACACATGCACACTCACACACACACATGCTCAGGCACACACACATGCACGCCCACACACACATGCATGTGCAGACACACATGCACACGTGCGCACACACACACATGCATGCGCACACACAGTCTCTTTGCAAGTCTTCTCTCTGTTGCATTGCTGTCCTGCCTTTCTCTTCCCTGATTTCTAGAATCTTTCGACTGTATTAAGCATTCATAGTTTACGGTAATATATTTCTATACACTAAACTGACTACTAAAATTTTTTTAAATTTCTTAACTCATAAAATTCCAAATACATTCTTTGTTTTCTTTTTCTTTTTTTTTTAAATTTTTATTGGAGTATAGTTGATTTACAATGTTGTGTTTGTTTCAGGTGTACAGCAAAGTGAATCAGTTATACATATACACATATCCACTCTTTTTTAGATTCTTTTCCCATTTAGGCCATTACAGAGCATTGAGTAGAGTTCCCTGGGCTATACAGTATGTCCTTATTTGTTATCTATTTCATATATAGTAGTGCATATGTGTCAATCCTAATCTCCCAGTTTATCCCCCCGACCCCTTGGTCATTCTCTATTTTCTATGCTTTCGTTTTAACCAAATCTTTAACCAAGTGGATGGGAAACCCAAATATAAGGACAAAAATGTTTCTGGATTTTGGTTTATTATCTTGTAGACAAATACATTGGCATACTTTCTCCATGTGGAAAAGAAAACTAATCTCATACTAACATTGATAAGAAGCCAAATGTGACTGAGGAAAAGGCAATCCTTCAGTTGATCCTTAACAAAATATTTTCTTATTGGTATGTATTGAATGAACCACTACAATCAAACTGAGATAGACCCAACCAATTTAAATTTGTCTATCTTTCTTTTTAATTAGAAGGAGAGTTTCCAAGTGATTGCACTCAGAAAAATGGGTAACACCACCATTATGTAAACATTTTGTTCCTTGTTTCTCTTAGTATTTGCTTTTCCTAATGCAAACTAGCTCACTAATCTTCCTGAAGCTTAAAGAAAGAAGTCTTATATAACCTGTGAAATGCTGGACTTGAAAAGGTACGAATGCAATTTTATGATAAACTATAAAAGAATTTAGGCACAAGTCATTAGGGCATAAAAATTTATTGAAGATCATGATCTACTGAGGGACACAAGAGCATTTTTATTTAGGAACCATGATATATGTTCATTTTAGTTTAAATAGCATTTCAAGCAACTCAGTTGAAGAAAGCTGTGGTGGTTGGCAGTAAGGTGATGAGGAAATTGGCCAAGTAGGTGGGGAAAAGAGTAGGTGCATATAGCTGGATGGGGTGGGAAAGAGAACATCAGTAGGAGGAACAGTAAATCATCAGCTAAGAGAATCAAAGTTGTGAAGTTGCATGTTTGTGTACTTATTTTATCCTCTACCACTTTATATAAGGAATTTCAGTCAGTTTACAGAGAATATATAATACATACTAGTGCAGTAACTCAAACTATTTGTGGTAAAGAGCTAGCTTTCTTTCCTCTTCTTTCATTCCTTCCTTCCTGCCTTCACTCCTCCCTCTCCTCCTTTCTTTCCTTTCTTCCTTCCTTCCTTCCTTCCTTCCTTCCTTTCCTTCTTTCTTTCTCTCTCTCTCTCTTTCTTTCTTTCCCATAGACTGCTACTGTTGCAAAAAAGAATGAATCACTAGGAAAATGAAATATAAAGAAAACACCCAAACTGGTCTATGTTTTTTTCAGTGAGATGAGTTCACTGATCACATGTTTGAATGTTATGTCAATGGCAAATTGCTCTCAATTCTCAATTTCTGTACTTATTCTGTCATGGACCATGCTTTTAGTAACACTGTACTATTCAAACATAAATGAAAACAAATGTGAACAAAGCAAACAATCACCCACAGCATCCAGAAAGCCACATATTAGAATAGGAAGCACTCCTGGTACGTTTGCTGTTGAGCTTGGTCCTTGGCTATGTTTGCATTTAGATAAATCCCTCTGGTTTATGTGTAATAGTAGGAGTCACTATTTTCTGGTTTGTAGGTGATAGAAACCCAACTAAACAGGCTCCAGTTGGAAATGTATTCGTTTACGTGGATCCTAGGAAGAACAGAGTTAGAACTGATTTCAGAGATTCTTAGAACGTGGCAATGTGGTTATTACGTAACCTCCATTTTCTTTTTCTCTTCCTTCCTAAATCAGCCTCAGAGTTTGCTGGGGGAGGAGGAGTAGGTATGAGGGGAGCCTGACGGTTAGGGCTTGGTTCTATGGGCTCTTCACCAGTGTTTGCCCAGCTCTGTGCTACTAATTAAGGGTATAAAGAATCAGAGGGAAATGGATGTTGAGAGCCTCCGCCCGCCCCCGCCATGGGTTCCCGGCTTCTGAGATGTGAGGAACTTACGTCTCATATCTCCCTGCAGGAGTGGGAGAGGTTTTAGAGAAAGGATGTAGGCTTGTTCGTGTGGAACAAGAGGGTACACTGGGGGCTGCTGTGGCAGGGCAATGGAAGACATGGCTGGATGTTACAAAGGACTAATGATGCCCAGGAGATCCCCTGCAGGTCACGGACAATGAGATGGAAAGGCAGTTACCAAGCAAACAAGGAGGCAGGAGAGGCCTTGCAAAGCTGGTCACAAAGGAGAGCACTGTACCACCCTAGTCTCTTCTCCCTATCCCAGGTCCAGGGAGGGAGTCAAGAAGAGCAAAATCTCTCTGCTCAGAGCCTCGTGAACTGCCAGCGCCCTGCTGGCTGGTGGGGTGGGCAGAACAGCCGAATTGCAGATGAGGTTAAAGTCTCCAGATAAACAGGGCTGAGTCTGAGAAGCTGAATGAAACCAACTGATCCAAAGTGACTGAAAACTTAGAGAATCAAGCTGAGATATTGCCCAGGAAGATAACTACTTAGTGGGAAAACAGTATTTCAGCAAATACTGGGAGTTGAGCCACTTTTAATAAAATGGTTTACATAATGAATCACAGTGGCTGCTATGTTGAAAGATTGAGAAAAAGCAACCCTAGATGTAGAGAGACCCTTAGGGGACCATTTTAGTGTGGTCTGGGTGAAAGATGATTGTGCCCCGTAGAAGAGTTATAACAATAGTTTATAGGTAATGAGGATGGATTTGTTATGTATATTGCAGTCAGAATCAACAGGACTTGCTAAAATAGAAGAAGGGCATGGTGGGAGGAGAGAGGGGATTTCCCCTTGGTTGTACTGGCTTAGGAACTGGTCGATGAGGAAGCCTTGTAAGGAGGTGGAAAAGCCTTGGAGGAAGAATCAGATCAGCTTTTGAGAGGGAGCCTGCAATCAACTTTTGGATCTGCTAAGCTAAAGAATGCTTACAAAGCAAACCAAATGTAGATGTTCAAAATGTTTCAGCTAGGGTATTTAATTCCAGAGCTCAGAGTCTTCACCGGTGGACATAACATAAACCTGCAACCATTCCTTGAAAGTACCTGCACCCAGCAGATTGAAAGTAGACAGCAGCTTTATATACTTTCTCAACTTGTCTTTTTAACTCCTTTCTGTTGAATGGTTCTTTCCTTCCACCGGAAATGGGCAAGTCTCAGGGTTTTCTCAGGACCAGTATCAGGCAAATACAAATCCATTATCGGTTTCAAACTAAGTGCCAGATACTTTCTAGTTGAAATTTCTGTGCTCCACCAGCTGTCCTCCGTTTGGACTCTGAGTCCCACAGTGGGGCAATGCCCTTAACTCTTCCAGTAGTGTAGGATGTTCTGGGTCTCTGCAGGATTTCAAGGCGTTGGTGGGATAGAGGAGAAATAACTGGTATAATTGAAATGTTGGCAATCGGGTGCCTCTGGGTGGGGTGAAAGTGAAACAGCTGGTACACTCCAAGCCAATGCAATGCAGAGGTCACCTCACCCTGGCAGGAAGTCCTCTTGAGAAACAGGAAGTCACCTGTTTCAAGACCAGCTCATGGAAATTCAACCTTGACACCTGGAAACATACATCTTTCCTCTAAGTCTGTCAACATTGCAACTCACCACACTCCCACCCTTCTTCCTCCGTTATGGAGCTCTTGTCCTTCAAGGGAGTCCAATACCAGTTGTGTGTTTCAGAACCTGTGTGCTAAACCTAAATGGGTTCTACAGATCCTGACTTACAGGCTTTAAGTGAGAAGGGGAATACCCCCACCCCTCATGGCTGGTGGAGAAATATACAACACACTGACAATTTACTCCAAAGAAACCTGTACTATTGGCTGCTGCATCCTCCAGTGGATTCCCTGCTTTCCTTTATAGATTCTGAAGGCAGCTGACAGTCTAATGCCGGTGGTGCTCGTTTCACAATCCCTCAGCGTGACCTTCCCACCTGGTTTAGCCTCTTCTCTAAGATCCTTGCACAGTATTGCATTGCTCTCAGCCTTTGCTCCAGACAAGGAAAATGTCATAGTTATTATAGTGTTATATAAATGTAGGCATCAACTGCACAGAGATGGAGATAGCATTAACACTTAGACTGCCTGAGAAAATTTAGGAAGAGAGAGAGAAAATAGAGAGACCCATTTAAGGGCTCCAAGGAGCTTCAGTATCCAGAAGTAAGGTAGGGAGGAACTTGCAAAGAGTTTGTGGGGAGGGCACAGAGATGAAGGGAAAGATAAATGTTTGGTAGCACAGCATTTTGAAGAAGAAAGGGCAAGCCTTACCACAATATATATCCTTCTCCACCAGAGATGAAGCTTCTTTGTTTCCTGTTCTTTGACAGACATAATCCATTAGTCCATTAGTTCATGTTGGACATACTGTAATTGATAATAAGATTAAAAGTGCTGGTGAACCAAAAACGTCATGAAACAACCCTTTAAATAGAAGGCAATTGTCTTTAGTTCATTTGATCATTAATAAAATCTAACAAATGGAAAGCACCAGGGGCACATTTCATAGTTTAAAGGTTCTGTGGGACTAGGAGAAGAATTTAAATAATAAAAAAGCAAATTGAAATAAAAAAACAAAAACCAACCAGTTGAACAAAAAACTATTAGAAAGCAGCCAGTATTCATTTTTCATTCTCGCATATCTAACTACTAACGTATTGCTGGTTCTCTTATTTGGTTCACAAAGTTGACATTTGAGCGGAGGACATCCATTTTTAGGGCTGAAGTAGAATAAGCATATTTGTATACTGACTGTTTTTTACTGTCCAAATGCAATTAAAATGAATAATCTTAAAATGTTTGTCCTGGCAATGAATGAATATACAAATAATTAAAGAACGTATGCAATGGTACCATACCACCAAACAGCATGAAAAAATTTGAGATTGTAATGAAAGTCAAATTAATATTTCTCGCCATCTGCCTCTAAGCAGGGCATCATGTTCTAGTTAAAGAATGTGGTATAACTTATCCTAATAGAGCCTAGGGTCCTGAAAAGCCTTTTAATTATAAATTTTTGTTTTTGACTTTGTGGTTCAAAGTATTTAACTTCTAGTGGAGACAGTTATTGTATATATAATTTAAAATGAAGATTTAAATGTTAGGATTAAGGATTATCTCCACATTTGTTTAGTTGCATTCTCTCCCTTAAAAAAAAGGCTCAAAAGTAAGACAAAAGGGCTTGAACAATATTTTATCCATCACTGGTACAATATTATTGTCTGTAAAGTCATTTTGGACTGAAAGATAATTTTTAGCATTTTCTAAACTCTAGTAAACAACTTTAAACTTTGGAATCTAGAAATTTCAACAAATGCATCAATTCTCTTTTAGTGACCCGTGGTAATTAGGTCTTTGCCAAGTAGAAAAGGGACTTTCTGGCACAAAGATATACTTTCTTGATCATATAAAGTAGTAATTATTTCCATTCAAGGCTATTTTTAAGTTGTTTGTACCCGCTTTCATGTTTGTGAAAATCAGCTTTGGCTGAGGTAAAGCTTGACTTAACTAGATAGTTGGCATAAAAACCACTAACGATTTGCTCCAATAAACATGAACAGAAAAAAGTGATTTTTGTTGCCTTTAAGATCCTTAATCGTAGGAATTCACTTTTGAAATCTTATTACCCTTTGTCCACAAATCACTCATTTGCCAATTGTACATCTTGGTTCATTTCTGCAGATCTTCTACATGTGTGCTGCACTGGGCCAGTCATCCAGAAAGTCTAGCTAGACGTTCAGTCTCAGGGGAGTTGATCAAGACACAAGTGGTAAATGTGATGCGGGTTTGGTTGGTGCTCAGTCAACTTGGATGGTTCAATTGCCAGGAAATGGGGAAGTGGAACCACGTCAGAGCTGTTTATTGGCCATGGGACCAGGGTCAATGCCCCAAAGGTTGCCAGGAATCACTACAGTTTCAAGTCAAAGGGAGTCAGGAGTGGTATATACTTGTAGGTTCCCACACCAGCCAAAAGAGTGTGGGTGGAAGGTTAGTACTAAAGAGTTCTCTCCATCCTGGAGATAGGGCAGCAATTCTCAAAGGGTTGTGTTCTCTTCTGATACTTTTTGTAGTTTAACTTAAATTTAAAATTTTTCATAGGTAATTACATACACGTAATAAAATATTCAAAAACTATAAATGGTATATAATGAAAGGTAAGTACCTCTCCAAGCCTTCAGTTCCTTTCCCCAGAAGAAACCACTGTACCAGCGCCTTGTACATTTACCTTCCCTCTAGAGATAGTCTAGGTATGCATGAGGACACGTGCGTGTGCATAAAGACAATTTAAAAATATACAAATTGTATCGTACTGGTTTGCTCCTTCTTTCTCATTTATCAACGTATCTTGTAGTTCATTCCTCATCAGTACATAAAGAGGCTGTTCCTTCATTCCTTTGAATGGGTTCTGCTGTCTTTTAATGCTGGTATTTGGGGCTGCCAACTTAACTTTATTTCATCTAACTCATTTCACTTAAAGAATCCTTGCCTTAAATTTAAATTAAAACGTGAACATTCAGCATCTGAGAAATACCTGGCATGGAGGAGGATCTTCCACTTTTATTTGTGTGACATTGAGGAAGGCACTCAGTTTTCTCATCTACATGAGAGGGATCCTACTTACCTGGCTGATGTGGCCAGGTTGGCTGGCTGTCTAGCGAATGCATGCTCTCTGTTTCAAAGTAGAGAAGAGGCTGTCAAGGTGGAGACTGCAGTTCTGGGCTCCCTTTATATCTAGTGTAACCACATAACTAAGTTTTGCCAATGAAAGATGAGAAATAGTAGTATGTGTCAATTCAAGGCCAAGGCAATTGAAACCAGAACTGTACACTAAATCATACAATTGGGGTAAAGATTAAATTCAATAAGATAACGTAAGTAAAGCATTAGGACATAGTAGTGCTAAGTGACATCTTATTAATACTGTAATTTATATATAGCTCTCCATATGAATAACATATTTTTTTTCCTGTACCAAGTTTAATAAGGACTCAATACTCAGTCATGTGCTCCAAAGTCAAATGGACTTCACAGAAGCATTAGGGAGCAATGAAGATTTTAATTGGGGAACTAAAAGAGCAAATTTACTTCCACAGCTCATAGGAAACAACTTAATAATAATCTCCATTAGATTTTTTCTCCAAGAGTGAGTCTTTAGCTACCAGCCAATAGGTATCTTTCTTGATGTTTTCCCCATAAATCTCTAAATTATTTTCTATTGTCCCAACAAATTCAGATTCCACCCAAAATTTAAATGATCTCACTTAAAGAACTACTCATGGCAGCTGACTCACCTTCCTTGTTTTTCATTAAGAAATAATTGACATATAACATCATATTCGTTTCGGGTATACAACATAATGATTCAATAGTTTTATATATTATGAAATGATCACCATAATAAGTCTAATTTATATCCATCACCTCACATAGTTATACATTTTTTTCTTGCAATGAGAACATTTATGATCTATTCTCTTAGCAATTTTCAAGTATGCAATACAGTATTATTTAACTATAGTCACTATGCTATGTATTACATTCCCAGAACTTATTAATTTTATAACTGGAAGTTTGTATATTTTGACCCCCTTTACCCATTCTGCCCACTCCCCCCACCATCCATAAAAGGCAATTTATCAACTATCCTCTGGTGCTCCACTTACCTTTTGAGAATCTTAGTTCTTCTCCAATCAAATTACTAAAATATTTATCCAATGAAAGTTAGTCTTTACCTAGAAGGGGATTTTTTTCTGCTGAGAAAAACAAGATTCACCTCTTCCCCTCCTAATTCATTGGAATTAGAAAAGGCTTTCTTAGTTGATTCCTAGTTGTATTCAGGAGATGGACTCTATCAGGAAATACTCTCCTCCCTCGGACTAGAATAGCCCCAGAGAAGTCTCTCAAGGGAAGTTTTGAGTTACTGAATTAAAGGCAGCATCCACCAGCCAGCTTACCTTCTGTGTCACAACTGTCCTTTTGAGATTGACTATGGCTTTTGCTTCTGACCCTGTCTTAACCATCCCTTGCTCTCTTCTACTGAATGTGGCTCATGGATTCTGCCTCTGCAAATGCTGAATTTGCTCCTAACAACATACCCCAACTCCCTTTCCTGCCTTTGTATTCTTGTTCATGTTCATCCTTCCAGGCTTCTGCACTGGAATTCAGGCTCAGAGCCTTCCCATTTCACTGATTTCAATCCTTGTCTCCTGAACACCACCAGCCCTCTTTATGTGTAGTTGATGAGTTGGTTCATTCAGAGACGTTACCACCAAACTAATATTCAACGTATCTCATCTACTAGTAGGTCGTAGAACACAAAATGCAAGTGCAAATATACACACTATATCTGTGACTAACTAGGGTGCAATTGTGACAAAAATGCCTTGAAAGTGTTTCATAAGAATTAAAACTTGTTTAATATTCTCTTCCCCCCAACATGCTGTAAATTCTATAGGTAATGAACTGTGTCTGAATTATTCCCTGGAGTATCCTCAGAATCTAGCACAGTTATGTGCTTGGTTATGTTAGAGCCTCAATAATGTTCATTAAATAAATAAATGATACAGATAACCTAGAAGTAAAAGACTAAAGGTTCAAATATATATTTTACAAAATAAAATCCATATTCCATATTTAAGAAAATATAACCAAGTAGCATCCAATAATTACCAACTTTGTAAATGTGGACAAGATATTCTGGGTTTCCCTTTCTTTATCTCTAAAATGAAGCTAATGGTAGAGTGAAAGAAATTAGAACATCATAAAAGTGCTGTCTGTATATTGGAAATTATTGTTTTTACTCACATTGGCAATATGAGGTTGATAATCTAGTTGTTACAGTCTGAGGACAATCATTTGGAAGTCTATTGCATTATAATAAAAATAATGTGTCTTGGTGACAACTTTATAGGAGCTCATCTTGTAACTTGCTGGGCACAAGAGGCAAATCACTTATTTCCTCTTATTACTTTTAAAATGAGAATAATGCATACCTGCCTCCCAATTAAGTTGTGTATGTTCATTCAAGTGCTTATAATTTACCATGTATCAGCTCATCTACACTAATTTTTTTTTTGCCCATGGAGCAAGATAGCATCCATGGTTAAAAGAAAGTGGCAAGTACTTTAGCCTGATTGTTATCTGTATTTCAGATTTTGAGCCTGCTGTTTTATATCAAAATGTAGAAACACACAACTGTCTAAAACCTTATGGAGTTTATCTATTTCAGAGATGAAAACGCAAAATTAAATAGTTTCATGTTCTGTCCTTGCCATTAACAAATCCTTGCTATTAACCCCACAGATAAACTATTCCCTGAACCAAAACTAACATAAGTATATTGTCACAACATATTAAAAGCAGCAAGTGATGGGTTTTCTCCATATAGGGCAGGCCTGGGGATACTTCCAGGCCTGAGGATACTTAATAAGTAGCTCTAAAATAAAAGTCACTTCACTATAAAGTGAAGGTTTAGATCAGTAATGGGCAATGTCTTCCAGGAAGGACCCAAGTCTCAAATTCTTCATTTCCCACCAAGGTTGCTAGAGAATTTTACATCCCTGCAAAGCTTCCCTCACCATAGCAGGGAAGGGACAGTGGAAAACCTCCCTCATCACAACCGTGAAAGCTTTTTGGAAGAGGAACACCCTAGTCTCCTAAGACTAAATGTCATTCCTTATGGAATGCTTCCAGGTAATGGAAAATGATGGAAGTCAAATTTTAAAAGTGTTTCTTGAAAGGTGAAGATCTAGGAACATAGTTAAGTGACAGCTAGAGGTAGCAAGCCAGGCTGAGGTTCTGGACAGAGATGAGGAGGACCAGAATCCCTGACTCCGACACAGGCGAGAAGGATGCGCGCTCTAAACACTGTGTCTGCAGGGTACACGAGTCTCATCCTGTCTATACATTTAATGATTATTTAATATGTATGGGTATTTTCTTAAATAAGTCAACTCTATGCTGATAGTGTCTCCCCACTATAAAGGTATGCCTAGTGAAATATGCCACAGAGGGGAACAATCCTAAGTTTGGTATCCCATCCTTTCTGCCATGGGGTGACTATAACAAGGCTTCTATGTGTTCAAGTAGCCCTGAGCTGTCCCACGGAAAGCTTGGGAATAAGAGAAATATATTCACTTTCTGGGAGTTAAACTAGGGACATGAATGGTGTGGGTATCTTACTGGAGAACTCAGACTTGAGAGTCATCGTAGCTGAAAGCATGGTGGACTTGGCCAGCACGGGCACCTGGACATCTGGGGGGGAGTGGAAAAGAGGATGGAATTCCTAAATAAACAATTGACAAAGACATGTATATATTTATTTAGTGCCAACCAGCCTTTGCCTCTGCTTATCTCCCAGTCCCGGATTCTTGCTTCTATATTTTGACTTTGAAAAAAACCTGCCTGTCTGCCCCTTTTTCACTGAACAACTCCCTAGACTTTCACATCCTCCTATTTCACATTCTCCTATTTCACCTTGGCTTGTCCTGCCTGGACTACGTAACTCCAGTCCTTGAGAAGCCTCTCTGGCTGGGGCGACAGATCAGTTAATAGGAGGTAAACATTTTCATAGCATTTGGTAAAATGCTGTAAGAATAGATTCATGCTCTAACGTAAGAGCTTCTCCTCGGGTATTCATCTCTCTTCTCTTCCACCAGCCAGAATCAGCACACTTGAAAACCTCTAAATATCAAATCTGCCCTCTTTTGCTGTGCATTCATCAGACTATACGATGGACAGCACCATGAATATTTTTAGATGCTTAAGATGTTTTTCAACCTAGTTTTGATAAAAGATCTGCTTACCTGATTTGCAGAATCTTAACTTGGGTCTATCTGAGGCATTTCTTTAACTTGAGTCTTTACAATGAAAACAAAAATGTATAATTCAAGAATGACTGTCTTATGTTATGAAATTAGGAATAATTACATCAATCTGCTTATATTGCCCGATAGTTGATGTTACTTCCCAATTCATTCCTTTTAGGGAACTAGTAAAAGACTAGGAGTAGGAGAACAAGCTCTCTCCTCCTTGATTCCAGATTAATTTTATTACATAATCCAGATTCCATTGATGGTCTTCTGCCAGTTTTAGGTTACTCTTGTTCCACTCTCAGATGTGACAATCACTTCTTTGTGTCAGAATTAAAGAATTCTCAGCTCTTGTATTAGTTAAAAGTTTACTTTAATTGCAGATCTTTAAGCTACTAAAATGTAAAAGAAATTGCTTTCTTCCAATGTTTTTGGTAAACACCTAGAAATAGCTTTTTCTTGGTTTGTATGTTTTGCCCGCCTCTGAAATTCTGAGCTCCATGTTATATTAAGAAGTAAACTGTAAATTTTGGTGCTTGCTCCAGCAATGCTATCTCCTGATATTAACTTCTGGCTAAAGGAAAGGAAGGACTAAAGGCAAACTGTGTGTGAAATACAGAAAAGGGTACTTTCAATAAGGCCACCTAAAGGGGGCTGTACTGGAGTCAGGCTTTTATAAAAGTGAGCCCCTTGTGCCATCAGCCCTGTGGTAGCACTAATATGCCTGGGACTGCCAGCGGCACAGCTCCCGTTCCCAGTCTCAGACGTGAGTGACAGCATCTTTCAACTCACTTCCATGCCTTCCTGTCATCACTCTTCCTAAGCAAGCTGGCTGAAATATCATTCACCACCACAGGAGAAGAGCGTATGAGGCATCTTGGCAGCGTTCATGTAAGAGATATAACTCTACAGATATAACTCTGTAGACGCCAACCATGTATCCTTTTTTGTACTGATGGTTTTGTTGCTGGGCCCATTTTCCTTGAACAGGCTTTTTCAACCATCTCCAGAACGCATGTATCAATATTAACTTTGTATTTTCATTATTTTTTTTAAAGAACAATATAATTTTTGGTTTCTAACAACTATAATACATATATCTTCATTATAAGATGAATTCAATAAAACCAACTAAAACATTATAAATAAACGTAATGTCCGCTTTAATCTATGAAACACCAACCCTAGATACCTCTCCAGAGGTAACTGTTTTCATTTGTCTGCTTTACAGCCTTCATATATTTACTATGAAGCCATGTGTGTATGTTTGTGTAACCACATAGAAATTATATAGGGTTTTATACATAAATTATATCAAATTTTATATACTCTATCCTGTTTTTGTGTTGGAAATATTTTTATGTCAGTACATGTGGCAATACTGCATTTTTAAAAGATGATGGATAGTATTTCTTATTTTAAAATGCATCCTTTAGATGGTTTTAAAATGTATTTTTAGATGGTTAAATATATTAAATAAATTATGTTTGGTACATAGTTCCTTAATACAACGACACAGTTGGAATCAATGAGGCACATCCATAGGTAGTGACATGAAAAGATCTTTATGTTGAATGATGAAACGAACAATTTGTAGATTATGATTCAATATGTGACTTTTTAAAAAAAGTATGTTTTGGGGTATGTGTGTTCATGTGTGAATACAAAGAAAAAGATGAAAGGATATGATCTAAACTGTTAAAGCTGGTGGTTTTATGTAAGTTTTGGCTTTAGGTATTAGTGTTGGTGGAGCTTTGATCTTTATTAATATCTTTTTTATGTATTTTATTTAAAATTTTGGAGACACTTAGCTAGGGACAGTTCACCAGATGAAATATTAAATCAGAAATTGCTATGTATTTATTTTATGCTTAATTATCCACAGGTTATACATATATTTGATTATATTCTATTTATTTTGTTCAACAATAATGAAAATGAATTGAGTTCCATCTCGGTGCCAGGCACTGTGCTAAAAGCTGTGAATAAATGGTGTATTATTTTTCAGCATCTACAATTTTCCCTGAGTTAGCTGCTTATGTGAATCAGTTGGTGGCTGTTATTAAACTTTAGAATTTCTAGTAGCTGGTAAAATATTCTTAAACTTTCACCTCCTACTCACCCACTCTTTCCTACCTCAGTATTTTCTCATTCCAGTCCATGGTCATACTATCAATTGGATTCATAAAATTACCATTTCATTTAAGAATAGTTTCTTCTTTCAACCCAATTTAGGACAGAACAGCTAGGAAAATGACCCTGAGTGCGTATGGTTTCTTAACCTCTTTTTAACCACAAGTCATATGTCTGATTACTTCATCCTGATTTGTGAGGTTTAAAAAAATGTTGCGGTTCGAATAGTTTTCATATATCATTAGGGCAAAGTTAGAAAGTGGAAAACCACGTGGACTTTCCTATGTAAATAAATTTAGCTTTGCATGTAGACTGTGTGGTAGGCTGATTCTTATTACGAATATGTTATGCAGGTCCCACAAATTGTCAGAACTTTGAAAATGTGTTTCTAATTTCCTGACAGTTTATTAAGTATAGCTCATCTGATGTCATCTGAGCAATATTAACTTCTAATAAAATCTTTACTATTCCATTTGAATTTATTAATTTCTTCAAGCCCAGCTTATTAACTATAGAGGTTACTAAGTTGCATTCTCTATGAACAGATAGTTTCTCTCTCTCTCTACCTTTCTCCCTCTGTCTCTCTCACACACATAGACACACACACACACACACATACACTACTGCCCAGTCCAAAATCAATATACCAAAAACTAATAAGATTTCAATAAGAATTCCAATTCTACTAGAACAATTTAATCTCCAGTGAGCTGGAAAAAATAGTTTAAACAGAGATGGGCTCCTGAAAGTTACATTTAGTTCAGCGATTATGGTTCAAAAATCTGCTCAATAAGAAACTTGCTTTTATAGCCTCATATGGTCATTCACTGGCTTTCCCCTTTCCTAATAAAGGTCTCATTTTATTTATGTAATTACAACAACCCTTCCCACCATGGCAGGGAAAAGGATTCAGGGTGAAAATCCTCTGCAAAAGAGATACAAAATATTAGCCATAACTTACTTTTCTCCAAACATGCTCATTCTTAATATTCTTGTTGTTATGCTTAGAATAACACCAGCTGCAGAACTGAGAGTGGGAAAGAATGGAGGGAATCAACCTTGGCCAAGGCAGGGAAATCTCACTAAGAGAGATGGACTCAGCAGTACTGTAAAATAGTGGAGCATAATGATCAAGAACATGGGCTTTTGGCTGACTTTCATACATGTAATGGTACAGAATGAAGATCAGTTGAAGAATCACTCTTTCCCTTTGATTAGTGTTTGCATGGCATATCTTTTTCCATGTTTTTTTTTTCTCAGTCTACCTGTGTTTTTATATTTAAGGTCTGTTTAAAAAAAAACCACATAGTTACATCATTTTAAAACAATCTGAGAAATTCTACCTTTTAATTGGAGTTTTTAATACATTTACATTTAATGTAATTACTGAGATAGAGTGCCTTAAGTAGAATCTCATTTGTTGTCAATTTGTACCATCTACTTGTTCCTTTATTCCTCCTTTCCTGCCTTCTTTTGTATTAATGAAGTGTTTTATTTCATTCTTTTTTCTATTACTGTACTTTTGGATTCTTTTAGTGTTTTCTTAGAAATTGCCAAAATGAATTCTTACTATTAGTCTGTTTTAAATTAGTAATTTTGCCATATTCCAAACTGTGGAAGAAACATATAGTAGCCTAACTTCTTTTCTATTCTCCCACCTGTTTGCTCTTGTCATATATTTTACTTCTAGGTATTATTTTATCCCCACAAGATATTTTAATGCTTATGGTTCCTATTGATCAATATTCATTCATTTTACCTATATTTTTACCCTATCTGAAGTTGCTGATTACTACTTGAATTTTTTAATTTCTATCTGTAATCTTTTTTCTTTTTTTCATTGTTCTGCCAACAAAGAACTCTCTCAAATTTTGTTTCTCTGAGAATGACTTATTTCAGTAAATATAGAATTTTAGTTTGGCACTTTAATTATGTCATTTCATTGTCTTATGTCTTCGTTACTTTCTCTCGAGAGGTTACTGCTCATTCTCATTGTTTTTCCCTTAAAAATAATGTGTCTTTTTTTTCCCCTGGCTCCTCTTAATATTTCCTCTGTACTTTGGTTTTCAGTAAGTTGACAGTGGCGTGCCTAGGTGTAGTTTTCCTTTTATTTATCTTGCTTGGGTTAATGGAGGTCTTTGAATTGGAGGATTACAATCTTTCATCAGATTTGCAAAATTTTCAGCCATTATTTCCTCAGCTACTGCTTGTATCCCATTCTTTTTTTGCCATTTTTTCTATAACTCCAGTTACAAGTGTGTTAGATCTTTCACCCATGTTATACATTTCTCATGCTCTGTTTTGGTCTTTCCATTTTTTTTCCCTCCATGGTTTACTTTGGATATTCTCTAATGACATATCTTTGAATTTACTAATCCTGTCTTCTGATATTTCTCTCTGCTGTTAAACCCATCAAATGAGTTCATTATTTCAGGTATTGTATTGTATAGTTCTAAAGCGTTTTTTGATCATTTTGTTTTCAATTGAAGTATAGTTGATTTACAATATTATATTAGTTTCAGATGTACAACATAGTGATTCAGTATTTTTACAGGTTATACTCCATTTAAAGTTATTACAAGATAATGCCTATAATTCCCTGTGCTATGCAATATATATTTGTTGCTTATCTATTTTATACATAGTAGCTTGTATCTCTTAATCCCATACCCTTATCTCTCTCCCTCTTCCCTCTCCCTACTGGTAACCACTAGTTTCTTTTCTATGTCTGTGAGTCTGCTTCTTTTTCACAATTTACATTCATTTGTTTTATTTTTTAGATTCCACATATAAGTGATGTTATACAGTATTTACCTTCCTCTGGCTGACTTATTACACTTATTTCCATCCACATTGCTGCAAATGGCAGAATTTTATTCTTTTTTATGGCTGAGTACTATTCCATTGTATATATGCATATCTCATCTTCTTTATCCACTCATCTGTTGATGGACATCGGGTTGTTTCCATATCTTGGCTATTCTAAATAGTGCTATTAGGAACATTCAGGTGCATATATCTTTTCAAATTAGTGGGGCTTTTTCCAGATATATACCTAGGAGTGGAATTGCTGGATCATATAGTAGTTCTATTTCCAGTTTTTTTTTGAGGAAACTTTATACTGTTTTCTACAGTGACTGCACCAATTTACATTCCCCAACAGTGTACAGGATTCCCTTTTCCCTGAATACACACCAACATTTGCTATTTGTAAACTTCTAGACAGTAGCCATTCAGACAGGTGTGAGGTGATATCTCATTGGGTTTTGATTTGTACTTCTTGAATAATTAGCAGTGTTGAGCATCTTTTCATGTGCCTGTTGGCCATCTGTGTCTTCTTTGGAAAAATGTCTATTCAGGTCTTCTGCCCACATGTTGATTGGATTTTTTTTTTATATTGACTTGTATGAGCTGTTTATAAATTTTGGATATTAACCCCTTAGCATAAATTTATTTGCAAATATTTTCTCCCATTCCATAGTTGGAATGGAATTTTTTTTTGTTTTGTTGAAGGTTTCCTTTGCTATACAGAAGATTTTAAGTTTAATTAGGTTCCACTTGTTTATTTTTGCTTTTATTTCTTTTGCCTTAGGCGACAGATCCAAAAAAATATTGCTATGATTTATGTCAAAGAGTTTTCTGCTTGTGTTCTCTTCTAGGGTTTTTATGATTTCAGGTCTTACATTTAGGTCTTTAACCCATTTTGAGTATATTTTTGTATATAGTGTGAGTAAATGTTCTAATATCACTCTTTTACATGTGGCTGTCGAGTTTTTCCAGCACCATTTATTGAAGAGACTGTCTTTTCTCCATTGTATATTCTTGCCTCCTTTGTAGATTAATTGATGATAGGTGCTTGGGTTTATTTCTGGACTTTCTATTCTGTTCCATTAATCTACGTGTCAGTTTTTGTGACAACCCATGCTGTTTTACTACTGTAGCTTTTTAGTATAGTCTGAAATCTGGGAGGGTGATACTTCCACCTTTGTTCTTTTTACTCAATATTGCTTTGGCAATTCAAGGTCTTTTGGGGTTCCATATGAATTTTTGAATTATTTGTTCTAGTCCTGTGAAAAATGTCATGGATATTTTGATAGGAATTGCATTAAATCTGCAGATTTATTTGGGTAGTATGGTCATTTTAACAATTTTAATTCTTCCAATCCATGAGAATGGAATATCTTTCCATTTCTTTGTATCATCTTCAATTTCTTTCATACATATTTTATAGTTTTCAGCAAATAAGTCTTTCACCTACTGGACTAAGTTAATTCCTAGGTATTTTATTCTTTTTGATGTGATTTTAAATAAGATTTTTGTTTACTTTCTCTTTTTGATAGTACATTATTAGCATATGGGAAAGCAACAGATTTCTATATATTAATCTTGTATCCTGTAGCTTTGATTAATTCATTTATTAATTCTAATAGTTTTTGGGTGTAAACTTTAGGGTTTTCTTTTTTTAATAAATTTATTTTATTTATTTATTTATTTTTGGCTGAGTTGGGTTTTCATTGCTGTGTGTGGTTTTTTTCTAGTTGTGGCAAGCAGGGGCTACTCTTCGTTGTGGTGCGCAGGCCTCTCATTGCTGTGACCTCTCCTGTTGAGGAGCACGGGCTCTACGTGCGGGGACTTTGGTAGTTGTGGTGTGTGGGCTCAGCAGTCGTGGCTCGTGGGCTCCAGAGCGCAGGCTCAGCAGCTGTGGTGCACGGGCTTAGTTGCTCCGCAGCATGTGGGAATTTAGGGTTTTCTATATCAAGTATCATGCTATCAGCAAATAGTGAGTTTTACTTCTTCCTTAATTTGGATGGCTTTATCCTTTCTTCTTGTCTGATTGCAGTAGCTAGGACTTCCAATACTATATTAAATGGAAGTGGTGAGAGTGGGTTTCCTTGTCTTGTACCTGAATTTAGGGGAAAGGCTTTCAGCTTTTCACCACTGAGTATGAGATTAGTTGTGGGTTTGTCATAGATGGCCTTTATTATATTAAGATATGTTGCCTCTATACCCACTTTGATGAGAGTTTTATCATGAATGGATGTTGAATTTTGTCAAATGCTTTTTCTACATCTATTGAGCTGCTCATGTGATTTTTATTGTGGTGTATCACATTGTTTGATTTGTGAATATTGACAAATTCAATTTCACTACTAGTGATCAGTCTGTTCGAATTGTCTGTTTCTTGATTCAGTCTTGGCAGGCTGTATGTTTCTAGAAATTTGTCCTTTTCTTCTAGGTTGTCCATTTTGTTGGCATATAACTGTTCATAGTATTCTCTTATGATTTTTTGCATTTCTGTGGTATCCATTGTTATTTCTCATCTTTCATTTCTTGTTTTGTTTATTTGGATCTTCTCTCTCTTTTTGGTGAGTTTGGCTAAAGGTTTACCAATTTTGTTTATCTTTACTAAAAAACAGCTCTTGGTTTCATTGATATTTTCTGTTGTCTTTTTATCTCTATTTTATATATTTCTTCTCTGATCTTTATTATTTCCTTCCTTCTGCTGACTTTGGGCTTTGTTTGTTCTTTTTCTAATTACTTTAGGTGGTAGTGTAGGTTGTTTATTTGAGATTCTTCTTGTTTCTTGAAGAAGGCTTGTATCGCTCTAAACTTCCCTCTTAGAACGGCTTTTGCTGCATCCCATAGATTTTGGAGTGTTGTGTTTCCATTTTCATTTGTCTCAAAGTATTTTCTTATTTCCTTTTTGATTTCTGCATTGACCCATTGGTTTTTTAGTAGCATGTTGTCTAGTCTCCACATGTTTGCTCTTTTCCCATTTTTCTTTCTGTAATTGATTTCTAGTTTCATACCGTTGTGATCAGAGAAAACGCTTCATGTAATTTCTATATTCTTAAATTTGTTGAGACTTATTTTGTGGCCTAGCATGTGATCTACAGTAAGTCCCCTACATACGAACTTTCAAGCTGCGAACTTTCAAAGATGCGAGTGTGCATTCACATGTCCAGTCACATAAGTTAGTTCACATGTCTGGCGTACATTGTCACATGCATGCATTCTCTACAAGTAGTTGTGCTTTTGTCTACTTTACTGTACAGTACTGCATAGAGTACAGCAGTACAGTATCTTTATTTCAAGCCCAGGATGTCTGGAAGCAAGTGTAAAAGCAGCAGTAAAGTAGCTGGTACTGCTAAGAAGCACCAAGCAATAACAATGGAACTTGCTGTGCAACACAAGGAACTTACTAATGAAGACTTGACAGAATTGGAGGCCCAGGGAAAGCACAAAGAGAGACAAGAGGAAGAAGAAGTAACTGAAGAACTGAAGAGGTTCATGACACAGAAAATGGCAAGGGATTTCCTTTATTTGAGGAGGCACTGTTAGTTTTTGAAGCACAGCACCCGAACGTAGAACAGTATATGAAGGTTGCAGCAGCTGTTCAGAATGCAATCCAGTGCTACTGTATCATCTATGATGAGAAAAAAAGAGCTACTAACCAGACATCACTGGATCATTTTTTCAAGAGGGTAGATAGAGTTGAATCCAGCAAGGAACCAGAACCTGTGCCGTCAAAGTCAGGCATGAGTGAAATTGCAGCTTGCCCTCCATCTCCTATTGCTGATGATCCTTCAGCTCTACCATCTCCCACCTCCTCTCCCTCCTCCAGTCAGTAACTCTTCTTGCCTGTTCACTCGATGCCAGCCCTTGTATGCCAGCTGTTGTACAGTACTACTGTACTTTTCAAAGTACTGTACTGTAAGATTAAAAATGTTTTCTTTATTTTTTGTGTTTCTTCATTTTTTATGCATTATTTGTGTGAAAAGTATTATAAACTTATTACAATACAGTACTACATAGCTGATTGATTGTACTAGTTGGGTACCAAGGCTAACTTTGTTGGACTTACAAACAAATTGGACGGACGAAACTCACTCTCGGAACAGAACTTGTTCATATGTAGGGGACTTACTGTGTCCTGGAGAACGTTACATGTGCACTTGAAAAGAATGAATATTCTGCTCTTTTTGGATGTAATGTCTTATAGATATCTATTAAGTCCAACTGGTCTATCGTAGTTAAGACCACTATTGCCTTATTGATTTTCCATCTGGATGACCTGTCCATTGTTATAATTGAGGTGTTAAAGTCCCTTACTATTATTGTATTATTGTGAATTTTCCCCTTTATATCTTACCTGTTAGTATTTGCTTTATATATTTAGGTGCTCCCATATTGGGTGTATATACATTAACGAGTGTGATATAGATTTTATCACACTTTAAAGCACTTTATTAGTTTTAGTGGCACTTTATTAGTGTTACAGAACAAATGTAAAATTGTAAATCTTGATAAAAATAATATAGAAGTAAAAATATAGGAGAAGGGAAGGGGAAGCGAGAGGAATAATAAGAGACTAATTTCCTCCTTTTTAAATGGCAAGAAGTCAATTGACATTGACTAAAACAAATATATGGTTAAATATGAACCATATAAATATATAAATAACCATGTAAATTTAAATATAAACAAATATATGGTTAAACATAATGAATTCAGATCTGATTATTATGTAATTAATAATTTTAATCTTTAGGATAAAATATCTTGTGAGGTGAGTTAACATCTAAAATTCAGCCATCTTTTAAGGTTCACTTTCATTTCTTTATCTTCTGCTTAATTTAGTGTATTTTTAAATTAAAAATAGCATTTATTTATTTATTAAAAGAGTATGATTGCACTTAGCATATCTACATGCCATTTAATATATCCACCCATTGATTCATTTATGTTCTACAACATCTTGAAGGTCTCTTATGGTAACAATGTTTATTTCTGAATAGTATGATTTTGGGGGTGATTTTCTACTTCTTTGTATTCTTTCAACTACTTGAATTATTTACAATGAACATGATTGGCAACTACACACACACACACACACACACACACACACAATTCCAGTTTGTAATGTGTTTTGGGCTTACACTGATGATTCATCTACTAGTTTTGTGTTAGAAGTTTTAGCTTAGGCCTGAAGTCAGGCTAAGGGACCAGAGGATGACAAGACCTCTCCCCAGGGCTATTGCTGCCCAGCAAGCAATTATTGTGGATCCTTAAGTGCAAAATATCCTCTCTCCTTCTTTCTGATCCATGAAGCAGTCAGCATAAGGGAGACTGGCTCTTTTTTTTTTTTTTTTTTTGCCACTTTTGAGACAAAGGAAACACTCCCATAGAATATAGGCTACATACTGAAGATATCACACAATGGGTGTCAGGCTCCAATGTAGCTATTTCACCTCTCTGGGTATAGCGCGTCAAGAGCTACAGGTGTGCCTGCAAGTGCTTCCCTAAGTGAGAGAGCAATGCTGGCCTATATGTGCTAAGTAGGAGGATGGAGACAACTTGCCTAAGTTCTATAGACAAGTTCCCAAAGAGCTATTACAAAAGGAGCCTGGCTTGGACCCTCTTCAATAACTCCAATTAGGTAAGAGTGGCAAAGTAGGAATTCAACTTAAGTCTCTGTAAGAAGGAAATATAGGTACAGATATAGATAGATACAGATCTTTTTATTAACTCCTTCCATGGGTAACACGTGAGACCTGAACACCTCAGTGCCACAAAATTCCATGTAATTGGATTTCTATAAAATTCCATATAATCTACCTGGACCATTCTTTCCACATCGTAGGCTTTAAAAACTTCCTGCATGCCGAGACACTGCAATCTCTCTCTCTCTCTCTCTCAGACCTCTTTCCTGAACTTCAGACCCAAATGTTCATCTACTTACTAGCTATTCTGTCCCAAATTCAGCAAGTACAAGTACATCCAACATACACTGTCCCAACTTGTTCTTTCTCTTCATTCACTCAACAACTGTTTTTTGAACACCCACCATGTGCCAGGCATGACTGTAGAGCCTGGAAATACAGAGATGCATATGCTATATTCCTACATTCAGGAAGTTCAAATTTTCATGGAGAAGACTGAGAAATAAAAACAAATACAATGCAAAGGCGATGATAGATCACAGGGAGCTGAGACATAGAATCGGGTCATCTAAAGCAGGTCGTGTGTTTGGGGGGGGCAGGAGACAGATTAGTGATCAGGAAAGTCACAGAGGAAACAGTGTTTGAGCTTTCTCCAAGAATTTGCAGGACTACTGCTGCACAGCAAGGCAATTCTTACCTCTGCCGCAGACCCAGCTGTTCCGGTCAGCGTGGCCCACATCTCGCGTCTGCAGTGGCTTTCCAGGTCAGCCGGCCCTGGAAACTGCCTCCCTGGTTACATCTCTTCCATCAAGGACACGCTGAAGACTGTTCACTTAGCCCTAGGTCCCTGTCTACTCTATGCGGTGGTTTTCTGGAGGCCACCTGGTATCTTGCTAAGAACACCTAGGTTTCAAAGGAAAAAAATAACGTAGGTGTTTCCTGCTCCTCTAATCAAAAGTTTCTTAGTCTTTGGGAAATGATTTCACCTCTCTGAAACTCACCTCCTCCTCTCTGAAAGGCTAATAATTTTAAATACTAGTGCTTACCTCAAGGGAGGGTATAAAACACCAAATGAGGTGAGCGATGTGAAAGGCACAGCACGAATATTAATCATCTTTGTTAGGTTTTGAGGAGGATGGACGATGACTTCAAACGTTATAAATGCGGATCTTGTAAGGACAGTGTGAAGCTTTTGGAACTTTCTCAAATATACAGATATGAATTTCAGTTGAATTCACTATTTATGTCTCTTCCAGCATCTCAGTTTCCAATCCGGTCTGGATTTCATTCCAGCCATTTACTAGCCTTGGACAAGTTATTCTAAGTTTCCTCTCGGGTATCATGGGGATAATTAAACGTGTCTCTAAGGGACGTTGTGAGGATGGTTCGAAGTATGGAATAGAAAACATCACCTAGTAATGCTTTCACACGCAAGGTTTTGACCAAGGAAAGAGGTCCTTCTGTGGGAACCTGGAGACCGGGAACTGAGCAGGGGCAAAGGGAAGCCTGTCTCCGGTGCAGCGCGAAGGCGGATATTCGGATGCTCGCACTCACCAGCCGGGGGCGGCCTCGCGGGAAGAGCCGGGCGCTGGCCCCGGTAGGGGGCGCCCGAGCGCCGCACTGCAGCATCCTGGCGGCCTCTCCGGGCTGAGCTCGCGTCCTGCCGCAGTCCCTCGGCCGCTAGTCGGAGCGAGTGGCGGCGAGGAGATCCTGGCCGCTCCGCCAGCACTTGCCGCAGCTGCCGCCGCTCCCACCCGCGATCGCAGCCCAGCAGCTGGGAAACGCCCCCCCCGCAGACTGGGCTGCGCAGCGTGGGAGGGTTAGCGGTCCCGGAGGAACGATTCCGAACTTGCAAGGGGACCGCGGCTCTCCCGGGCCTGGAGAGTATGAACAGGTGAGTGTCACGCACGTGCCCAGGTGGCTCTTTCGGGATTGCTTCCTGCAGACCCTTTCGAGCCCCTGAACGCTCGGCCTCTGGGGCGGTCCTCCTGGTCACTGGGTCCTCCCAGGCGGGGGTTGTGGGTCACCGAGAGGGAGATGTGAGCGCCGGCGCCCAGAGCTTGACAGCGCCCTCCGTCCCAGCTGAGACCGAGAATGCCCTTTTGACTTAGGCTGCATTTGCTCCCTAGGTCGAGAACAAGTGACCTGCAGTCCACGATGGGCTTTGTTTGTTTATCATTTCCAGGATACCTGTTGCTTTCCGAGCAACGGTATAGCCAGGGGTGTCGTACAATCATCCTCATCCCTGTGCGTGCTGCGTTGTGATAAGATAAGGGAGAATTTCTGACAATGAGACCAGGAAAACTTGATTTCAGAGCTAGAGAAGGAGCAGCCCAAAGAGAATCTCATTCCCACGACCAGACTAGATTCTTTGCTTCCCTAAACACCTGCACTTTATTTTGATGAGACCATAAATATAGAAGTTACAAAACTATTACCATATAAAGATGCTTGCTTTTTTTTTTTTTTTCCAAAAGGAAATAGAAAGCATGGACCTTGAAAAGTGTAATAGTCTTGGGATTGATTTACTATGGATAAATCATTATTTTTAAATAAATATGAAAATCGGGTTACTAGTGAAGTAAATGTCATAGGCCTATTGAATTGTAAGCTCCTTGAAGGTGACCATTTAGCATAAATGTGGGATGAATCAATGCATGCATTAATGTAACATAGAATTTGGAGTCTTGCTTTTTTCTTTTCTTCTTCTTTCTAAGCTTTCTTTTGGTACCTTTATGTTTAGGAAAAACCTTTAATCTCTTAAATACCTAAGTGTGATTTTAGCTTTAGGAGTGATTAGAACTGAGAAGTTTTTGTCCTAATAAAGCACTGGCCACGTAAAAAGTGAACGGCAGCTTCAAGACCCAGCCAGAATATTTTGCACAACAACATGAAAAAAAACATTTTCTTCGATCCGTGTTATGGAAGGTCTTGGATCATGAATTATCTTAAACATCAGAGACTTGGCAACAGGTCCCTTATTAAAACAATTTACACATTTATCTTTGTTTTCTATCTTTATCAAATGTAACTTTTCACATTTTCACGTGAGAAAATGGTGAAGGATATATGTCAGTTTTGTGTCTTCCTTTAAGGGATTTTTCTAAACATAACCTAAGATTTACAATAACTAGCTGCATCTTTATTAGGTTATGTATGAGAAATTTAACCTACACAATTTTTCTTTCTTATGTGAAATTCCTATGCCTCTGAGGCCATTTGGGAGTTACTGAAAAATTTAACTTAACAAATGTTTTGGGGTTTTTTTTTTTTAAAACCACATTTGATGGCTACTTTCTTGAGGCGTAAATCAGATAGTAAATTATTTGGATTTTTATGTGCATGGGAATGAACAGTTCTGTATGAAATAACAAATTGTTGTTTATACAAGCTCCAGACACTTGCATGTTCTATGTTTCAAAGAAATGCTTGCCATTCTTATTCGGAATTTAGTTAATACATCTCAATAGATTATGCTTCTGTGATGCTTCTGTGATGAACCACTGAGCCTTAAGCATAGAGGCCTTTTCTCTTTTTTTTTCCTTTTTGATTTTCAAATTCTTTTAGATTGTATCTTTTTCTTTTTTTAACATCTTTATTGGAGTATAATTGCTTTACAATGGTGTGTTAGTTTCCGCTTTATAGCAAAGTGAATCAGCTATACATATACATATATCCCCATATCCCCTCCCTCTTGCCTCTCCCTCCCTCCCACCCTCCCTATCCCACCCCTCTAGGTGGTCACAGAGCACTGAGCTGATCTCCCTGTGCTATGCGGCTGCTTCCCACTAGCTATCTATTTTACATTTGGTAGTGTATGTATGTCAATGCCACTCTTTCACTTCGTCCCAGCTTACCCGAGGCCTTTTCGTAATGAATGCATATAAAATGACAAATAATGAAATTCTTTTTATCTTTAGCCAAAAGTGTGGGACTGGACAAATTACAGATGTAAAAGCTTCTGGTTTTTGTACTATTAATGATCACTAGGGAGTTTGTTCATTATTGGGATGAAGTAAACAACAGCCAGTGTTATTGTTGACCTTTCTGTCCTTCGGAGGAAGCTCTGGCACTGTGGAAATCAGCAAATACAAAATTTGTGAGGTACAGGTCCATAGTTTAGATGCGTAATGAAGGAGACGATTACACGTTAACGTCTTTGTAGAAACACTTTTTCAGAAGGACTTTTACTTTTTTCTTTCTCTGGAAAAGCTCTTTTTGAAAATTTGTAGATGCCAAAACTCTGGCAGGAACAGTTCATGTGTTTAGATAACAGACTTGAAAGTGAAGTCTTGTATTTAGGTTGAAAACATCAATAGCAGAAGTTCAGAATAGGGGAGCCTGCAATTCACGTGAAAAATGGGAGCCTTAATATGAGTGTGCTGAAATATAACTACAGTGCCAGATGAAGAAGAGGTCGCATGAAACTTTTGCTGGGTCATTTGTCAGGTCATATCTCAAGGGGCGAATTCAGAGGATGCCACATTTTTAGAGTGATTAAAATGGCAAATACCAGAGAAGAGAGCTGCACATGGTCAAGAGGGAAGGTGAGGGTCAAAAAAACATAAACAAGGACAGATGTCCCATGAAGAACCAGGGAAGATGATTGGGTCTCATTTTCCTAGAAAGTAGACATCTAGAATGGGGCAAAGGTTCCTAATAGCTGCTTGGCTACTTGAAGGGCTCTGAGTGAAAGAAAAGAAAAAGTTGATATAATGCTCCTCCTCCCCCCATACCTGGAAGTGATAAATTAGACCCAGGATGGTTGCTAGATGGTTGTCTGATCAAAAAGGAAGGCTGGATGGATTTTTCTGTTGACTCCAAGGCTTTTTCCAATTTTACATTTCCATGGTACCAAGGACCTAGGTGTCCTTCCTAAAGCACCCAACTATACAAAATGTGCTTACATTGTATATAATGTCACTTCCCAAGTGTCAGGACAGTACCGTAAACTAATTTACTTGAGGTTGTCATAGAAAAGGAATCAGAAGTCAGCACATGGCATTTAGCTTTTGTGTACCAGGGCATTGTGCCCAGAAAAATATAATCTAGATGTTATATATCAATTTTGGAACATGGGTATCTGTCACATGACTCAACCATGTGATCTAGTGTGAACGGAGATAAAATTTAAACCTTGGAATGCAAATTCAATCGTATTACAATGGGATACACTAATATGAATGTGTATTATTCAGCCCAAAGGGAAATAAGAGTTCCAAATGTGACTCTCCCCATGTGTGTATGTATATTGGATGTTTACAGACATATGGTAAATACATGTATTCACAGGCAAGTATTTGTTATCAATTACTGACAAAAAACTTTCTTTGAGGAAGTACTTTTGAAAATGCTATCTTGTGTAAAAATGCATTTTTTAGAACCAAACAGATCTACGTGCAAGTCCTGGATCTATCACTCTTTAGTTGAATGGTTTACAGTATATTGCTAGGACCCTCTCGCAGGATTGTGGTGAAGATCAACAGGGAAGATGTTGATCGAGTGAATGGTGCTGGCACATAGGAGATGCTTTAATAAATATGAGTTTCTTTCTCCAGTCAGTTATGAATTCCCAAATCTCTTTTGTTGAAGGATTGCTGCTTTACAGTGATATGGTGAAACCAAGGGCTGGAACCAAAAAGATCTTCTCAGCTCTTTAGTTTGAACCACAGTGAATTGTCTACCAGCAGCCGGCATGGCTAAAAGTTCAGAGGTCAAACTGGCAATATTTGGGAGAGCAGGCGTGGGCAAGTCAGGTAAGATTTTTGTGGTGGTTGTTTGTGTGTGTGTGTGTCTCTCTCTCTCCTGTTCTCCTGTGTTGCTCTTTTAGATGAAGCCTCTTTCTCTTTATCTAAAATTTTCATTTTGCATAACCAGGTTTTATGTCCTCTTTTGCTTCTTTATGGTAAAGAAGCTCTGCTGGTAATACACAAGGCAATGGATACATCACAGGTCTTGGTATTCTGAGGAAGGATGTTCAACTTCCAAAGAAATCAGATTGTAGAAATTAAAAAATACATTTGCTCTTTTTTTCTCTATATGAGATCTTGAGGGGCCAATGTAATATCTCATCAATCTTGATATTTTCAGCAACTGGCTCAATGTCAAGCATGTGTTGGGTGCTGAATAAATGCTTGCCGAGGGAATATATCTTTACAAGAAACAGAATGGTATTATCACCCAACACGTCTAAAATTGGGGAGGACTGGTGAAAACTGGGGCGTGTGTGACCTCAAGTAAGACAGCTATTGTCAGAACCTCTGGGGTGAATTTAAATGATCCAGTTGTGGCTCACATTGGTAATTCAGAGGCTTTTGTATTTCACACCTCAGTAAAGGTTTGCAGACCTTTAACATGAAGGGTGAAATGGTAGAAGTGAAAATGTATCTAATCCAATTTGAGAAATGGATCTCAGATTTTATAATTAAATGTTAAGTACATGTTGCTGAAATATCAGGGCAACGTGGTTTTTCAGATAACGCTGCTTTGATCTCTCACTGGAGGAAAGACCCATAATTGACTTTGCCCATTGAGCTCTTGGTTCTCAGGAAAGGACTCAAACAGACACCTAGTAGGTGTGTGTTTGTAGAGGGAAACCCATTCGGATCATCCAGTACAACAAGTCATCCACATAATCTTAAACAAACACGCGTGAGCAGCTTTAAATTCTGTGACCAACCTCTCTTTCCAAACCGGCTCTCTGGTATAATTTCAGCAGTAAATCTTCCCTATTCTAAGTTCTAAGTCTTTCTCTCTCTCTCTTTTTTCTTTTTATTTTCTCAAGAGGGCTCTTTTCTGCCATCACCCTTTTCTCCTGCTTGCCACTTGCTCTGGCCTCTGGCAGAAACCAAGCAAAAAAAATAGATAGTTGACAAGGCTAAGAAACTGCCAGCCTTCAGGAGATCGAAGATCGTTAAACTCCTCCCTATTAATCTCCTCAGTGTTTCCTGATGGCATGAGAACAAACAATTTCTGTAGCTGGTGGAAGGCTCTGGAGAATGAGGAAACTGTTCCAGTGAGCGGAGGATCAAGGAGATGCCGTGTGTGGGAAGACATGTTCTAACAAGAGCTGGTCTAAATTTTTCGCGACCGAGGGATCTAGACTTAGAGCTCAGCGTTTAACATTCATGCATGCAAAATTTAACACAGGCAATAAGAGAAGGGGAATTTTTAACCTTACATCATTACCAAATAACTCTGCATCATTTGAAAAGTGAAACATAAAAACAAAAATCCCAGTGGAGAGAACCACTTAACTCTATGTACGGTATACCACCCTTTTTCATCTGTATTATCTCAGAGCAAACTGGGTATCTCTCCTGTCAAGGCTGATCCACCAATTAGACCTCAGTTAGACCTCAGTTTCCTTTGTCTTCCCCCAAGTTGTTTCAATTATTTCTTTAAGGATTCTTCTCATTCTCTACTGACCTTTTCCCCTTGAGCATTCTTTGTCCACTACTCCATCTTTTCTTTTCTCCAAGGTTATTGAACTTGGGCTCTGCCCTCACTGTCTTAAACATTTTTGGACTTCCATTCATTGCTTAAACATGGCAATCTTCCACTGTGATCATGCTGCTGAAACTGCTTTGTGAGGGTCACCACAAATCAATATCCAACCATCTATGAATCTTTCTCCGTTCTGGTCTTCTTAGAACTCTTGTTACCGTTCAACATAACCACTTACGCTTTCCTAAAACTCTTCCTTCCAGGCTCCCATGACATCACACTTCTTGGCTTTCCTGCCACCTCTCCATTGACCCTAAGCAGCCATCTTCATGCGCTGCTTCTTATTGGCCTACCTCTCTCAAAGATTGGGGCTCTCAGGTTCTACACACCATCCTCTTGTCTTCTCACTGCAGACCCTCTCCCTAGGGGAGAGCCCTCACGCCCAGAGCTGAAGATGACACCTGCACACAGAGTCCACATTCTGTTGACCTTGGTTTTAATTTATGGAAAGTGCAGAAGTTGAACTTGTTCATTTAGGTCCTTTCCAACTCTAAAATCCGATGACTCTTGATTAATGACTCTTCTTTGGACTGGTTTTCCTGTCCCCCTTATATACATTCTACCATGCGTGTTTATTTTCATTTAGGTGAAAATGACAGTGATAGACCACATGCCTTTAAACAATTGCCTTTTTGTCTGTCATCTATACACAGACAGTGTTTTCCACGTGAGACTGTTTTCCTGACACCTTGTAACCACACCTCCCGTTTATAAAGTAGATCGGTTTGACTTATGCATGGGAGACAGTTCTGAGACCTTTTCCCATAGTTCAGTGAAAACAACCATAGAGTACTTCATACCTTATCTCTCGACTTTGAAACCAGACTGTGAATTCACGTTTATACTAGTTCTTAATTAATATGGATATCTCTGCCTAATCATTGCATCCCACCTTCGCCTTCCTATTGTACAGATTCAATTTGTCTTATAAGTAACTTTTGTTTGTTTAAGTCTGCAAGAAATTATACCTGCTGGAATGTAACTACGGCTCCTCACTTACTCAAATGCCTCCCCCAGATGGTCATGACCCACCCGTGGGCTCAAACAATCCATTTCTCACCAAACGTTCCTGAGAAGGGGCGGCAGCTTGTGACCTTGGAGCGGTAGAAACTGAGCGTCTCTGATTTGAACCTGGGTCTGTGTGAATTGCTTCAGAGGCTTCAAGCCTTACCTGGCCCATCTGCTTTCCTGCACACTCAATACCAATTTGGAATTTGGGGTAAATAAGACCATATTGGCCATTTGCTAATGGAGTCAAGAACAGGAGACCTGGAGGCACACTATTAGGTCTGACTCCCAGTTCTACACTTTATTAGCTGTGTGAATTTAGCAACTTTAACAAGGTACTTAAATTTTCAATTTCTGCAATAATATGAAGGATGTAATAGTGCCTATTTCAAAGAGTTGTTGTTAGGACTGACTGAGTTATTACACGCAAGTCTCTTAGAACAGTACCTGGCACATAGTAAGTGCTCAAGTATATTAGCTTATATTATTACAATTTTTCAAGGTATGCTCTTCTTCATTTGTAAGTTGTCTAGTGAAACCATACAATCAAAGATATATCTACATTCAAGTGGATATTTGGGTTTTCAGTAAAAGTCAGAAAGCTTATAAGAAAAAATTTTGTGTTGCTGCTCAGCACACCCTGAACACACACACACAGAGACACACACACTTTCTCTGTGTCTCTCTTTCTCTTAAATCCAGAGTCTGGTTTATGTCAATTACAGCTTGACCACTGCTGATCATAACAACACTTCTCCTGGCTAATATCTTGGAAATCTTGGAAAAACAGCCAGAAGTATATTGTGTCATCAATAATTAACACCGTTAAATTTGAAAGTGCTTCTGGTATGTGGTAGATGGTTTCCTAAGCCCAGGTAACAGATAAGCCCTCCATGTTTAAAACAGAATTTAACGTTAACCAGAAGTCTTTGGTTGACAGGTTGACATTAGAAGCGTCAGCACAGGCGAAATTTAATAATGTGTTAATTACAAAACATGTCGGGTATGTGTACATGTGTATGTATATTGCAGTATTTACAGGGTCTTTTGTATCGGGAGGATTCTTCTTCCTTCTGTCTAGTTTTGGCAGTTCTTGCAGTTCTGTCTTCAAGTGAGCTTCCTGGCTTGGCGAGCTTGCTGGTTCAGCATGGCGAACACTGTGTGGAATCTTCAAAGTGGAGAGCCAAGTTTTTCCAGCCCTTTGCTTCTTCTCTTGCCCCAGCAGAGTAAATGTTTCCTTTCTCTGGCTAAGGGTAAGGCAGCCAGTAATAACATGGCATGTAGGGCATAGATTTCCTTACTCGTGTGTGTCAGCCTGTAATGTGGCAGGCTCCAAGTAATGAAAGCAAAAAGACCTGCCATAAAACCTACAATGCACACCATATTTATGTAAATGATTCCTGGATTCACATTATTCGAATGTGTAGTAAGTGGGAGGAGTTGAGAGAAAAACAACTGAAATTTTCAGTTGCATTTCACAGTTGACGTTCTCATCTTAGGACTGAAATATTGTGTGCCATAGCTAAATATATTTCTTGAAAGGGATAGTCTCAAAGTTAATGGAGTAATGCTATTCTCTGATTCAAAAGCCAATTGATGCACTCGTCCGTGAAGGCTTAAGTTCATAGACTCAGATTGCTGGGCTATGAATTGGGTGCCAAACACAAACAAGCATGTGATACAGTTTCCCTTGGCACAAAGAGATTTATTTTTTCTTCCTTTTTCTTGTTCTTGTTTGCTTTTCCCCCTCTCTCTCAATTATTAAAAGTTTTAAAAAGCCTTTTTCATTTTATTTTCAAGTGGGACAGGCAGGGACAATTCTGATTTTAAATGTGACTTTTCCAATGAGCGCCAGATACTGCTTTAACATATATGTTTCTTTATGGCTGAGTTATGTTTATGAGATCTCATATATATTAAATAAAGACAATATCAATAGCATCTTAGGTAGGTCAATTTCCTTATGCTATAGAGCTCAGCTTTGTGTTTTAGAACTTTTTCTTTACCCAAGTAGCTATACCAGTTCATTCCCTTCATTTATACTTCATGGTGTAGTATGATCCTTCTTAAACATTGTCTTCAAAGTACTTCTAAAAGAAGGAGGAGAAAGATCTAGGGGATTGGGTCATGCAAGCATCTCATTACAATCATGTAATTATTTTGCATGTTTTATTACTTATAGAAATATAGGCAAATTTTAATATTGATCCACAATATGTCTATGTTTGTTTGAATATAAAAACAATTTTATCCCCAAATCAGTGACTAAAATGGACTCTTCAGGAAGATATAGCAAATTGATCTGTGGCTTCAATAACGCCTAGGCTTTGGGTCCAGTTTCAGGACCACGAGCAGAGGAAATAGCCTCAGCTGTGTGCATCACATGAATGTGAGCGCTGGCAATGGTCCTGTACCTCACTTTTTACCTACTTAAGTTCCCAAGCAGCTCTTCAAGTTCTCGGTTATTCTTGTTCTAAGATTATACACTATAATATTAATGGTAATTTTTCTTTAAATATTTGTTTAGGTAAAAAGAGGGATAGGTTGTGTTTCAGGTGGGTGCAGAAGTTCCACAGCTCCTGGAAACGTGTGTGTGTGTGTGTGTGTGTGTGTGTGTGTGTGTGTGTGTGTGTGTGTGTGAAGAAGTCTTTCCTAAGTGGTTGTTGAAATTTAAAGATTACCGGAAATCAGGTCCATTGGTTCCTGTGTAGACGGTAGTTAGAGAAGTAGTTGTTTTTTAATGGACTGGGACAAAGGGAGGAAGGTGGCATTGAGACAAGTTTGGATAATGCTGGAAAAATAGCTGTTCTCTTGTCATAAATTATGGTGATGTGGTTACCTGCGGCTTTCAAGCATTTATACCTTCCTTTACCTGCAAAGATAGAAAAGCAAAAAGAGACAAACAGCCAAAATGAGTTTATGTTCATTTGATTCTTCCACCCCAAGAGGAATAAAAGGGTGTTTTCAAACTGCAGGTGTATACCTATGGATATGTACAAAAAGTCAGACTTCTGTGCAAGGCTTAAGTCACGCTGACTTTTCTTGCATGCCCAGAAGTTAAGCAAAGATGAGGAATCGTGCTTATAAGGACTTAGAAAAAGAAAGGGAAAGGAAAGAAAGAAGAGGAAAGAAAAATTAAAAGAATCAAAATCAGTTGTTTATTGGTGGGTAAACATTTTTGTAGGCTGGCAGTGGCCAATTCTTAAGCTTTTCTCCCAAGAAAAATATAACTAGGAAAGAAACAATACTGGAAAACAAAACAAAATCAAGAACTGTTTTTCAAAGTCAAAAGGACATATCTCTGTCTCTGCTTTTTTCTGCTGGGATATATTATCAAAATTCAATTGTCCTTAATTTTTATCTGATGGCTAATTTATTTATTGAAATATTTTGCTGTAGTTTAATTATCAGTTACCAATTGGTTCCATTTTGATCTTGACTTGTTTTCTTGGCAATGGACAAAGACTAAATTTGAGGGAGGGAGTGAAGAAAATTGTAAATCATCCTTGTAATTCCCCTTTTTATTACTGGTATTTCTCCAACTCATGGGTTTGGGGAAATCAGCCAAATTTTCAAGGTGGTACTGGCCTTGAAGCCAAAATTCCAGTGCAAACGCATCCCTATTGCTCCAGCTGCCTTTAAAAATTGATGTGGTTTCAGAAAAACAGCCATAATTTCTTCCATCCCATTAAAAATGAAAGTAGATATATTATGAAGACAAGGCAGCCTGAAATAGGTAATTTCAGCCTGGAATAAGCAAACAGATAAAGCTCCTATACATACACATGAGAGAGATTCTTACCTAGATCACCCAGCTTATTGGAGCCGCAGCCAAGTCTAGAATCCCAGTTTATGACTGTGCAAGGCTTTTGCAACTTTGCTACTAAGTGTTTTCATTTTGTATCACCCCGTTCCTCTCAAACACCTTTTATTAGGAAATGAAATGATCATTAGAATTTTGTAATATGAATTTTGTAAAAAAAAAATCTAAAGAGTTTTATTTTTATAAGAAATTTCCAGTAATCAGTGAATTACCAATGCATGGCAAAGCCCCCTGGGAGTACGGGGTAAGTTGCCAATCAAAACAACCAAGATTCTCAGCAACCTGTATATATAGGAAAGTTCCCCTGTAATGCAGTATTCCATTTGTTATAGCTTTGGATCAAGAGTAAGAAGACTGATGAATCATCTTCTACTAAAGGGTACACTTTCCGTTGTTAAAAGAGAATATGATGTGCCATGTTCTGTCAGCATGATCTAATGAAAAAAAAAAGCACCCAACCGAACCGAGTGAAAGGATTGGGGTTTAAACTTCACCTTCATCCCATCCATGACTCTCTCTTTCTATTCATCTGTCAAATGATACTTTTATTTGCTTTTTTTTTTTTTTACAGTGATGCAGGTCGGATAGGCTGTGAAGGTACTTTGAAAAGTTACAAGTGTGATATAAATATGGTCCTAATACTATCATGCTTTTATTATTGAAATCCGTGCAGTTCTTCCCCTGCGTTCCTTAACATTCGTGTTTGGAAAAGCAGTACGGTTGGTTTCCTGGCTGTCCATCACTGCAGGCTGGGCGAACACGCTCAGGTCAGTAGTTGGCTATGAGTGTTCCTCCACTGAGTGTATAATGTTACAGACTATCCAGAGGTTGTAGAGTCTATGCTGAAGGAATTTGCACTTTCAAATGTGTGAAATGAATAGACATTAAGTCAGGGTGTTTTCTTAGGCTCAGTATGTAAGGGGGTCAAAAAAGGAGAAGAGTTTAGGAAAATAATTTGGACTTATGCCTTATTGGAGAAGGAAATATGGCATGTTATAGAATTTTTTGATAAGCAAATCTTATCCTTATTAAAAAATTAAAGCTTTAAAACATTTACATATTTTTACAGAAACATTTCTCAAAAAATATATAAATATATGTATCTATATATTTCCCTATAATCTTAAACTATGTTTTTATTCATTCATTCAATTATTCATTCAACAAGTATCTGTTGAGTGCCAACTTTGTGTTCTAGAATAGCTTGCACATAGTACAGGATTCATGTACATTCCAAAAAAGCAGAGTAGTAACTATTTCTGCTCATTATTATATTCCCAGAGCAGATGAAGACTGGCTCCTCAAAAAAGTGAATAAATTGAGTTAGGGTATGTGGTCTATATGTGCTATATAGTTTCATCAAGAATCATATCTTCTAAATGGTCTCTTTATTGTTGCCAAAGTGGTTTCCTCTCCTGCACTTGAATATCTCTGGTAACAGGAACTCAGCATGAGAAGAAATAGACCGTTCTATCCTTGGGCAACTGTATCAGTTACAGTCTTCCAGAGAAACAGAACCAGTAGGACACACACACACATGCACACACACACACAAATTACGTCTTTCTATATTTATTTGGGCTGGCAAGACTGAAATCTGTAGAGAAAGACGGCAGGCTGGAAAGTCAGGGAGGAGTGAATGCTGCAAGCTAGAGGAAGAATTTCTTTCGCTCTGGGAAAGCTCAGTTTTTGCACTAAAGGCCTTCCAGTAATCGGATAAGGTCCACCCACATCATTCAGGCTAATCTCTTTTGCTTAAGGTCAACTGATTGTAGATGTTAACCATATCTACAAAATACCTTCACAGCAACTCCTACAGTAATATTTGATTGAATCACTGGGTCCTAGAGCCCAGACAAACTGGCACATAAAACTATCACAACAAGTCTTCCTGTCTGTTACTTTACCTTCTTTGCAACCAAAGGCTGTTCGTCAGTTTCTACTCATTGACTTTAACCCCTTCAAGTTCCATAGAGCACTTTAAATTCTTCTTCCTTAGGACAGACCTTAACATATTTGAAGATAAACCAGCATGCCTCCACCCATGCCTGAGTTTTCTTTTCCACTGTGTGGTTCCTCACAGTGATTTCATTTGCTCGGCAGAGATCACGGTTTCTGGTCACGACACCATCCTTGCTGTTCCACTCCAGCTGTGCACTCCACGAAATGTAGGGCTTGGAAATGAATGCAGACGTTTCAGATGTGGGATGCCCAGACCAGATCAGAGCACAGCTGTGGTTTTGATACTAGATACTTTGCTTCTGCTAAGACATTCTAAGGTCACTGTTGCTTTTAGGGTGACAGTGGGTACAGTGTTGGCTCATGGGGTGTATACTGCAAATGAAGTCTTTTTCTTTAAATATATGCTGTTGCTGAGTCAGATCTTCCCAAACTTGTACCTGAGTATGTGTATGTTTCATCCAGGTGTAGAAGTTAATTTGTATCCTCTAAAATACTGTTTTGTTCAATTTAATTTATTCTTCTGGCTTGTCAGGAGCTTTTTGGATACAACATGTGTATCATCCGTCTCTTCTTTCTGTCATCTAGAAATATGTTGGTTTTGGAACATTTTAGGCCCTGGATACTCTTACTGAATCATAGAATTTTCCACTTTGGTATTATTTCGCTCACTGAAATGATGAGGAATCCCAGTGAGTTTTTTGGATAATTTTCAGCTAGTAAAGAAAAACAAAGGTCTTTGACTCTTGGTGTGGGGACATTAACACCATATCACGTTACTTCCATGTTCATTAAATAAGTTCTGTTTAGATTTGCCATAAAATAGGTTGTCTGGGAGGAAGCCTTACACACATTCTTGTCTTACGATTCAAGGTATCTTGCTATATAAAGTGCATAACAGTGATCAACTTTTATTGGCCCACATATCTAGTCTTTACAGAAAGTCATTTTCCAGAGACTCATTCCAGGATATGTATGTTTCTGTGCTGAAATAACTGAGTTTATGTGATGCAAATCAGAGCTGAATTGGGGAAAGAGTTTTCTTCCTTAGATTATACCGGTAGATATCAAACTTTAGCATGCCTCAGAATCACCTGGAGGGCTTGTTAAAATATATGTTTCAGGTCACCAGCCCTGAGGTTCTGATCCAGCAGGTCTGTAGTAGGGCCAGAGAATTTGTATTTTTTAACAAATTCCCAGAGGATGCTAATTCTGCTAGTCTGAGGACCACATTTTGGAAACCACTGTTTAAGTTTGCTAAGTACTCAGTTTCCATTTGAAATAGGTGTTTTCAGCTTTGGAAAAGCATATAGCTTTTAGTGAGCTACATGTAATAAACATTGAGTGCCAGGCACTGTCATGGGTACCAATGATACAAGGGTAAATAAAACAGACAGGGTCTCTGCACTCATGAAGTTAACATTCTAGCAGGAGTAGACTAGGCCAAAAATTACTCTGTTGGGGCAGAGCAAATGTGAGCTTTTTCTGTGGTTCGTTAGGACTAGAATTTTTCATTCGCTTCATAGTAAGATAAGTTTTGTTTAAAAAAAAAAAAGTGTAAGCCTCAACAACTGTGACATGCTGAGCTTTGATTTTAAGATGATACTTTGAGCTATTTGGCAACAGTAGGGGTGGCTTGGGCTAAACTACAGTGTTAAGAGTCTGGGAGTTAAACATGGTCGAAGACCATGGTACCAAATATTCTACTGAGAGAAGCTAAGTAGCCCACATAGGAATTGAACCTAATAAACTTGAGCTTATTAACACAATGCTCCCTCAGTCAATTAAAGCCAATGTAGACTAGCTTTAATTAATATAAGATAGTTGTTCTTCCTCCAACATTTGGAAAAAAACAATTTTCAATTGCTTGCTGACAGTGGCATTTATAAAACTTATGCAATGGTTGTGTAGACAGAACTACGATATTGAGAAAAGTTCATAAGTTTCCACTGTTTTGGATAGAAAGATAACATCTTTTTCTCACTGATGCTTTTCCAGGTTTTTTTAAAAATGTTTTTTAAAGTTCTCTTTTGCTTTATGCCGTTGGACAGTAATTTAAGTGGCGAAGCCAAAAATTAAAAAGTAAGAATAAAAATGGTGAATATTTGTCTGTCTGAAAAGCATTTGACTTCTTTTTGCATTAAGGATCTTGTAAATTACAACTGAACCTAATAACTGAGCCAGCTTCCTAGTCATTTGGCAACATGTGTTGAGTTAGATGTTTTAAAGGAAGACTCAACCACACTTAGTAGTGTGAGTAATGGTTATCTGTTCCAATGCCTGGGACTATTTTTCCATTCATATATTTTATAACTGGAAACTATTTTTCTAGCAGTTTCTAAAAGAGGTGAAATCAAGAGCACAGTAACCATACATTTAAATCCTTGAGTCCCAAAATTTAACCCATGATTTCTTAATGTCTCCCACTTATCAATTTACAAATATTTATGAAATTCCTCCTATGTTCCCAATTCTTCCACCTTCTTCATCCTCCCACCATGTGCCTAATAAAATGCCAATATTTGGGGGGAAGTCCAGAGAATTATATGATTATCCTTGTCTCAGGGACCTTAGTGTTTTGTTGGGCCTGTATGACTTGCAACTAGAAATCAGCTGGTGATGGTTTCCAGCACAATGATTGATTTTGACAAATTTGCATCTTGAAATATTTTTAGAAAATTGTCAGAGTTGCAAAAACAAACAGAGAGCTCTTGTGTACCCTTCACCTAGCTTCCCCCAATGATTAACACCTCACATAACCACAATACATTATCAAAACCAGGAAACTGACATAGACACTGTATCAATTGTATGACATGGTTACAACTAAGCTGTAAATATTAGAATGATTGATTTTTGACTCAATTCAGGCTCAGGGCCCTTTTGAAAAGACAACAGCGATACAGAAGGAGAGACTTCAATTGTTTTAAAATTAGTACTTATTTATTTTACAGTCTGTTTGAAACAGGCTTTTAATAAAGGCTGTGGACTGTAATTTTGTTTGATATGTGTTTTACATACGGAATTTACGTAATTTGTGGAATTTATGAGATTTAAGTTTCCTCCTCCATCAGTTTTTTGGGGTATTATTTTCGTTAAGAAAAGTGCATCATTTGTTCCAAGCAGTGTCCCACAAGCTGGAATTTGCCAACTGGACCCCCAGAGTGTTGTGTAGCACAGTTCTCTACCCCCTGTATTTCCTGTAAATACAGGAAACTGGTGGTTCGATCCAGAGGCTTCATTTTATTCAGGTTTTTTTGTTGTTGTTGTTTTTGGTTTTTTGCAAGGGGTTATTGTGTACTTCTGTCACTCAATGTCTGGTAGCAATTGAAACTCATTGTCTAGAGTAGACTTTCTAGAATAGCACTTTCCAACAGAAATTTCTGTGATGATGGAAGTGTTCCATATCAGTCTTTACTTATTAGCGGGAATATTTTTATAAGGAGAAACTTCTTCTTAAAAACTATGTTGCTACTGTGAGGTTCAGTTTATATAGAAAAGACAGAAAAATTGTTTAATTCTTACTCTCTATTATCAGCTGTCAAAATAATAAGTTGGTTCCTTAGCATTCTCCAAAAGTGATGCACCCTCATCCTCATGTGTTTTTTGTTGTTGTATGTCATCATCACTTGCATTTTAATTTATTGTAGTTATTCTTTTTGAGGCTCAAATTGGTCCATCCTTGGCCAGAGGGGGTTTATTCAAATGAAGCTCATCATGGGTTTTCAAAAGGTGAAATTCAATAATCTATTTACTATCAGAAATTTATTTTTTGAGATCTGTGCAAGTTAGTGTCTTAAACTGTACACAAGACAGTGTTCTAGCAGTTGAGTTCAGGCCATAAATGCTATAAGAGTCAACAAGAGGGAGAGAAATCAGTGGGAAATACTTGGGGAAGCTTTGAGGGAGGCAGTGGGAGACTGAAATACCATACGTTCAGTGGGATTTTTATGGTTCCCTTTCATTTCTTATCTTTCAAAATTATATGTTTTCTTCATACCAATTCACATATGTCATTAATATTGGAATTAGGAGGGGAAAAAAGACAACCAAGCAATAAATGAAAGGGATAGGAACTAAATGATGCTTAGGGAGGGTGAAGAGCTTTGGGCATCCTGCTGATTCAGTTGCAGGAAAAGCCCCTTTAAAGCTCCCCAGAGCCAGCTTTTCAGTCCTCATTTCCCTTCAGTGGCAGGAACACAGGTTTGGAGCATGACAGGCCATATATTAACTGTGTGTGTGGTCAGCTTACTTAACTTCAGTGCACCCCAGTTTCGTCTTCAGTAAAATGCAGAAGATAATAACCATCTTCTCTTAGGGCTGTTGTACGCCAAACCCATATGAGATCTGATGGTAACCAGCAATTGCAATAATTAGCTAATGCTTATAGCATTGACTATAAGCCAACTGCTGTTATAAGACTTGACACATATGAACTCACATAATCATCACCACTCCTCTATGAATTGGCCCTATTATTATCCCTTCTTTACAGATGAGGAGCTTGAGGAGGGCGTGAATAACTTGCCCAGGGTCTTGCAGGTAGAGACGGGACTCTAGCAGAATTAGGATTCAAACCCAGGCAGTTTGCCTCTGGTGTCTGTGCTTTTATCCACAGTACTCGGAAAATTTCCAACAAAATGCCAATGCAGAGTTGTAGATGCTCAGCGAATGCCTTCTTCCCTTCTCCCTCTCTTGTCTTCTCTTCCTTGTTACTTGGGAACATTCATTTTGATTAATCAGTATCCATGAAAAGTACTTTACTTCACTGGAACCATTACTAGGGAAAATGAGGAACCAGAACAGAGGAACCGTTGCTTAAACTACCAAGAGATCGTCTAGCTTTATATTACACTTTTCTTCAGCTCAGTTTTTAAAATAATATTTCTATTCCAAATTCTGCCTATGATTTCATGCTGAAACCACTTATTGGCCTTTTGAGGCGCAGCTGTATGCGAAGGAGGTGTTACGGGAGAAAGGCGGAAGTTGTACAGAAAGATGGGAGAGCTTAGCATTGAATATGTGAAAAATGCGAAGCGTGTTAAACATCTTCAGTGGGAAGGGAGGATACATTAATAATTTGACCTGGAAGAGCCCCAAAAGCAAAACTCAGAAGCTATTTAAAACTGTGAAAGTCCTAGAATGTCAACATTAAGGAAAATATATAGTCAAGTCAAAAATTTTAAATGATGGGGTGTGTTAAAAATATTGGATTGCAGAGAGTTGCTGCATTATTTATCACAATAAGAGGATGTTTTTTTTCTCCACTGAAATGCAAGATGTTCTTGTGAACCAAATAGCTGGAAGAATCGGGCTCCTACACAGGGCAAAATGCCAGAAGGCTTCAAACATTTTATGAGGGCAGATTGAATCCCATCAGATAACTGGAAATCTTTTATCTGCTATGAATAATTCATGATTAATTATTGCTGGAGACTTCTAGGTCAATAAATATTATTGAAGACTACGATGCTTCTTATAAAGGCAAAGGGCCACTGTCGTCATTATTGATGATTGTTTTTCACTCCGTCATTCATTATGCAAAATTACATTATGGTGGTGCTATTTTGGGTGTATAATTGGTGTAAACAGCCTTGATGGCAAAGCAGAAACTCTACATATCGTTTTCTTAGGTCATTTTTTTCAGAGTCAGTCAAAAGGAGATTCTGTTCAGTACAAATTAAGAAATTCCTCAAGCCAACCATCACGAGAAAACATGAGCTTTTGTAAATGTGTTTTATTTAAGGTATAACGAAAGAAGTTTTTTTTTTGTATTATCTTTTATTTATGCAATGTAGCATTGCCATAGTTAGTAAGTGAACACTTTTATCTTATGTGGTCACCTCTAGGATATTCATTATAATTTCCCAAATGCCTTTGTCTGTGTGCTCAACCAAGACTATTGTTTAGTCCTGTGTATCTTGTGCCCAGTTCCAATAGCATTCACAATATCGATAGGTTTTATTTCTAACATGTTCTGGTTTGAATGGCTTAAAAATTACTGTAGAGTAATTTTATTACAGTGAAAGGGTTTCATTTTATTGAGGGACACATGCAAACAAAAAGAAAGAACTTGCCAAGAAATATCAAGTTCACTTTAATCTTGGAATGCTCTTTCTATAAAGATGTATCGATAAAGTTAGAAACAAAATTGAATTCTTCACGCTCCACGTTTTGAAGATACTGGACTAACCACTAGATCAAATTAGATAATTGAAAAATCTCCACTGTTATTTGATGAGTGTGTGTATGTGAGTGTGTGTGTGTGTGTGTGTGTGTGTGTGTGTGTGTGTGTGTGTGTTGGCTAAGAGTTCTAGTCCAGAAAATCAGAACCTCAACCAATTATGAATGGCAGTGGTTTCTACATTTGAAACACATGAAAAATTTTGAGATACGATGGGCTTAATACTTAGTCTCTATTTAGTCTCATGTTTACCTTTTTCCTCCATATGTGGCAAATCTAGAATATAGGAATATAAGAAAAACATGTAACTAGCTCTACCCTACCCTGGGAGTAGAGAGTTGCAATCAGAATGGGAAGATTGTAATGGCATACAGTAGACATAGTGGGACATGCAGGAAAAAAAAAAGAACACTCATGGTCTTTTCAATAAACTCCTCAGAATACCATCAAGAGTGGAAACCTTTGACAGAATGTGTAAACTATAGAAATAACAACAATTGAATTATTTCAAAACATTCACATTAGAAAAAAGCTACCTTATGTTGCCACCTAGAGCCTCAGCCATGCCTGGTTTATCTGAAGTAGATAATGAGATTTGGGACTTTTGAACTGATGAGATTTTGATGAGATTTTTGGACTTTGAGTAGATACTGTAATGGGTTGAGAATATTGAGGGCCTTAGGATGGCAGGAATATATTTGCATGTGGAATTCCCTTGGAGGGCCAGGGAGAGGAATGAGATGGACAGAATAATGACCACAAAGATGTCCATGTCCTGATCTCCAGAACCTGTGAACATGTTACCTTACAGGGCAAAAGGGACTTTACAGATGTGGTTGAAGTTACGAACCTTGACATGGGGAGACTATCCTAGATTCTCCAGGTGAGTCCAGCTTAATCACATGATTCCCTGACATTGAAGAACCTTTCCAGGCTGAGGTCAGAGGCTGAGGTCAAGGGGAAGTGTGACTAAGAAGGTATGGTCACAGAGATGTAATGGTGCTGGCTTTGAGGATAGAAGAAGGGAACCTTTAGCCAAGGATTATGGATAGACTCTGGAAGGTGGAGGAGGAAGGGAAATGGATTCTCCCCAAGAGCCTCCAGAGAGGCACTAATGACCTGTGTCAGACTTCTAACCTACGGAAGTGTAAGATGGCAAATTTGTGTTTTTTTCAGGGCACTAAACTTGTGATCATTTGGATTCTTATTCATGAAAATGGAGTGTGGCTCCCAGAAGCTTTGATTTCCTACACTAAGAGCCTGCTGAGAATCAATATGCATTTCACAGAATGAGGTCTCTGAGTCTGTGCACACATTTGCCCCCTTACCCTGACGTTCAGAATCATCTGTGAAAACTAGGGAATGGAGCCCAAATCAGCCTTGAGGGCGACCAAATGGATGGGGATGATCAATATCCTGAAGAATCGTAACTGGTCAATTTCCAAGTTTAGAGAGTTGCATTGCGCGATCACTTGAGTGGGCGTGACCCAAGGGGATTTGAGTCCTGCACCCCTCTTGGTAAAGAAGGGGGGTGCCTTTGGGAACTACACACAAAGGAGGCTGCTAACGGGTCAGACCATATGGACTGATCAATAGAAGCATCCTTACTAGGAGAGAGGACAGGAAGATAGAGAGCAAAGAAAGTAGATCCAGGGGCTGTAAAGGAAAGAGAACTGAGGCCCCAGGGGTGGAGCTGCCAGACCAAGAGACATCCTTGTGGACAAAGCAGTTTGTGACCTTTAGGCATCTCTGCTTTCTATGGGCCCTGGGTGACCTGGTCATATGGAGGACAGAGACCTAAAGCAAGCAAAGCTGGTGACACAGGATAAAAGACTCAGGCTCCTTGATACAGGGAGCTCCGTTTTGGTGCCCCTGGATAACACAGGATGCTGCGTCTTCTTTCTCTCCGCACTGCCTATGCCCGTGAACACACACACTGAAGACAGATGGGCTAGAGACCTCTGCTCTGCCTCAGTCCGTGCAGTCAGGCATTTATACAGTGCAGGGCTGACATTCCAAGATGACTTCAATCAGCTTCTGATATTTTATTGTCTGGGTTTGCGGGTCCATAAACAACAAATAAGAAGAATAGTTTACTTTCGACAATGCCAGGCACTTTGCAAAGTATTTTATTTCTCTTATCTCATTTAATAGCTCATCACAACACAAAGAATGTAGGTCTTGTTATCATTTCTCTCTTCCAGATGAGGCTCAGAGAGGTTTAACAACTTGCCCCAAGCATCCGTGGAATAAATAGCAGAGCCAGATCTTTTTTTTTTTTTTTTTTTTTTAATGTTTAACATACTATTTCCCCCTGTGTTATTTCATGGACATGGGTATATTATTTTTTTTTAAATTTATTTATTTATTATTTTTTTGGCTGTGTTGGGTCTTCGTTTCTGTGAGGGCTTTCTCTAGTTGCGGCGAGCTGGGGCCACTCTTCATCGCGGTGCGCGGGCCTCTCACTGTCACGGCCTCTCTTGTTGCGGAGCACAGGCTCCAGACGCGCAGGCTCAGCAGTTGTGGCTCATGGGCCTAGTTGCTCCGCGGCATGTGGGATCTTCCCAGACCAGGGCTCGAACCCGTGTCCCCTGCATTGGCAGGCAGATTCTCAACCACTGCACCACCAGGGAAGCCCCAGCTCTTGGACCTGGGTCTGCTGAATCCAAACGCCAGCTCTTTTCAGTTTCAGGCCCTGCTCCTACTATTCCCAGCAAGAAGAGCAAACCAGCCACATCAGTCACAGAAAACACATCTCTCCCAGTTGTTTCACATTTAACGCTTTATGATCTAAGAGATTCTCACTGGTCTCCAAAAGAGGCTACCTTTTGTGACACCTACTAACAACTGTGATGATTTTACAGCCCAGTAGCCAGACTTCTGAGATTCAAATCCTGGCTGCGCTAGGATGTAAGTTACAGAGTGCAGGCATTTGTGTGTGTTTTGATCAGTGCAATAGCCCCAGCCCCCAGACTAGCGTTTGACACATGGTAGGTGCTAAATAGATATTTGGAGAATAAAAGACTGCTTCAGTTGTCACCGTTAAGTATTAAGTGGAAGAATCCATGAACATACTTAGAACAGCACCTGACAACGAATAAGTGCTCAGCCAATGTGAGCGATTGTTATTGTACATGAGATTGACATCCTTGGTCTGTGGTCCAATAGGCCTGTGATCCCTCAAGATGCCAGTAATGAGGAGGTTTGGTTATTTTATGATTAGAACCTTTCTCCCTCATTCCTGACCTTTCTTATTTCTCCTCTCATTCTCAACTAGGACTGTTCTGTTTCAGCTGCAACAATTGAAGATTACAGAGTATTTCTAAAATATAAACTGTGCTATGAATGCTGAAGAATAACCTCTCCTCTGCAGTATAGTTATGTACAAAATACCTTTCTCTGAATGAATTACTGACAGTACTTGGAAGGTCGCCATTTCTAACGGTCTTTGGAAACCATTTCTCAGCCCAGAGATGTGGCATGGGTTTTGTTTTTAGTGTAAACCAAATGCTCACAAATCCTCAAAAGCTTTCCCTTCAATGTGTTTACTTGAGTTGATTCTTAGTATATTTTTGGTGCAAGGTCCACAGTCTTGGTAGCAGAGGAGACGTGATTGACCTTTCCACCAGGGTTTTAAACTTGAGCAGTGTTGCTAATATGAAGCCCAAGTGTGGGGTTGCATCTGTTTGAGAAATACTTGCTCAGGGGAAAAGAATGATTAAGACAAGGTGTCATTTTCTAGCATGTTTGTGCCAACCTTGTAACAAGCTGATAATGTTAATTATCTCCATCCAAGGAGCCAGGGTCAACTCTTCAGTCAGAAAAGCTCTGCCTGGGCAGAACGAAATGTTCTTTTTTTTTTCCCTATAAATAAATGAAAGCTCTGCCTTTACACCATTTCACTGGGATGGGCGGTGTGCTCCTTCTCCTCCTGGGCTTCTTTCTCATTTGCCTTAAGATGAATCCTGTTCACCAAATCATTAACTAGAGAGGTCTCACTTATGTGAACTTGTGGGGGAACAGCCCCCCTTTCTCGGAGTTTAAATGTCCTGAAAGGAGGCGGGATGTGATGGGATTGTACCCCTCAGGTAGTCAGGGCTTACACACTCAGCTTTGGATGGGGCACGTTTGCAGTCCACTGAGCTTCATGGGTGGACGGCTGCATCCCTTCCATGTGCTTGTCCGTTTAGCTTGTAATGTGGCTCACAATACACAAAACCCAAAACCATCCGACTGAGTGGCTCTTCGCCTTACGTTGTCCAATTTAAGCTGTGATCTGGGGACAGGAACATAGGATGGAACTGAAGCTGTGAACCAGGAGGATGGCGTATGAACAGTTTATTTATCATCAGTGTTGCAGCTTCTGGGTAGCTGCGTGCCTCAGTTTGGTGCCACATTGCAGCCGACGCTGTTTCCTCCCACCTTCCTGAACTGATTTTCTTTTGACCTCAGTTCAATTTGAGACAAAAAAATGCTGATGGATTTGGGTAATTAACTAAACCAACAGGAGAAAAATGAATAAATAACCCACAGCCAAACTTGCTGTGCATTAACAAGGTAAGTGGAGATTTTCCCCTGGGTGGCTACGGAACCAGGATACACAGTCATTCGTAGGGCAGGGTGAAAGCCGCCTACTTAGCAGAAAAAAAAATGAGTGGGCAAAAACTATTCAGAGATTAACAATGACCTCTGTTGATCCAACTCTTTTGTTTCCTAATTAGGCACCCTTGGCGTTCAGGGCATCGCCCCTTATGTTTGAGGTGGGAAGGGGAGGTGAGGTGGTCCTGTAGTGTTGGCACTTCATTCCTTTTCTGACACCTTAGTCTCGTCCTCAGCCATACTGGACTTTATCCAAAGTAACACACCTGAAGGCAGTGTGGGAATCTCCTCAATTCTGCCACCATCTCCAGGTGGCTAATTAGAATTTTTCCATTTCATCCCTTATTTGTTCATTAGCCAAGACGATAATGATGTGCAGAAGGGCTAGACCCAAGTCACTTTGCAAGCATTAATTTGAGAAGCTCTCTAGCTTTCTGGGTCATGCATTAAACTTTTCCACAAAGTTTATTCTGGAAGATAATATAGGTAGATGTTTCAAAAACCAGACCAAACCAAAAACTCTCTCCATTTCTGATGGATGTAAAGGGGTGACTCCTTGACATAAGTTACCACATGCCATCTGGCAGCCGGAAATTGGTCTTGCAGAGGTAGTGGATTTCGAGTTGGTGGCGAAATCATAACATCACCGGTACGATTTTCTCTGTGGATTTCATCAAGTTCTCAGTGGTCAGACCAGCAACCCAGGATCCTGCAGCAACCGGAGGGTGAAAAACGGACATAGCAAGAGATCCTGCTGCTGTCAACAGAATTGCTTTAACAAATAAAGCAAAGTAGAACTTCCTTCTTGGCAACTGCCTAGTGGACATCAAGTGAAGCATTCCTGGAAAAGATGGGCTCCAGGCTTTTAAACGACACCAAGACTGTATATACGGTGCATGAATCTGAGCTAATGAAATACTAGTAAAAGAGTAAAGCATTCCTCATACAGATTTCACGTGAACACCATTTTTTTTTCAGGAAATCAGAAAACTTTTTTTTCTCTCTAATTCAAAACACTCAGTCTAATAAAACCTATTTTCAAAAGTATAGGTTCTGAGGGGAGAATGTATAGATTTGGGGAACTGAGGAGCAGCAGACCGTATGTGAGAGGGGGTAGGAAAAGGGTGTTTCAAGAGATCTGTTTCTAGTGACTTCGAAAGGATCATTTACAATCCTGCTGAAATGTCTTCTGCCTTTCCTTCCTTCACAGCAGGCCTGGAATGTGCCATTGAAGGAAGTCAGGGTTTGTTGTTTAGAGCCCAGCCTGGATCCTGTAAGTGTGTGTCAGGCAAGCTGTGGAAGTCCAGCTGCACACTGTCTCTTTTTCACCCTTCAGCGTATAATTTAGCATAATCCTCTGAAGCTTTTCAAAACAGGGAAATAATCTTAAATCCTTGCACCGAGTTTGTGAGTCATTGTTTTGATTGTTCTTGTAAAGGTACGTACCTTTCTTCCTGTTGGCAAAGCAAAAATCTCAGATTCAAATTATCTTGGAGGAGGGGTGGGAAAGTTGAGAATAAAAAGAAGCAAGCCTCTTTTCCCCTATTCATGCCTTTTTATAGAATAATAACCTGAATCGTTTGCCTACCTCTGAAATTCAGGAATAGGAGAATGAATGCAGGGGAAATAATAGCCAAGTGTTTGTAGGCAGATTTCTCTCACTTGCAATGGTATTTATAATTTCCCGTACTTACAGTACTTTTCTCTCCAAACCAGACCCAGAGTCAAAATGCCAGATGATCAGAAACATCTCCCAGCTCTAGGTTCATCGCTCTTTCTGCTACACTGTATTGCTGTGTCTCCATCATTATGTCCTGGACCCACAGAGTTTCTAAAACTGTCATTTTAAGTGTGTCTTTCTTTGAGGGAAATAAAAGAGGGGACTTCAGCGTGGGGAGCATGAGAATGAGTGCACAGATAAGACTGTCACAGTGGCAGAGAGGCAGGTATAATTCTCCACTAAAAGGAACCAGAATTCCTTGGAGAAGGGGTTCCAGGGCTGGGGTAGGCAAGTGAAAGATGAACGTGGAACATCTTGTGACACCAGAAAGTAAGAAAGTGCTGGAAAACGAGAGAGGAGGGAAACATATCCACCAACCTGAAAGGGCTCCCAATGGCCAGAGTTAGAATAATTTGAGCAAAGTAAATAACAACATAAATCCAATAATAGTATTGATTATAATCCAATGGATAACATGGCTCTCCTTGAGTCCACACTGATATAAACAAACAACCAGCTAAATAAAGAGGAAGAAATAGCAGTTCTTCTTTACAAAACAATTCCAGTTAATAAATATAGAATGAATGAGAGGAAAAGAACATTATAACATCACAGGAATAATTTATGCAGGCAACCATGGATGGATTTCGTGGGTGAAAGTTTTAAGCAGAAATGGGACACTCGCATAGTTTCAAAAGATCTCCCCTAAAATAAACATTTACTAATTGCAAAGGAAAAAATAGTAATGTTACAAGGAAGAAACCTGGCAGGCACCACATTAACCAAGTACTAAAGGGGAAATTAAATAAGCAAACAACTAAATAAAATAATAATCACTAGGTACAAGGCATATCTACATGGTATGATTCACTGAGAAGGGTACATCATATCTGTGGCATTCTTTCCAATAATGTATAACCTCAATCTAACCATGGATTAACACCAGACAAACCCAAATTGAAGGGCATTTTGCAAAGAGCTGGCCAGTACTCTTTAAAAGTGTCAAGGCTGTGAAAAGGAAAGTCTGAAGAACTGTCACAAAGTGTAGGGAGACTAAAGAGACATGATAACTGAATGCAATGTGACATTCTGGATTGTATCCTGGAAGAGAAAAAAAAAAAGGACATTATTGCAAAAACTGGTGAAATCCAAGTAAAATCTGTAGTTTGGTTAATAGTATGGTATCAATGCTAATTTCTTAGTTTTGATAATTGCACCATGGTTACATGAGATATTATCATTACATGAATGTGGGTGAAGGGTGTACAGAACTCTCTATTTTTAGAACTCTCCTGTAAGTCCAAATTTATCTCAAAATGAAAAGTTATTGCATCGGTGATATTTAGTTATCTCTCTATGTTTTTCAACACTGGAAAATAAATGAGTGTAAGGCATCTGGGACAGTGGCAAGAGAGCTGCTTATAAGAAAACTTGGCATTTGTTCATTCAACAGTTATTCAGAAGCCGCTAGGTTGAAACACTGTGTTAGTCTCAGGGATTTAGCAGCTAACAGGCGAGACAGTTCCTGACAAATCAATAAGTGCCAGCATAAAAAGTACATGGTTCTATGTGAAAACACAGAAGCAACACTTAACTTAGGCTTGGGGGATCAGAGATCACAGAGCTGAAGATGAGTACAAACAAGCCAAGCTGGTTGGGTGAAGATGGAGTGTAGGGTTGGGGGAAAGTAGCAGGCAGTAGAAACAGTGTATCAACAGTAGAAGCAAGAGAAAACGTGGAACTTTGGAAAAACAAAGAAATAGTGAACTTGGCTGGCTCATGAAGCTCAAGGGGAGCTAGAAAGGTAAGAATCCACCTGCCAATGCAGGGGACACGGGTTCGAGCCCTGGTCCGGGAAGATCCCACATGCCGCGGAGCAACTAAGCCCATGCGCCACAACTACTGAGCCTGCGCTCTAGATCCCGCGAGCCACAGCTACTGAGCCTGCGTGCCACAACTACTGAAGCCCGTGCACCTAGAGCCCGTGCTCCGCAACAAGAGAAGCCACTGCAGTGAGAAGCCTGCGCACCACAACGAAAAGGAGCTCCCGCTCGCCGCAACTAGAGGAAGCCCGCGCACAGCAACGAAGACCCAACACAACCAAAAATAAATAAATAAAATAAATTTATTAAAAAAAAAAAAAAAAGGTAAGCAGAAACCAGATGATGTTAAGAAGCTTGTAACTTAACCAAAATGTGAGGGGCAATGAGTAAAGAGCTCTAATCAGGGAGTGATGTTATCAAATTTATATTTGAGAAGTACTCTGGCTTCCTTGTGAGGACCAGATTATACAGGGAGGTGGGGCAGAGGTGGAGGGGTAGGGACACCAACTAGGAGGCTACCACAACAGTCCCGGCAAGGGATGGTGACAGCCTTGACACCACAGTGAGGGCTTTAAAGAGAAAGTGGACAGATTTAAGAGATTTCAGGAAGGCATAGTCAACAGAGGTCAATGCTTGATTGTATGAGGGTGGTGAGGGAGAGGGAAGATTTACTGTGGAGAATGTTCAATTCCACATCTAGACTCCATACGTCATTTCTTAGGCTACACATAGATTGATGCTGTCATGTATGGCAGTGACCTGTGACTCACATACGTTTATCTGGAGATCTATGGTGAAGCTTGTGTGAGTGTGACAGACACACCTTAAGATGATCCCTAATGAGTCACGTCCCTTCCCCTCGAATTCAGGTAGAACCTGTAACTTGCTTCCACACAATAGAAAATGGCAAAGGTGATGGGGTGTCACTTCTGTGATTAAGTTACATTACACAAGACTCTGTCTTAGCAGACTGGAGTGAGAGAGACCCCCTCCCCTTGCTGGCTTTGGATAAGTAAGATGCCTTGTTGTGAGACAGCTGTGTGGCAAGGAACTATGGGTAACTTCTAGGTGCCCAGAGTCTCCCCCCACACACCCTCCTCCCCCAACAGTCAGCAAAAAAAATGAATCTTAGTCCCCAACCATGAGGAACTGAATTGTACCAACAACCTGAGGAGGGTTGAAAATGGATCTTTCCCAAGTCAAGCCTCTGATGAGACCGCAGTCCCCAGCTGACCCCTTGATGGCAGCCCCGTGTGCCCCTGAGCAGTGTGGTGAGACAAGAAGCTATGAGATACTAAAGGGTGTTTTGAGCCACTACGTTTGTGGCAATTTGTTATGCAGCCACAGATAATGAATACACTTGCTCCAGATGCCTTTACTCCCTCTTGTATTTCCTATCTTTAGCTCTGTCCATTATCAGGGTCTTCAACCAGGGATCTTGGTCTTGTTTTTACCTATCCTTATATTTTTCAGCTATTTAACCTGGATGTTCCAAATATCAAAAACTCTCTTTGGCTCTAGTACCAGAACCTGGGCTAACTTAAAAATTAAGGAACATCTTACCACCTTTGGACAACCCTGGGCTATGATGTGTACATAACCCATGACCAGTGACATTTGCTTTCAGGTTTTGGAGCAGCCCAAAGGTCTTCCCACTGTTTAATCTCTGAGGACCCATTGTAGACCCAAGTTGCCTTTTCGTGCTCTCCTATGTCCCTCACCATAGGCCCTGTGGATGGAAGGTCTTTCAGGCTTTACTTAAGGTGTCAACAGCTGCTTTAGTTCTTGCAGTTCTTTGAACCCCTTAATCTAATCCCTAAGCCAGACTCTATATAATGCACCCCCAACTCCTCCCTGTCTTACTATTACTAAGAATAGTAACATTTAAAATTAATATTAAGAAGTGGATAGATGATTATGAAAAGAGCATATGTGAAGATGTACGGAGTCTAAGAAATCATACGGATTTCTCAATGTCAGAATCTCTGGTCTGTATCCTTGATGAAATAGGTGATAACTAGGAAACTGTGGCTTTCTGCCTTATTCATACATTTTTGAGGGTGGGATTTACCGAATTCTTCACTTCATAACCCTCACTTATAGTGAAGGTTGTGTAAATTCCTCTCCCAGAAGCCCTTTCTTCCTAACAGTCTAGCTGTAGAATCATTTACTCAATCAATATTTATATACTAGTCACTGTCTGAGGCTCTGGGAATATGGCAATAAACAAAATAGTTAAGAACAATGGAATTTGCATTATAAAGGGTCAGAGATATAATTAGAAAATGAATATTTGCAATGTACATTATGTCAGAGTATGATAGCTGTGATGGGAAAAAATAAAGATGGAAATAGAAACAGAGTGTTGAGGATTGCAATTCTAAATAGACTGATCAGAGAAGATGTCAGGAAGGAGACTACATTTAAGCAAAGATCTGAAGAAAGTGAGGAAGTGAGTCATATGGTCATCTGAATAAAGAACATTCCTGGCAAAGGGAACAGCGAGTGCAAAGATCTTATGTCTGAAAGGACACCAAAAAGTAAGGCCAGTTTAGTTGGAGAGACAGGAGTGGAGGAAGAGAAAGAGGTCAAGGAGATTCTTGAGGATGGTGAAACCACATAGGGTCTTAGGTCACTGTAAAGACTTTAACTCTTACCGGAATGACATGAAAAACCATTGGCATTTTTTAAGCAGAGGAATGACATGATATGGCTTATGTTTTAATAACACTAATTTCTACACTAAGAATACAATACGGTGTGCACTGGGGGAGAGAGATTGAAAACAAAGGTAGGAACAGAGACCCCAGTTAGGAGACTATTTCAGTAATCCAGGTAGCACAGTGCAAATACAGAACATCTCCATCAACAAGGAAAGTTCTGTTTGACTTATCGGGAAGAGGGACAGCGTGGGATACCCTGGCTTCTTCTGGTGACTGATGTCAAGAGATCCCTTGATCTCTTTACTCTGAAAGGACGTGTGGGGTTGGGGTGTTCTCTTAACTCCTGCCGGTGGAGAACGGAGAGCTATGGAAGGGATAATAGATTCCTCCTTCTCTCAAGTAGAACATTTATTTCTCTCTAAGAACTGTAATTGGGGCTGGAAAAGCCCTTTGAAGGAAAAGTAAATAACATCTTACTATTGATCACCCGTTACATGCTAAATACAATTTTAATATGACATTGGTATAAACACACATTATGTGTACCCATTCTGTGCTAAATACAGTTTAAATGGTATCTCATTTTTATCTCCACACTAAGTATGTAAAGGATACCTTCATTTCTTGGTAAAGCCACAGTTCAGAAAAAAATTAATGACATGTTCAGAGTAGGAGCTATAGTGCTGGAGCAAGACTTGATCCCAAAGACCGTTCCCTTTTCATTGATGTACTTGTACTGCCTCCTTTCTGAGCATCTCTTCATGCATGATGATCAAAGAAGAATGTTAATAGATTCAAAACCTTTGTCTATGTGTTTGTGTAACTTCCTCAATATATCTGTAGAGACACTGTGACCTTCTCCAAGTAGCAGTGGTTACCCAACCTTGGATATTTGAGCAGAATGTGCTTTCTTATCCTTTGTCAAAAGCCTGTTCTGTTAGAGTGTGAAAGATAGACATCTCTTCCGAGAAGGCATTAACTCTGGCCATGTGAGAAAAAGAAAACACTGGCAGAAGTACGTGAACATTGGATTGGGTGAAGGAGGGGGCAGAAGTTATGGTCTTGACTTTGCCGCTAATTAGCCTTGTGACCTTGGGCAAGTAAGTTATCCATCTCTTTGGATATCTACTTCTCATCCTTATAATAAGACTACTGCTTGTCCAAGAACCCATTCTAGCTCTGTAACTCTAGAACCCAGCTTGGTGTTCTTTATCCTTATTTACTCTGGTGGGAAGAAATTTTCTAGGTTCCTGTATCTTTGGTATTTATTTCCTGATAATGCAGAGGAAAACAATATGCAGTCTTATAAAATTATGATAAAATCTTACTTCAATGTAGTTCCCCTAGTACAATGCAAAACAAGATCTCAGAGTATTTCATTTTGCTACTAAAAATAGCCAAAAGACCAAGAAAAAGCAGTATATGTGTATGACCTTAATTCCCATTTGTACCTAACATCGTCAAACTTAAGAGCTAACAGTGTTATGACTGGTCGTTGAAGTATGAGCAAATTAGTAATAGTGCTAAAACCCCAGACCTAAAGAACTTTCTGGCTGCCAGTCAAATCATACTTAAATTTTGCATTAATATATTCATATTTAGCATTTGGTTGCGCTAAATAGTACATTTACTCTCAGGTTCATTGTAAGCTTTGCTCTCCAAAAAGAGTAGTGTCTTTTACTTAGGATTCTTCATGGTGCCTTAATCCTACTTGTTGACTGGAATGCTGGTTCTACCACCTCTTGAAATCCCAATTTTCATAAAGTCTATTGTTACTTCTTTCCCACCTTCTCAAAAATTATCCTGGTCATAACTCCCAATTTAGCCTGGGGTAGTGGAAAAGTTTTACCTATAATTAAGAGACTGGAAGAGTGAGAGAGGAGATAGGCAGTCTAATGATCTCTGTAGGAATCTTAATTGAAACCAAATTGTCCTCTGTGTTAATTTTTTTTTAATAGGAAGAAAAAGATGAAAGCAAAAGCAAGCACCCAAGTCCTCCTCCATTTTCTGCTTCCTAGCGAAGTTAACAAGAGACATTTCCTGGGTATTATTCATTGACTGGGATCATCTTGGCTGTCCCCAGGGCCATCGACTCTTCCCAGCTGCTCCATTAATCTCCGGGAAATCCCCAGCGCTGCAACTGTCACTATATAATTAAATGCTTTGTTATTTTCTGCACTGTCCTGTACTTCGGCAGCTCATTTTCATTAATAGCAGGGCCTGTTCTTTGTCACTTATCCCATATGGCTGTGACGAAGTAGCCTCTAATCTTTCCTCTTTTTTATTTCTTCCTCTTCTCCTTCTGAATCAAGCAGTTTCCCCCTGTTCTTTCTCGCCCTGTTCCTCCTCCCCCTCTCCCTCCGCCTCCTCCTTCTCCTCCCACCCTTCGTCCTTCTCCATCCCTTCCCCTCCCCGTTCTCCATCTCTTCCCCCCTCTGCCTTCCCTTCCCCTTCCCCCTCCCTCCCTCTCCTCCTCTCCTTCTTCTCCACCCTCTTCTCTTCTCCCTCATCTCTTCGACTCCAAGACAGATTCTCTAAATAATATATCAGATTGATATCGCGATTTTTAATTTTCCTTCTAAGCTTTTCCTCCTCAGACGAAGATTTAAAACTTTAGAATTTAATGTGCATTGCTTTCTTATGTTTCCCGCACAGGGGTTAATCTTTGGCTTGAGTGCACGGCTCAACAGACATCCAGACACTATGGATGGCTGTCAAAGCTGAACAGGAAAAAAATCAACAATTTCACTTCTCGATGTTGTCATCATGCTAGTAATTTCTTAATTGTGGTAACAGGGACCACACTTTGATAATAATACAGGAAGATCTTTTAAAATCATTATTTTCCCCAGAGGGTCCAACCTCAGAATTTTCCCCTAAGATACCTTATTATTGCTCAAAAGTGATGCCATCGCTTTCATACACACTTAAGAGGTTTCTTGACACTAAATGAAGTGTCTTCCCCCAGTGGAAGGTAGTGGCATCTGAGGAGATCTAGGGGAATGAGGGGTTCCCAGGGTGGATGGTCACTGAATTGAATTGCAAGCTGCTTAAGGAACTTCCCTACCCATTTTCATGTCCTCTGGCAATTGATCCTCTGCCTTTGGGTGCACATTAGAATTAGGTAGGGGAGCTTTACAAGTCTTGATGTCTAGGTCACAGCCAAGACCCATGTGAGAGGGGATTGTTAAGGGGAGAGATTATTAGTTTCATAACTCCAAAGGAGAAATTGATGATGAGAAATGACTAAGAGCTCTCACTGGAGGCCAAGTGATGACACAGTTATAAATTGGGTACCTGCCTAGCCGTCTCACTTTCTCCTTACGTGGAGCAAGTGACGCTTAGGCTCTGGAGTAAGACCTGGGTAAGAACCAGCACTGATGCCCCAAACCTGGACCAATGCTCTTGACCTTTCTGGGCCTCAGTTCTCTCATCTGTAAATGAGAATAATTACACCTAGTGTACATATGTCCCATGAAATTTCAATAAGACTGTACTTTTTTTTTTTTTTTAAACACTATTTTATTTATTTATGGCTGTGTTGGGTCTTCGTTTCTGTGCGAGGGCTTTCTCCAGTTGCGGCAAGCGGGGGCCACTGTTCATCGCGGTGCACGGGCCTCTCATTATCGCGGCCTCTCTTGTTGTGGAGCACAGGCTCCAGACGCGCAGGCTCAGTAATTGTGGCTCACGGGCCTAGTTGCTCCGCGGCATGTGGGATCTTCCCAGACCAGGGCTCGAACCCGTGTCCCCTGCATTGGCAGGCAGATTCTCAACCACTGCGCCACCAGGGAAGCCCAAGAATGTACTTTAAAAGCGTGCACACATAATGTGTGCCACTTCCCAAGAACCTAATAAATAATTAAGGCCTTGTTTAGCATGATGACGCTGGTCTACACCTCCCTTCTGTTCCACGTGCCCTCTGTTCCCACAAACTCACAGCAGATGATCCAGTATTCACGATTCTCGTTCATGCCTCTATAATTCTATTTATGTTTTTCATTCTAACCACAAGAAGCTATCTTCTTTGACTGTTTACTTGGCAAAGTAATATTTATCCTTCCAGGCTTAGCTTGGTTTCTACCTGTGAAACATTCTTCAACTTCCATAATCAGACTTAAGTTCTCCTTTGGTAACTTTCCTCCTGCACTTTGTACCTACCTTGAAAAGGGTAAAAAGTATGCTGATGGTTGAAAGGCCCATCTATCTTCCCACTAGGTTCTAGTTATTAAGGCCAGAACTAACTGGTTTTGTTTTATATTGTTTTATATCCTGGTGCCAAGCAAAATACCCGGAACAGAGTAGCTGTTCAATAAATATTTTTTGAATGAATGGGAACAAATGAGTTCTTTTAGTGCATTTTTCGCAGAAAAAGGTTGGAGTTGCCCAGAATGCTCTCAGGAGTCAGAAAGGAGAGGAAGACATGGAGAGCTAGGCCTCTGAAGGTGGCGATTACCTGGTAGTCAGAGAAAAGAAACTTGGAAAATGAAAAGAGGGGGTCAAATGCCATTAGGCTCTCAAGGAAAATTGTTGTATTTTTGTCTTTGGTTTTTTTTGCCATGTGGCACGCGGGATCTTAGTTCCCAACCAGGGATCAAACCCACACCCCCTGCAGTGGAAGCACAGAGTCTTAACCACTGGACCACCAGGGAAGTCCAAGGAAAAGTGTTTTGATTGTTTATTGAGGGTTGAAATTTTAATTCATTAAATTGAATTGAATTGCAAGCTTCCTGAGGAGCTTCATACTCACTTTGCTCCCCTTTTCCACTGACTCTCAAGCTGTCAGTGCATATTGAAATTACGTGGGAGCTTTAAAAATAATCTTCGGCCACATCCTAGACCCAGGCATCAGCATTTTTAAAATTTCCCCTTCTGACTTCGGTGAGAAGCCAATGTTGAGGGCCATCGCCCAGCACAGAACCCAGCTTAGTTCGTTGCCCACAGTGAAGGCTCAAAGTCTGTTTTCCAATTGCATCACTGAACCTCTCACTCATTACCTAACTCCTTCCTAGCTTATCGTAGCTGAGAATGAGAGCACATAGCAGTGTTTTCCAAATACTGAATTAATCAGCCCTACAAGTCTTCAAAACAGACAGGAGCAACTAATTTGTAGCTTCAGGGAATGAATGTTTGTTTTTACTACTTTTTTGTGTGTGCTCATCTTTGCTGTCAAGTTAATATATTATGTTCTTAGAGTAGTAAGACAACTCTAAAACTATGGTGGCAGGAAATGGTGATTCAGGGAGGGAAATAGCGTGAAGGGGGCCTCTGTTTCTGACAATTGATCGTTCAGGAATATTGTCACCCTTATCGAAGCAAACAGAAGATTCTCCCATGAGGACATTGGCCATTCAGCACATAAAGGCCTGTAGGCATTCCCCAAAACTGCTGCACTGGACTTAATTGTTGGTGTCAATGTAGAATTTCACAGCATCATATGGTAAAGGGAAGAATCCACGAGGATCAAGGTAACAATCACTCCCAGAAGTGAGAGCACGTTTATTGCACATTTGAAGACAGGAAGTGAAGGAAGACAGGAGATTAAGAAGGAGTACCACTTTTAACTCTGATTTAACTTACCATCTTGGAAATCAAGGAATTCTGACTTCCAAACCAAACCTCAGAGCCTATGGATTCGTGTTGAAACACGCAATGCCAATATGCTGCTGATGACTTCTGCAACTCTTGCATGCCATAGAGAGGAACTTTTAAAAGCTCATCTTTCATCAGCATTCCTTGAGGGGGTGGATGGGATGTGCCTTGTAGATTGGCACAGATGAGTATCATTAAGGAGATCGACTTTGCTTCCTTCAGAAGTGCATTACCATAGAAGAAACAGTTTAACTCTTTAATCTTCACGGGTCTTTAATGTAGTACCTTGTGTGCCTGAGGCCCCACGCATTGTGAAGACAGATGATATTTGTACTAGTTTTCTATTGCTGTATAACCAATTTCTGCACGTTTAGTGACTTCACACAATACCTACTTATGATCTCAGTTTTCGTGAGTCAGGAGTCTGGGATCATCTTAGATGGGTTCTCTGCTAAGGGTCTCAATCAAAGAGTATGCTGGCATGCATTCTCATCGAGAGGCTTGACTAGGGATAAAATCTGCTTCCAAGCTCATTTAGGATTTTCACGGAATGTATTTCTTTGCAGCTGTGTATGTCTGAGAGACCAGTTTCCTTGCTGTCAGCCAGGGTCCTCTTTCAGCTCTAGAGGTGCCCACACTTCCTCGCCACATGGCCTTCTCACAACATGGCAGCTTACTTCTTCAAATCAAGCAAGGAACTCTCTCATCCCAATCTTTTTTTTTTTTTAATATTTTATGTATGTATGTATTTATTTATTTATTTTGGCTGCGCCAGGTTTTCGTTGCAGCACGTGGGGTCTTCGTTGCAACATGCGGGGTCTTTAGTTGTGGTATGTGGACTCTTAGTTGTGGCATGCATGCGGGATCTAGTCCCCGACCAGGGGTTGAACTGGGCCCCCTGCATTGGGAGCGCAGAGTGTTATCCACTGGACCCCAAGGAAGTCCCTCTCATCCCAGTCTTATGTAACATCATAATTATGGGACAGACGTCCCATCACCTTTGCCATTTTCCATTGGTTCGAAGCCAGTCACAGTTTCTACATTCAAGAAGATGTGTGGGGCAGGGGTTTACACAGGTTGGGACTCATTGCTGTGACTATATTGTGTTTGTTGACAACAATATTCTGAACAGGCATTTTACTGAAGTTGTTGATTTATTAGAACCAACTCAGTAAATGTGGCATAGTGTGGAGTAGAAGAGAGAGCCCTGGGATTAATGTGCTTTGCAATCATGTAGCTCCATGACCTTAGACTAGTTACTTAAACTCTGAGACTCAGTTTTATCTCCAGTAAGACGGGAACAACTAACATCTACTCTATAGAACTGTAAATATAAAATTACATGTGTATTTGAAAGTTCCTGTATGTTGTTCAATCAGTCTTAGTTTCCATTAAAAAGAGTGATCGGTAGAGATTATTTTAGTATGTCTGAGTCCTTTAAACCCAAGATCAAGTCACCGAGATTAAATTCTTTTTCATTTAACTCAATTTCTGGAATTTCAGCAACCTATCTGGAAACAATACAACTTCTTTTCTCTAGTAAGTATGAACTCCTCTAATAAGTATGCAGGGGAAACCTCCAGTTGAATCCTCCAGGGCCAGATTATATAGACGGAAAAATAATCAGACAAACTGAGGTAATTTAATTACTTGAGACTTTCCCCCTCCCTACAAAAAGGAAGAAAGAGGCACAGTTTTTAACATGGAGATTATAATGAAGGTCTTAGAATATCAAGCTGTAGCTCACAGAATTCTCTCCCAGCTCATACTATTCCTTTTTAAGGAATGCATTTGAGGTTTAGGTTGCTAACGGACACTATTTTAGGAATATAGAATATACCGCTGGACCAAAGAAATTAAATATTTTGTGTTCTATATTCTACTTGTTGAAACATTGCATGATTTGGATTCAATTTGTGTGTAGTCTAGCAATTGTGGCAATCAACATAAGATCTAAATGTTTTGGGGGAAATGAATATTATATAAACATAGCCACCAGGAAAAAAAAATCAGGGGCGTGCACCCTTCCCTAAGACTTTGCCTGCTTAAGAATAAAGTAAGTGTTGGGGGAATTATATGGAGGCTATTTGTGCAGTGTTTGGTCTGTGTTTGACAAATTACTGGAGCTGCTTTTCTGTCACTTTGCATCAGAGTGTTATATTAGGTTACGGGAACATAAAATTACATCTAAAACAGAATATCATTTATGCCTGCCTCCATTCTTCCTTGTGGTATTTCAAATCATGCCAGTTAAGGGAGACATTTTAAGTACCTCAGTTCATATTCTGAAAGAACTCCTGAGGGTTGGCCCATTTAAGAAGTAAGAAGTACAGTCACCCCCAAACTGACTTGGTAATATGCATTTTTCATAAATCGCCTCTGACTGCTTTTGTGACACACCCTCTGTCATTATGATTTGCTGTCATTGGATGCTATTAAATTCATCAGTTCAAACACACTCTCTTCCCAGGTTTACAGCTTGTAATAATGATCTGGATCTCTGTGCATTCCTGATAAATTAGGCCTGTATGATCACGTAGCACGTGTAGGGAAAGTTTACTGGATTAAAAAGTTTCAGACATTCTGGCTTATTGTATCTTCTCTAGAAAAAAGTGTCACAGGTCATACTTCTTTTCTGAAGAAGAAGCAAGCCAATAGTTTAGAAAAGCAAACAACTTCTGTTTGAGGATAAATAACACCTGCTTTCCTGCAAAACTAGTCTTCTATACAAAGGAACATCTTTCCCTTTTATTTGGACTAGGCCCATTTGGATTAACTACCTGTCACTATGGTACTGATATATTATTTGCATTATAAAAAATATAAAATGTAGACATTTTTAAAAGATGAGATTAAAATTAATAGAAACAGAAGTTTGAATATTTTCTCCCTGCCTCCCTTTGGAGACTATTGGTGTGGGTGAGGAAATGGGATAAAAGGTGTTGTGATTCACCCCTTTCTTCCCTTCCCTGATTTGTGCTCAGCGTCATATTCTGACTGCTAAGTGTCATTGGGTTTGATTTGGGTGTCTTGGTTACGGGAGTTGGGGAGTGACAGCAGTATAGAGTGGATTTCCATAAATTCACATCACACATTTTACTTTTAGAAAAGTTACTTGGCTTCCTACAAAAATTTGATAGGAGGACAGAGATATTAAGTGTTTGCTTACAGGCTTCTCATTAAGCTCTTCAGAGAAGATGAAGAGATACATAGTTGAAATAAAACTGGGCATTATTCCCAGCTGGGTTCATGGCAGGCTAATCCTGAAATGTGTGAGTTTAGGGTTAATCAGGATGAGCTTTTTTTTTTCTATACTATTCATGGGCCTGTGTAAGAACTGTGCTTTTTATGGATTTAGGATAAACTGCAATAAAATAATTTTTCTAAAATGATATATGCAGGTCAGTTATTTAAAGAAGAGAAAACATCTTAATAGCTTTCTAATTTTTTGATATCTCAGAATGACAGATTGTAAAATAAACGTGCTGTAAGGCATAAAACTTCACATAACATCAGGGAAAATATTCTTCCTGGGTTAGAAATTGTACACCTGAACTAGAAGTTTGGATCGAATACCATATTCCATGCCTTCATTGGCTTTCTTTCACTAACAATTGAGATAGATGCTTACATTTTTTTGGCTGCTAAAAAGAAAGGCTTTTCTTTATCAGCATATATTTCAGGAAGATGACACAAATTTTTGAGTTGCAAACAAAGTGGGGAATGAGTATACCATTACACGTTTAAATTTGTAAACAAAATTATTTTTATTTAGCATTTACTTTTTAAAATTCTAAACTAAGTTGATTAGTCAATTTGAATACTCTAGTGCTTTCTTGATCACAGATTATTATATGTTCTCCCACTTGTCTCACAGGTTTGTTAAAATTTAAATGACATCATGACTGAAAAGACATTTTTTAAACCATTAAAGATGATGTGATATGAGTTATTATTACATTATATATTATTACATGTTATTATATTATTATATTTTAAGTTATTATTATTACATTCATTGCAATTTATGTCTTCCAACCCACTTAGCTTCCATCCCACTTTTTCATAATGTTTGGACACAAATCTCCCTTTAATACTTTCTTAATGAGATAATGTCTGTAATATATTTTGAGGTCATCAGGAAGTGAAAGATCATTATTGTTAAGTCAGAAAGTCAAGACGAACAGTTTATATCACTCAACATTGATGTTGTTCTGGAATCAACGTGTATATGCAGAAAGTACATGTTTTGCAATTTAGCAATTGGCTCACTTTTCCTGGAATTATATATTGTTTAATGGCTTTAGATGAGGAGAGAAGAAATAAGCCGTGTACCTTATGATGTGATCTTACATCTTGGAGTCAATATTTGATTATTTTTTACCTCTGAAATTCTTACTACCCAGCAGCTATTCTTTGATTCCATTATGGTTAACCCTTGGGAGGACTTTCTTGGTGTGGATGGATAGTTCTTTTAGCAAGAAGCCAGACATTTTTCAAGATTAATCTGCCAGTTGTTTTCTTCTTCTGTGATAAAATTATCTCATGAACTGAAATTTAATTCTGCAAAGTATAAAAGAAAATGATTGAATTTCCTGGTGGCTCCTGCTGGTGGTCATAAAGACATTCTTCCAGAATTTACTGTGTGAATAGCAGAGCCATTTGCAATGACCTCCCAAGGGCATTTTCCACCTGGCTGTATGTGTGACCTCACTTCTCCCCTTCTTTTTTCCATTCTCTACTCTCTCCTCATTGAAGTAAACTTAGAGGGCTACCCCAGCAGGCTTTTATCATTTCCTTTCTTCCTATATGGGATGAAGAGTAGGTTCACCCAGACATAATAATAAAATCTAACATTTATTGAGCTCTTCTGATGTTCCAGGAATTGTTCTAAACATTTTATGTATATTAATTAAGCCCATAACAACTCTATGAAATAGTTAACATTATCCCTGCTTATAGACGGGGAAACTGAGGAGAGAAGGTTAAGTAAGTGGCACAACCAGGATTCGAAACCTAGCAGCCCTGGCGCCCAACACCCTACACTGTGTCTCTACAATTACTTATTGCTCTGTCTTTAAGTCTGCAAAGCTCAGCTATTAGCCATCTCGATAAATGGCATACCTGTGGACACAAGCAAGGAAACAAACCCCAAGCCCGCTTTTGAATTGGATGTGAAATTTCATAAAAAGGTTCTAGCTTAATATTTCACATATTGTTCAGATCATTAAGATTCGTCAGGAAGAAGAAGACTCCCTTACTGGAGGTTGGGTTTCTGAGTTAAATTCTCATGACTCAGTCATTCTGGGAATCGCTCAGGGCCTCCACTGCCTTGCGAGTATTGAAGGCTTTCTTTGGCCTGCTATGTATGTGCTGGTTCTAAATGAAACCAGGGTCTCAGATGCAGGAGGTGAACCAAAAACAAATTTTCAAAGCTATTGATATCTGTGTTTGGTTTCTTCCCAAGGGAAAAAGAATAAGTGGAAAAAATGAATGTCTGGATGCAATAGAATTGTCACTCTTAATCATTCTGTACATGTTAGAAGAATTGAGACTGAGAATTTATGAAATATCCTTATAATTCATGGTCTGCCTAACAACGAGGCGCAACCTGGCTGTGTGGTCTTATTCCCCAGTTTTGGTAAAGAATACTGAAAAATTCTGCCTTCCACTCGGAAAGCTAGGGGCCTCGCCTTCCGTCCCTTACCGCATCAGAGGGGGAAGATATGTCCCCATGGAGTCTTGAGTGAGGCTTTTACCTATGAGTGAGGCAGACAGCCACCTCGGATATTTATCAGCAGTGCAAGGGACGGCTGGCGGTTCAGTCACCTAGTTCCTAGCAGACAGGAGGGCTCCACATCCTTGCTGTCACCTTCAGCCGGTGTGACTTCCGTCTCAAAGCCTGTGCCTCCAGTTAGAGGGTGTTGGGGATGACTTACTGGATTTGCCTTAAGGGCGTGGAGTTTTTCATTGGAACATTCTTGACCACAGTCTGTGGAGCTACTACTTACAGGAAGCTGGGCTGTCAGGACTGTGCAGAGAGGCAGGTTTCCTCTTCCTGCCAGAGTCCTGGCCAGGAACTCAGGCTTCCCCACTCAGGGCCCCAGCTCTCTCACCTCTCACTCCAGGAGAGGAAGGAGTAGTTTGAAGAAGGCTCCTGAGGGACCGAATGGCCCAAGGCAGGTGCTCTCAGGATCCACAGTGGATATGCTTTGTGGATTCATTTCACACTGAAAATAGGGCTGCATCTTTCTTTTTTTCTGTTGTTTTTTTTTTTTTTGAAGTATATTTGATTTACAATGTTGTGTTAGTTCCAGGTGAACAGCACAGTGATTCAGTTATACATGTATATGTATATATAGCTATTCTTTTTCTGATTCTTTTCCCTTATAGGTTATTACAACATATTGAGTATAGTTCCCTGTGCTATACAGTAGATGCTTGTTGTTTATGTATTTTATATATAGTAGTGTGTTTATGTTAATCCCAAACTCCTAATTTATCACTCCTAATCCATCTTTATTTATAATTTGATAATTCAGACCTTTGTTCACTTCCTATATCAGCCCTTTGCAGTAATATTCCAAGGTTTCATGTGGAATGACATTCCTCTCTGTTGGAAAGGACAGTATTCCTTGAGATTTTTTGACTTTGCAGTTTAGAAAAAGTTAAATCCCTAGCTAAGAAATACTGTTATCTTTTTCTTTAATTTTCTTGCACTGGAAATCTCCCCAGAGAGGTTCATATGGGTGAATTTCATGTCACTTCTTTCTTCTTCCCCAAACTACTAAACTCAACCCATCTGCTTTGCATTACATTACAACTTTGGCCTGGCCACTGACCCTCAAGATCTGTGTCCAAGCTTGTGAAGTGCTGTCCTAGGCGCTTCATGCAAAGTCCAGAAACGATCTTTTGAAGCTCCCGCTGTGCAGTGGAGAAGCTGCGATAAAGTGTATAACTGGAACTGCCCACCCTGGATCCCTCAGTGCCTCATTTTGCTTTCTCTGTTGATTGGTAATTTTCTCCGAGAAAAGCCATGAATCACTCTGTTGTGGCTTTCAGAGACGGCAATTGGAATAAGAAAACCCTTAGGCATTTTCTCACACTCTCTTAATACCTTGATATTTTTGGATGTTACGTGGCAGCAAGCAAATGTTTCCTAACAATTTTTTGGAGAACGATGCAACCTAAATATGGAAGATAATGCATTCAGCGGAATAAGCCAGACACTTCAGAATTTTTCTGATGGAAATTCAGAAAATCTCTCCATTTAATTGTAGCATGGTGGGGCAGAAGATTGCATTCGAGCAGGTACAGGGCTCCCATCCTGGACTTGAACAGTGATTGATGGCAGAGTCCCTAATGTAGTTCTACAGTTCAATTTAGTTAGATAAAAGCAGTGCCAAGCCCTAGCTTTCAGCCCTTCTGAACTACATTGGTTTTGGAGATCCTTTTCTTCCAAACTGCCTTTGAGATTGCAAAAAGTTATGGCCGATCAGGTAAGGAGAAAATCGCTGCTGTCTTTAGAAGCAATTGTATTTAATTAATATAATACAAATTTAACTAGGACAGTGGAGGGGTTTACCCTGGTCCCAGGATAGCTAAGTAGTAGCCATTCTCAGCAGCCCTTGGCCAACACACATACACACTCGTTCCTACCGCCCGCTCTTCCTCACCACCTCCCCCAACATAATCACACATTCTCTCTTGCTCTCTCCCTTCCCTTCTCTTCTTTCTTTCTCTCCATCTTGAAATTTTTTAATTTTTTTTTTTAATTTTATTTTTTTGACTGCACCACGTGGCTTGCAGGATCTTATTTCCCTGACCAGGGATTGAACCCGGGCCCCAGCAGTGAAAGCCCAGAGTCCTAACCACTGGGCTGCCAGGGAATTAATTCCCTTCCCTTCTTTCTTTTCCTTTCACGTTTCTGATGTCCAAAATCTTCATTTAACAGGGGCATGGGGAAATAATTGTGTTTTAGGCAACACACTAACTAGAGAAAGCAGAGTTATAATTTCAACACAACCTTGTAGTAATTAATTAAGAAACTTTTACTGTAAGCATTCACCTCTTCTGAGATAAAAGAGTTGACCTGATTTTTAACACAACTGTAACTCCAGAAAAGAAAACAGTTATTTACCAATAAATAACTTTTCTTCAGGAAAGCATAGTTTTTTCACATCTCTAATAGGTTGGTCCCTTTACCAAATCTCCACGTAAATTGAGGAACTTGGAGAATGTTGCTATGCACATGTCCTAGATGAATGTCTTGGAGGTTTGTAGGAGTCAAACTTTCGTTTCAATGCAGTCATTTAATTTATGTTTTTGCTTTGGCCCTCACATCAGGTTTCATTATCCATATTTTACAGATGAGAAAATTGAGGCTCAAATATAATAGGTAACTTGTGTAAGATCACACAGTAAGAGATGAACTTGGAACTCAAGTCCAGGCCTTCATGAATCCAAAGCATATTCTCTCCCCAAATAAAACAACAGTTTATAAAATTAATGAAAAAAAAAAAAGAAAAGAAATAGATGGATATTGTCTTGTGTACCTTCCTTGATATTGTATTGATCATTTCTGGTACTTTAACTTTGCAGAGTTAAGTCTGCAAACAGATCAAGTCTATTCATTACTGCCAAGCTCCCAGTCTTCATATTTTTACTACAGTCTCAAAATACATAACAGTAAATATTGCAGAAAACCCAATGGTGTCATTTTAAGTGGAGTGGGAAAATACAATGTTTCAGTCAGAAGAATGGTTGAAATGAATAAGAAGAATGTAGTTAGTGAGTTTCTAGAGAGCTTAAAGCTACTCTTGAACTTATTTCATTATAGAATCAAGTTCTTAACACATAGTCAAAATGAGAGAATTGCAGTGTATCCCTCCATTATACCATTTAGCTTTCCCCTTTCCTGCTCCAATATAGCAGTAAAAATGTGAAATCTGTTCCCTCAGTCATCCAGGGAAGGGTTTCAAACTATTTGGGAAAAAAAGCTGAAAAGGGCAGATCTGGGGATGATAGCACGTAAATGTCTAAATATATGCTTCCAGCTCCCTTTGTTCTATGTGCTCTGGGTTTCTGGTTAATACAGCAAAACAGTAAAGTGTAATATCATGCTTTTAAGCAGCAAAAATAATAGATGATACAAGCAGAAAAGAAAGAGATGGAATCAAGAGAGATCACAATTTTAGTCTCTCATTTTGTCTCTTGCTTCTTTATTCCTCATGTCCTTTATAGGTTCTGTCTTTCAATATATATATTGTGTATATATATATATATGTATATGTATATATTTGGTCTCTAGATTTTCAGCTGTAGCTAATGTGTTTATAGGCTAGGAGACTGATAACAAATGTTCCTTTAAGCTGACAGCTTAGGTGTCTTTAATTTTAAAATACTGTGATTATTTTTGCTGCCTTTCATGATCAAACATGGAGCCATTGGACTTATCAGAAAGAAATACAATGTGAGGTGCTCTATTAAGCAGTGGTATGAATTTCAGAAGAAATTCATATACAAGTCAGCTGAATTACAGAGGGAGAATTTTTCTGTATGAGTCTTAAAATTTTTACGAAATTAGAAATTATCATGCCAAAATATATTCTTAAATTTATTTGAAAGTAAACAAAAGGATTATGCACACCTGTATATCACTTAGATGTAGAAAAATTACGTGATGATGTTTTCAATAAAATCATTTTCACACATTATGATAACATTTTAATAAGATATCAGAAAGGTGTAGCCACCCTCAAATAAATGTGGCTACAAATAAATGTGTTTACCCTTTTTGTTTGTATTATTGGTACTTAAGGGGTGTGAGGGGTAGTTAGTTAATGGGAGTGTATTCTTTTATTGAAAGATCAATTATTAGAAAAGTTCTCTAAGGCAATGCATTACCCAGAAGAAGAAACTAGATTAATGTAGTTTTTTTCTTAATTAAAATACCTTTAAAGAATACAAAAGAAAGTACCAAGTAAAATTTTGTGTGTGTTGGTATTTTAAATTATATCCTTATAATCATGAAAGATGAGTGGACTTTTTTTTCTTTCCATTATTTCCTAAAGTATTTATGCATCATGGTAGGCAGTTTGAAAGATGTCAGCTGACTAGCCTTCTGACCATTTTCAAATTGCAGTATACCTAAGTACCTGACCTCCAACAGAGAAAAACTGACTTTTTCAGCATCTATTTTACAATTTTCATTGTTCGGTGTCCTATTTCAAGCTGATATGGATCTGTGCATGTTCACATACTTAAGCAAGTGTGTACACTGAAAAACAACAGCAATATAAGCATAATACCTATTATGGGGAGATGGAAAAGCCCTCCTATGTTCTGCAAATGTCTGATAGCATAGGAATATTGTGTTCTGTTCTGGGTACCAATGATAAGAAACACAATCAAAATAAGGGGAAAGAAAGGAGGATCACTTAGGAGGTTTAATATTATTTGTAATATGAGGAACTATGTGATATAAAGAAGGGACTGGAGAAAAGTAGGAAAATTTAGGTTTCTGCCACATGTCATAAATTCATGAACTTTGAACTAAAATGTGTAATCACCTAAATAAATTAGATGAAAACAAAGATCAAGAATCACTTATAATGTATGAAAAGTTTCAATCAAATTACATTTCTCTTTAAGAATAAATAATGGTAGGAGACTTCTGGAATGGCTGAATGAGGATCTCTGTAAATTCACCCTCCCATAAACGCAATGAAAACACTGGAAAAACCATCAAAATCAACTTTTTAGACCACAGGAAATTAACTGAAGTCTTGTAACAATCTGATAATAGTTTATTTGGGAAAAACTGCTGAACCTCATTAAGAACTATAGGGTTTGCATCATTTTAACTTGATCTGCTATTGTTACTCTCTTCCCAACTCTGCACAGTAACCTTGAAAACCAGCCTCACAACCACGTAACTGTGAAAAATGGCAGCCTTGGAGTCAATGGACGGGCAGTCAGGTCGGGTTTGGAGCTCCACAAAAAGTTCTACCTATGGAGCATTGTCACCATTTGATTTATCTCACAGCCTGGGGAAAAGCCCATTCAGGGTGTTGTTGTTATTTGATCTGACTCAGAACACCTGCTGGAGGAAAAACCCTATCCCCGGGGCATTTGTCAAAAAAAATCAGTAGTGATTGTTTAACATTACAGACAAGCAACTAGAGACTTAAAAGGAAGATAAGGGAAATGTGACGTCCATAGGGGGTTTTGAAAAGCTCTAACATGTTCCTGGGGATCTAGAAGGTTGTATTCATGTACAGAGCTATATGCATGCCCAGAAAAGATGTGAGAGGGCCTCAATCTCTCATCTCTGGCCAATCTTGAAGCTCTGTGCAAGTAGAAAATGAAGTCTAAGGCAGAGTTATAAACTGACTGCCTGGGCGTTGAAATCATGTCCCAACACACAGGGAAAGTCTGACAAAAAAGGTTGGAAGACATTTTTTCAAGACTTTTAAAGGAGTCTCGGACGAATCACCAGCTGATTAGTAAGTTAACTGAACAGATACTTCAGCTGTTATATGCTACAGAGAATACAAACTTTACAAGATTAGTCTGGAAAAGTTATAAAACAAACAAACAGCAGCAACAGCAACGACACAAAAATAATAACAACGACAAAAAAATTCTTTTTTGGGAAGGAGTGATCTAACTTCAGAGTTTCCACAGTATATTATTTAAAAAGTCTAGTTTTCAACAAAAAATTATGAGACACACAAAGGAATAAAAAAGTATCATCCATACACAGGAAAAAGCAGTCAATAGAAACTGTCCCTGAGTGATCCCAGATCATGGGTTTAATAGACAAAGACTTTAAATCAGCTTTTACAAATATGTTCAAATAACTAAAGGAAATATGTCAAAAGAATTAAAGGAAAGTATGAAAATGATATCTCACCAAATAGAGAACATCAATAAAGAGAGAGAAATTACAAATAAAGAGCCAAATAGAAATTCTGGTTTTAAAGTTATAAGAACTAAAATGAGAAAAATTCACTAGCAGGACTCAACAGCAGATTTTAGCTGGCAGAAGAAACAATCAGTGAACTTGAATATAGGTCAGTTGAGATTATCCAGTGTAAGGAACAGGAAGGAAAAAGAAAGAAGAAATATAAATAGAGTCTCAGGGACCTGTGGGACACAATTAAGAATACTAACATACATATAATGGGAATCCCAGAGTAGAAGAGAGAAAGAAGCAGAAATATTATTTAAAGAAATAATGGCCCCCACACCCCACAAATTTGATTAAAAAAAAAAAATTAGTCTCCACATCCCGGTAGGATACAAACTCCAAGCAGGATGAACTCAAGGAGATCCACTCCTATACATATCACAGTCAACATTTCAAAAGGCAAAGACAAAGAGAGAATTCCAAAAGAAGCAAGAGAAAAATTATCCATTGTATATAATGAAGCCTCAATAAGAATAACAACTAACTTTTACTCCAAAGCTATGGAGGCCAAAAGGCAGTGGAAAGACAACCAAAGTGCTGAAAGAAAAAGGCTGTCAATGGAGAAGTCAATATCCAGCAAAACTATGCTTCATAGAGATTAAGACACTTCCCCAACAAGAAGAAGCTGAGGGAGAATTTGTCTCTAATATATCTGCCTTACAAAACATACTAAAGGAAATCCTTCAGGAAGAATTGAAAAGACACAAGGGAGTACTTGATACCACGTGAAGAAACAAAGAGCATCAGTAGAGGTAACTGCGTAGATAAATATAAAAGGCAACTTACAGATATTTTTTAGTAAAAGGATCCAGATTAGAAAGGAAGAAATAAAACAATATCTGTACTGGTACAAAAACAGAAATATAGATCAATGGAACAGGATAGAAAGCCCAGAGATAAACCCACACACATACGGTCACCTTGTCTTTGATAAAGGAGGCAAGCATATACAGTGGAGAAAAGACAGCCTCTTCAATAAGTGGTGCTGGGAAAATTGGACAGATACATGTAAAAGTATGAAATTAGAACACTCCCTGACACCATGCACAAAAATAAACTCCAAATGGATTAAAGACCTAAGTGTAAGGCCAGACACTATCAAACTCTTAGAGGAAAACATAGGCAGAACACTCTATGACATACATCACAGCAAGATTCTTTTTGACCCAGCTCCCAGAGAAATGGAAATAAGAACACAAATAAACAAATGGGACCTAATGAAACTTAAAAGCTTTTGCACAGCAAAGGAAACCATAAACAAGACCAAAAGACAACCCTCAGAATGGGAGAAAATATTTGCAAATGAAGCAACTGACAAAGGATTAATCTCCAAGATTTACAAGCAGCTCATGCAGCTCAATAACAAAAAAACGAACAACCCAATCCAAAAATGGGCAGAAGACCTAAATAGACATTTCTCCAAAGAAGATATACAGATTGCCAACAGACACATGAAAGAATGCTCAACACCATTAATCATTAGAGAAATGCAAATCAAAACTACAATGAGATATCATCTCACACCGATCAGAATGGCCATCATCAAAAAATCTAGAAACAATAAATGCTGGAGAGGGTGTGGAGGAAAGGGAACACTCTTGCACTGTTGGTGGGAATGTAAATTGATACAGCCACTATGTAGAACAGTATGGAGGTTCCTTAAAAAACTACAAATAGAACTACCATACGACCCAGCAATCCCACTACTGGGCATATACCCTGAGAAAACCATAGGTCAAAAAGAGTCATGTACCAAAATGTTCATTGCAGCTCTATTTACAATAGCCAGGACATGGAAGCAACCTAAATGTCCATCGACAGATGAATGGATAAAGAAGATGTGGCACATATATACAATGGAATATTACTCAGCCATAAAAAGAAATGAAATGGAGGTATTTGTAATGAGGTGGATGAAGTTAGAGTCTGTCATACAGAGTGAAGTAAGTCAGAAAGAGAAAAACAAATACAGTATGCTAACACATATATACGGAATCTAAGGAAAAAAAAAAAAAAGCCATGAAGAACCTAGTGGCAAGACCGGAATAAAGACACAGACCTACTAGAGAATGGACTTGAGGATATGGGGAGGGGGTGGGGTGAGATGTGACAGGGTAAGAGAGTGTCATGGACATATATACACTACCAAATGTAAAATAGATAGCTAGTGGGAAGCAGCCGCATAGCACAGGGAGATCAGCTCGGTGCTTTGTGACCACCTAGAGGGGTGGGATGGGGAGGGTGGGAGGGAGGGAGATGCAAGAGGGAAGAGATATGGGAACATATTGTATATGTATAACTGATTCACTTTGTTATAAAGCAGAAGCTAACACACCATTGTAAGGCAATTATACTTCAATAAAGATGTTTAAAAAAAAAAAAACAATATCTGTTTGCATATGGCATGATCCTGTGTACAGAATATCCTAAGGATTTCACACACACGCAAATCTACTAGAAGTATTAAATGAGTATATTAAGATCTCAGAATACAAAAGTTACAAAAATGTTATATTTCTATACACTGACAATTAACAATTCAAAAATGAAATAAAGAAAACAATTCTATTTAAAATAGCATAAAACGAATAAAACACCTAGGTATAACTTTCACAAAATAAGTGCCATATTTGTACACTGAAAACTACAAAATATTGCTGAAAGAAATTAAAGAATACTGAAGTGGAAAGATAACCCATGTTTATATATTGGGAGAATTTCTATTGCTAAGATGGCAAGATGGCAGTACCCCCCAAACTGTTCTCCAGACTCACTGCAGTCCCTATTGAAATTTCATCTGACATTTTTGCTGAAATTCATAAGTTGATCCTAAAATTCATACGGAACTTCAATGGATCCAGAATAGCTAAACGATCTTGATAAAGAAGAACAAAATTGGAGATGCACATTCCCTAACTACAAAGCTACAATAATCAAGAAATTGTGCTACTGGCATAAGGATAGAAATATAGATCAATGGAACAGAATTGACAGCCCAGAAATGAACTCATATTTATGACCAATTGATTTTTGACAGAAGTATCACGAACAATTTAATGGAGAAAGGATAGTCTTTCCAGCAAATGGTTTTGAGACAACTGAACATCCACATGTAGAAGAATGAATTTGGACCTGTACCACACCATATAAAATTTCTAACTCAAAATGGATCATAAATCTAAATATAAGAGCTAAAAACATAAATTTTTAGAAGAAAAAAGAAAAACTAGGAGTATTTGTGACTTGGGGTTAAGGAGTAGTTTGTTAGATATGACATGTAAACACAAGCTACAAAAGGAAAAATAGATACATTTGACATCACCAAAATTAAAAACTTTTCATGCATCAAAGGATATTATCAAGAAAGTGAAAAAAACGGCTCAGAGCATGAGAAAGTACATTCAAATAAATTATCTGATAAGGGACTTATATCTAGAATTTTATAAAGAAACTTTATACTAAATGAGAAAAAAGATGAATAACCCAGTTTAAAAATGGACAGAGGGTTTGAATAGACATTTCTCCCTGGAAGACATACAATAAACAATAAGCACATGAAGAGATGCTCAACATCATTAGCCATTAAGGAAATGCAAATCAAAACCATAATAAGATATCACTTTGCACCCACTAACATGGCTATAATGAAAAACACAGATAGTGATAAATATTGGCAAGGATGTAAAAAAAAAATGGGACTCTCAAACAATGCTGATAGATATGTAAAATGGTGTAGCCCTTTGGAAAAAAAAAAATAGCAGTTCCTCAAAATGTTAAACATAGAGTTACTATATGACCAAACAATTCTTCTAGCTATATACCCACCCAATAGAAAGAAAACATATGTCTACGTAGAATCGTGTACGTGGATGTTTACGGCAATATTATTCATAGTCACCCCAAAATGAAAACAACCCAAATGTCCTTAAACTGTTGAGTGAATAAACAAAATGGTATATCTACATAATGGAATAATTTCAACAATAAAAAGGAATGGGTACTAATACATGTTATAACATGGATGAGCCTTGAAAACATTATGTTAAGTGAAAGAAGCCAGGCACAAAAGATCACATATTGTATGATATCATTTATATGAAATTTTCACAATAGGCAAATCTGTAGATACAGAATGATTAATGGTTGCATAGGGCTGGGGGCGGGTGAGGTGGGCTGGAGAGTGACTGCTAATGGGTATGGGTTTTCTTTTCCGGTGATTAAAATATTCTAAAATTAGACTGTGTTGATGGTTGTACAACTCTGTGAATACAGTAAAATACATTGAATTGTACACTTTAGACTGGTGAATTTTGTGGTGTGATAATTATAATCTTCTAATAAAGCTATTTTTAAAAAGCTATTTTGACAATCTCTAGGTCCATCCATGTCACTGCAAATGACATTATTTTGTTCTTTTTTATGGTTGAGTAATATTCCACTGTATATATGTACCACATCTTCTTTATCCATTCCTCTGTCGATGGACATTTAAGTTGCTTCCATGTCCTGGCTACATATATAAAATAGATAACTAATAAGAATCTACTGTATAGCACAGTATTTTGTCAATACTCTGTAATGACCTATATGGGAATAGAATCTAAAAAAAGAGTGGATATATGTATATGTATAACTGATTCACTTTGCTGTACAGCAGAAACTAACACAACATTGTAAATCAACTATACTCCAATAAAAATTAATTTTAAAATGCTATTATATAGCTTAAAAAAGTAAACAAAAAGTGTTAGGTCTTATACATGTTAAAATACTTCATGAAAACTAGAGTGCTACAAATCATTATTTTATTAATTACTAACATAATTTTTATCGTTAGGATGTTTAACCAATAGGTCCCATTATTTTAGGTAGGTTGCACTCTTCAAATGTGTTAATATTATTTCCTGTGGAAATACATCACTTACAAAATACTCATTTGTATGAGCTCAAGGAAACAGAATAATTTACAATAATTTTATTGAAATTTCAAGACCTTTTCAGGTTAACCTAAAATGCATTTCAAAATAATTTAGTAACAATATAAAATTAAAAGAGAGAACAATTGCTTTGTAGGTGTGTCTATTAGATATTTACTTTGACTCATCATCACTCCTAACCACATTCTTACTAAAGCGTGCTTTCCTGTTTTCATTGTGTTCCTGCCCCACTGAGAACACTTTATCGATTCCCCTTCTCCCCTAGGCTTCTCTGCTGGCCATGCGGGATTTCCCACAGTCTAACTCCAATCCAGAGGCCAGGCTTATCTGCTGTTCTTACATAAACCCTGTAAATCATTCAAATTATCTGGTCTCTGAACTCACCTGGCATTTATTCATCATTTATTTCATTAGTCTTTCAATGAAAATATTTGTTCAATGTCTACCATGTATCATAAGTACTATGATCTCAAGGTCTTGATATGTGGGGAGAAATCAGAAGACCACAAGGCAGAGTAAAAAATAACGGTATTAATCAATTCATACAAATGCAGCAAGAAGGCCAAACTTCAGCTCCAATCACCAGCTCTGATTACAGCTTCCCAAACAGAGGGATACACACATCCCAAAGTAAGACAGTGGCATCACACTGCAGTGATCCTCATAAGCCAGAGACCTGCAAATCTTCATTCATGTTATGCAGTGATAAAACCAATAAATACATCCGTTAAAGCCTCTGTGTTGGTAAATCAAAGAGAGTAATAACCTATGCATATAGTTGAGATTTTCTAAAGCTCCCTTAAGTTGTCTGCAGAGCTCTATGCTCACAGTCAGTCAGATAGGGTTCTACTTCCCCTGGTTGTGAGGGAAGTGATTTCGATTTTTCAAAAGTGATTGTTTAGGGTCATTTTCTCTTTGGGGAGCTAAAGTAGTTAGGAGACAGAGCGTATGGGAAAGCTTTGGTATCTTCAGTGAGAGCTGGAAATGTCATTTTGACCCAGAGTGCCTTAACACTGCAGAGTTCTGCAGGCTTCCTTAAAATGTGGTTGCCCATCGTATGCTCTACAAAACACATTCATTCACAACAAAGGTCTGTGACCAAAAGTTCAGCTAGAGTCTAGCCTTCAGATCAACATATTTCACTCAGAGACTGGAATCCCTGACCCCTGCATGTTCGTGAAATGCCCTTAATAGCAGTGATCCTAAAGGCTACAACTCCAGAAAGTGTGACCTGAAAAAGTTATGAATATTTCTTTTTAAAAATAGACTATGTTTTAGAGCAGTTTTACGTTCACAGCTAAATTGAATGGAAAGTACAGGGAGTTCCCATATAAACTCCTAAACCACGCTCCCTCTCTGCCTTCCCCAGCTTCAACATCCCACGCCAGAGTGGTGCATCTGTAACAATCAGTGAACATACGATGATACATCATTGTCACCCACATTTACATTAGGGTTCACTCTTTTAATATTTATTTTTAAATGATTTAGAACATTAATTTTATTTAAATAAAGTTGTATTTTTATGTTAAAGTGGTCCTAAGTCTTATTATCATTAGAGTAGTTGAATTCAGTTATGATTGCCATTTCTGTATATGTATGTCTCACTTTATATTCGATGGGGTTTACAGTAATTAAAAATACAAAACACTTTGCAAGCTGGGTCTTAACATCTGGTCCCCTCAGAATTCCTGCGCTGAGATCTCTGATACACACACACACACACACACACACACACACACACACACACACACACACTTTTAAGTGGATGATGTGTTGGTGTGTGCCCTCCTTGTTTCATTGCTTTTGTGGAGTCTGGCTTCTGTTAATGTTCCCACCTCCTGCGCTCTATAAGAAGGGTAGATTAATCATTAAAAGAGGAAGTTTAGTACAGGCCAGGAATTGCTGTCACATGAATGACTGACTAGAAACTCATAAAAATAAAATTCTGTACACATTTAAGGGGGAGCCCTTTATAGCTAGAAGGAACACTATAGATCTGTCTTTATAGGTTGGCGCTTATTGAACCTGTCATGAGCTGAAAGCATTTAAACCTCATCACTTCAAGCCTTATAGATTACAGTCTGGGTTTATGGTTCATTTCACTGGCAAACCAGAGGTAACTCCCATTCTCTTGTTTTATTTCCCTGCCTTGGTATCCCTTTGATTTGTAAACTAAATCAAACAGTTTCTTCCCAAAAGTCATTAACATAATGTTCTTCTCAAACAAAGGAGAAAACTTTAGTGTATCAACAGAACACACCCTTTGGTTGGCCATCTGTCTACTTGTCTGTCTGTCCATCCATTATCTATCTATCTACCGATCTATCTATCTGCCTATCACCTGTCTATCTATCTACCTACCTATCTACCTACCTGTTCATTTAGTTATTTAAATTTGGTTTCCCAGAAGAAAAGCATCTTAGTGATGGAAAGACCATGGATTTTTTTTTTTTTTTAAACATCTTTATTGAAGTATAATTGCCTTACAATAGTGTGTTAGCTTCTGCTTTATAACAAAGTGAATCAGTTATACATATACAATATGTTCCCATATCTCTTCCCTCTTGCATCTCCCTCCCTCCCACCCTCCCCATCCCACCCCTCTAGGTGGTCACAAAGCACCGAGCTGATCTCCCTGTGCTATGCGGCTGCTTCCCACTAGCTATCTATTTTACATTTGGTAGTGTATATATGTCCATGACACTCTCTCACCCTGTCACATCTCACCCCACCCCCTCCCCATATCCTCAAGTCCATTCTCTAGTAGGTCTGTGTCTTTATTCCCGTCTTGCCACTAGGTTCTTCATGGCTTTTTTTTCCCCTTAGATTCCGTATATATGTGTTAGCATACTGTATTTGTTTTTCTCTTTCTGACTTACTTCACTCTGTATGACAGACTCTAACTCCATCCACCTCATTACAAATACCTCCATTTCATTTCTTTTTATGGCTGAGTAATATTCCATTGTATATATGTGCCACATCTTCTTTATCCATTCATCTGTCGATGGACATTTAGGTTGCTTCCATGTCCTGGCTATTGTAAATAGAGCTGCAATGAACATTTTGGTACATGACTCTTTTTGAACTATGGTTTTCTCAGGGTATATGCCCAGTAGTGGGATTGCTGGATCGTATGGTAGTTCTATTTGTAGTTTTTTAAGGAACCTCCATACTGTTCTCCATAGTGGCTGTATCAATTTACATTCCCACCAACAGTGCAAGAGAGTTCCCTTTCCTCCACACCCTCTCCAGCATTTATTGTTTGTAGATTTTTTGATGATGGCCATTCTGACCGGTGTGAGATGATATCTCATTGTAGTTTTGATTTGCATTTCTCTAATGATTAATGATGTTGAGCATTCTTTCATGTGTCTGTAGGCCATCTGTATATCTTCTTTGGAGAAATAAGACCATGGATTTTTGAGAGGGCTGGGTTCTGTCCCTTACTTTGTACTTGGGAGGACAATAAGAATCTGCACCTTTGTTTACTCTTCTGTAAATTGGGGGAACGAATATTAACTGTACAGGGTTTAAGGGTTAAGAGGGATCACGTATTTGGAAGTGACTTTATTACCCATACCGCAGCAGTGAAATGTTAGCACTGCCGTGGTGGTTGAGTGGGTGTGGAGCTGTCATCCTCTCTCATCAGTCTCCAAGAATACATTTGAGAAACCACTCACTGGGAGCAGGAATGCAGCCTGTGAACAGGGACCAGGGCAAACTAACAATCCATCACTGCAAATACAGGGCACCCATAACATGACACCAAGAAGATGGAAACCTTGCTGTTTTTTAAGGCAAGTTTCCAAAGTGCACTCACTCATGTTATCTCATTCTTATTTTGATCATCAAAACAACCCAATGAAGTAGTCCAGGCACTGATTATTGGCTCTATTTTACAATGGAAAAAGTCTGGTGAGTCAAGGGCTCCGTCGAGGTTCTGGGACCGATGAGCATTAAAGCTGGATGGAGGCTGAGACTTTAGACTCAGAACAGGACACGTTCACTGCTGGGTTGCTCGCTTGCTAAGTAGGCAAGCAGACTGAGGGAGGCAGAGGCTGGACCGAGCTTATACTTCATTCTGGTTTGTGGTGGATGATTGAAGCTAGAGGGAACACATCCACGTCATTAATATTGAACATGAAAACGGCACGCAAATCTCAGGAAACGTAGTCTTTTTAGGAGATCAGGGAATCGTACACATTTTGTTTTGGCGCAGTGTACTATTAAAGTGGAGGCTTGGAGCTCTGTGTGTGACAACAAAAAAGGCTAAGAGCTTAACTGGTTAATTAGATGAGAAGCAATCATAAACCAAACTTGCAAGTATAATGGAGGGGGAAAATGAGGTCTAAAATTGACCTTACCTTCTCTCAGGGCATAATTTCTAATTCTTATTCAACTTTCAAAGGACAAATTGTAAATTTGTGTTGCCAGTCTGAAAGGCTTTGTCCTTGATTTGGGTAAAGAACCAATTAAAACATGGTTCACTTTTATAGCCCGAGGGGTGTAAAAAGATTAAACAAACAAACAAAAGATACCAGGTGATTTTGTGTCTTTATAAAAATATTAAAAAGTGAAGTCTACATGAAAAAAATAATATTATTTGGATGTAATTTATATAACAATATCATCTATCTTAAAAGTTTACATCCATTATCCACCTTTTTAAAAGCACCTTTTTCTATTCCAGCTGCCATCAGAATCAACTCAAGAGGCTGCCTGTTTGTGAGGCACATTTAAAGGGTTATTTCAGACACCAGCATATACGCTGGCTCCTCCAGAATGTGGTTCTCAGCGTGTGGTCCTCAGAACACCAACATCAGCATCACCTTGCACATGCAAGTTCTCAGGCCCCACCCTAGACCTACCAAATCAGAAACTTTGAAGTTGGGGTCCAGGAATCTCTATGCTACAAGCCCTCCAGGTGATTCTGGTGATTCTGAACTTTGAAAACAGCTGCTCCAGAAGAGTCAGGCATTGTCTTGGGGGTGGGATAGGGTTCCTCCAAGGCAGAAGAGGTTAATAACAATACAAATGTCTCTGGAATTATTGCCCAAATTACAAATGATGGGTTTTCATGGATCTAAGTCCTTCTCCACGCTGTGCATACAGAAATGAGTGTTCTGAATTATCTCCAGGGCTGTTAATGACTGTACATCACCATATCCTCTCCCAGTTCTCCTGTAATTAGTGACCTACACCTAGGAGATGGTCAGGGGAGCTTATTATAGTCATGGAGCAGACCATGATCAAAGCACCTCCTTCTATCTCTAAAGACTGACAGGGAGAGATGGAGAAGATATGGTTCTAAGATTAGCAAATTGCAGAGTAATCCTGGGATGTTGGAGCGAGGGCGTTAGCTGATCCCTGAAAGCAAAGTTAATTTTCAGGGAATCTAAAAATGTACCAAGCTGGGAGTGTTACGGTTATTGTTATTTTTTAACCTTCTTGGGTCTCCCTGGTACTAACTCCAGGGCACCATGACCCCAGTTTAGAAAGAAAATATTCTGCTTGTGAAAGCTTGCATAGCAAATCTGGGTAGGGCTGTTATTTAAAGCCTCTCTGGTCACTGCATGCTGCATGTGAAGGCACCTTCCGCATGGTAACTCTTAATACCACCCATGACAGCAAAACCATTTGCCCAAGGGCAGGCGGTACATGGCAGGAGGGAGCCCAGAATCCCACATCATCCATTCTGCGAGGACTCTTGGGGAGGTACAGAGTGTATATTTTCTGGAAGTACAGTTTATTATGTTGTTTGAAAATGTTACTCTGAGCAACAGATGTTATTTTTGGAGGCCGAGCAACTTTATTTTAGTGAAAAAAGGTCTTGGCGGAAGTTAAAGATTGCTGGCTAGAAGAAGGGGTTGGTAGATGGGCTTCCAATCTAGTCTCTTGAGTGGTACTGGGACAGTTTGCATGCAGAGGCACAGGGCTGTAATTTGCAGTCTTCGAGCAGCTGCTGCCCTGCCATGACTAATGCCACCAGGGCTCAGCAGGGGAGCAAGGAGCCGTCCTCTCATCTTCAGCTCTCAAGTGCCAAAGGGAGAAGAAAAGTGGTTGAGGAGATGATTGTGTCCTCAAATCCACTGGGGGTTTCAGGCCACTTCATTCCCCCTCTTTACTTAGCTCAGAGTCTGCTCTGGAGGAGCAGATTGAGACCTTGATCCTCAGTGCCAGCAAGATTATTTGCTATCTGCTCTTATATTGAAATTTTCAAAGTGGCACCCTGGCTTTATGAAGAGAGCACTTCAATGGAAAACTTCAATCACACCCTTTTCGATTCTCTCCAGGGATGAAAGGTCAAGTTTCCCAAGGAAATTTAGTTTTATTTCTATCTTATTCTCATACACCTCTGACTATTTTGTGCTAATTAACCTCTCTCATGGATGGCAAATTACTGAAGGACAGATAGAGAAGGAAAATTCAATTTGACTGCTTAGTGGACCAGGGGCGATCCAAGCGCAGAGAACTGAACCGAGGCGGTATTGCCCCCAAGGCTGGTAGCCTTTGGATGAAGGCATGGTGCTGCTTGGGAAATTCTGTTATTGACCATATCAAAGAGACCCAACCTGGTGGGTGGGGACACAGGGCCTGGGGACACACTGGTGGTGATCAAGAGCATCCCATAGGTGGCTGCAGTAAGACACCAGATGATCTGTTCATTTCGGATCAATATCTTCATCCAAATTTAAGGGTTCAGGCCTTACTCACATCCCTAAGAAGAGGGAGTTCATAAGAGCTGCTTATTAACAGGCTTTCAGAGTCTCAGAAAAATGCTTCAGGATCAGAGTAGACTCTTGTGGTGAGCTGGAGGTTGACTTTGTAATAGACCAAACACTTTGGTTGTTTAGGAAAACTCTAAAGTTTGGCAAATAGACAATGAGTTTGGAGCTTACTTCAAAAGCACTAAAGAGGAGGATGGACAAATCCAGACCCCATGGCAACAGAGGTCCTAATGGAAAACTTGCTTCACTTAGGATTGGCTCAGAGATCAATGGAACGGGATCTGCTAGAGTCAGACTTCATTAACTCTGCTATGTGTTCTGGTCAACAAACTGAGTAATTCTGGATTCATTTCTGCCCTTTTTCTGCTCTTCTCTGTTTCAAATGGAACTACATTTCCTAGGCTCCCATGTCCTTTGCCTCCCTGATATGTTTGGCCAGTACAAGGCAATGAGAGAAGATTGAAGGGCTGGAAGGAGGGAAAACCACCATATGTCTCCCTCTTTCTCTCTCTGCTCCTTGCTATGTTTCCTGTAGTATCAACATTTCCTCTTGCGTTCTCATTACCTCAAAAAAGCCCCTCCCTCCATGAGCCCATCTCCTACAAGGCAGTCTCCACTGACTCCAGCCCCTTCTGGAAGTCTTCAGAAGCTAGGCCCTCCGCTTCCTCCTCCTGTCCCATCACCTCTAGTTGTGGTTATAGCTTTCTGCTGTTGCCTCCCCATCTCCTGACCGGCTTCTCAGTTCTTCCACTGTTTTGGATAACAATTTCCCTCTATTAAATGCCTTCTGTTTGAAAGATCTATGGTGGTTTCTGTATTCCTGGCAGGACCCTAGGGTACACTCCCACTGAGCAGATGTGGAATTGCATCAGAGACCATCTGACTATTAAATTACTTTCTTTCCCCTGTTTCAGATTTATGTCCTATCCTCTACTGGAAACATTTCCCCTTTCTAGCCTTATTCTTCACATCCATGTTGAATTTTAGTTCCTTGGGGTCATTGTGTCCTTTTCATCTCAAATCTATATATTCATCTTAAAATTAGCTGGCATTGTTTGAAATACAACTTAGGAAAAATGGCTCAGTGAGTCACGACATAAAATTATAAATGTAAATTCCCATCCCTTCTTCCCTATAGCCTGAGTCATCCACTTTTCCTACTATGTTATTGCTTTCTGCTATCTGAATATCAGGCCACCTGGCAAGGGTAATGTCTGCTTGAGTTTGTGCAGCGCTTCTGACATTGTTGGCTCACAGCAAAAAGAAAACACTCATCTCCACCTACATCTGTCATATTTCAACAAAAGGCAGAAATGCCATGTCACCATGAAGCCAGGGATCCTCATTAACACGGCCAGGGGCTCAGGAGAAAACAATAACTTGTATTGTTTCAGCAAAGTTTGTCAAAATTCTTAGCAACAATTTAGGCTTACCATGAATATCATTCTGTGAAGCTACTGCTAATGGTAGAATTTAAATTTTTCACAATACAGATGTATATTATAGGACTCCAAGGTCTGGTACTACATTATAAGGAGTCCTGGGTTCCGTTATTCATGGTGCCAGTAATTAGCTGTGTGACCAGAAGCAAGACTTCCATTTCTGGGTTCATTTTCACATTAGTGAAATAAGGTAATTGGACTAGATAATCTCCAAGAGCCCAGAAATATAAAGTTATAACTGTATAGTAAATTTGGTGGGTTTTTTCTTTTCACTGTTCATGCTTTATTTTCCCTCCTTGAGAACAAAAGAGATTGTCATGAGCAAAGAAAGAAAAACTTTTCTCTGCTGGCTTTTCCCACTTCAGTACTCCCATCCATATTAGCCCTTTTTCCTTTAATGTGTCATGCATGCTTAATATTATCCTTTTGCCCTAGAAGCAGTGCTAAGAGTGAGAGAAAAGACCAGTGGGCTTTTGGTTCTGCATGTTCGGCTTGTGTAGTTAGTATTTATATACCCAAGCTGTCCCACTCTTCTTAGCTTGGAATATCTTAGCTTTGGGGTACTGGAAGACTTGATCCCCTGATTTTTTCCTTTATTCTGATTGACCCCCCCATGTTTTCTCCTGGTGGCAATTCCTTGTCAGGGCTATGTATGGGCCTTGGTCCATTTTGTGCATAACCAGAGTAGTTAAACATTTCAACCATGAGATTCGGATTCTTTTGCCCTCAAACCTTTCTCTTCCCATTCCCCTACCCTTGTCCTGTGTGAGGACCCCTAAAGCTTCATGAGATTCATTTTGATTAAGATAGTATCTCATCTTTCAAATCTCAGTTTATTCAACACATCCTCAGGAAAGCTTTTCATTTCTACCCCTAGCATGGGTTACAGTATGCTTCTACGATGCCCTCTACTCTCTTTACCAAGGAGAACAGCTACTGGAGCCAGACTGGTTTTAAATTCTGCCTCTGCCAGGTAGTAACTGTGTGAAAGTTACTTAAGCTTCACAAGACTTAATTTTTAAGATTTTGAAATGAGAATAATAACTGCATATACGTCCATGTTTGGGGGGAGGATTTTTTATGTAAAACAGAACAGTGCCTGGCAATTGGTAAGTGCTCAACAATGTGGCTTGCTGTTATTATTATGATTGTTATTGACATTATTGATCGTTTATCTCTCTCCATCACCAAACTGTAACTACACGAGTGCAGAGATTGTATGTTTCTTCTGCATGGTCAGAGTCCAAACTCCTAACACAGAATAGGTGCTTGATAAATATCTATTGAAGGAATGAATGAATCCCTAAAATCTCTTCTAAAATGCATGTATTTCTAGGAGAATTAATTGAGTACATCAGCCATTCCCACTGAGTGAAGGGAATCTGGCTAGTTCCTGAAGAGGCAAAATATAAATGGGAAGAAGGCAGAAAGAAGGTCTAGAGCATATGGAGAGCAGGTCTGTGCACTGTACAGGGGCTTTCAGTAAGTAGCTTACCCCTGAGATGGGAGAGTGCTTCAAGGGGAGATAGAGGGGCTCCAAAGAATATACTTTCATTGACTATGAGGTTTTCCTTACAATTGCCCATACATGAAGGTTTTGCTGTGTCGATGCAGTGGCATACTTTATACCAGGTAGACTGGAACATTCAGTGATGCTTCTACTTGTAAGAAGCATTATTCCTTTAGGCTTTAATGCTTACTGAGCATCCCAAGATGTATTTTTCCAGCTCAGTTCTTAAATTTTCATCTCCACTATGCTACCATCCATGTGATGGGGGCAAATGGATTCTTAATTTCCAACACTCAATATAATGTCCTCAAATGTCCTTGAATGAAGTGTGGTCATAATTAATATGACTCTTTGTCCATGCCAAGTATTTTATTGTGCAGATTTTTTTTTTACTATAATAACCTGTGGGATAGGTAATGTAAGTATGATTATCATACCTGTTTTAGAGATGATGAAATTGTGATTAAAAGGTTAAAAAACATTTCTGAGGTCACACTCCAAATTCTGCATACCTTCTACTGTATGGTTCTTTTATGTTTTCTTTATGGATGGAGCCTTTACAAAATCTTCCAAATATGTGGGCTTTAAAGAGCCATATTTCGGCGGTATCTGCACATCTCTTGCATCTCTTCAATCCTCATGTGCCGCATTCTAGCTCATGAAGTGACCTGGGACCAACAACGTTACTGTGCTCCCCAACAAGGATCACAGAGCTGCAGACTGAGAATTAGTGAAATCCACACAATCTAACACTATTTCTTTCAGTACAGTATCAAGGAAAGGATTTAAAACAAAAATGACATAAATGTGCTACTATATATATAGAACTCCACAAAAAAACTGCTCAACTACAGAGAGTATATCTGCCATTATAATGAAACATATTTGCAGATTTATACAAAGAAAAGTAGCTATGAGCATTTTTCTCTATGTCCGTTTTCCAACATTTAAGGTAATCTCTACTGCTCTCTTCCCTTTTTATATGAACAATGGAATATCACAATTTTCCTTTGTTGTCTAAGGCCTCGGCTAAGTCTCTCTAAGCCATCAAGTCTCTCTTTTTCCATTCTCAGGAAGATAGACTTGGTTAGAATTTTTTGTTGTTTGTTTTGCTTTTGGCCTGATTTATTCTTGCATCCATAAATATAAAGAAGTGCCTGAAATCAATAACTGACATAAAGAAACCACAAATCCTGAAAAGCCAAATACATACTTTAAAAAATACATATATATAGTTAAATCAATCATTAATCATTATTCTCCTTCCTGTAAAAGTAAAATGAATCATCTTTATGTAAGAACCAAAGATTTATTTCTGTACAGCAAGGCAGCAAATTTTTCAAAAGAATGAAATATTATTATTGTTGTGCTCAACAAATAAATGATGGGGGCCTGTCAAAAGGACACAGGAGCCAGCTTGAAAGGGCACTTGCTGGACAATTCTGGGACAAAATATGGACAGTAATGGATTACAACCTTGAATAAAATAAGAATGTATGAGTCTATGTTGATAAAAACAATAACTTACGGTAGAATACCAACTAATAAGTGTAGAAAGAATGACAGATTTAGAAAACTACCACTTGGGAACCATTGTAGGACTAATTGATTAAGGTAAGAGTCATCCATGGATGCTGAAACTAATGGGTGAAAGTTTGTTGAGGATCAGGATATTTACATAGTCTTAGAGGATCTCTCACAAATCATTTATTAATTGCAAACAGAAAAATAACAACTTTACTGTACAGAACCCTGAAAAATGCCACCTAAATCAAGCGATTAAAGTTAACTTCACCAATGATGGGACAAGCCAACAATCTGTGTCTTCTGATATGATTTACAGAGAAGGACACACTGTCACTTCTGTTGCATTTCTGCCCCCAAATGCATAAGCTGAATCTAGTCACGAGGAAATACTAGACAAATCCAGTTGAGGGACATTTTAGTTTGTCCCTATTCAAAAACTATATACTCTTCAAGATGCCTTGTACTCTTTGAAAATGTCAAAGGCTTAAATATATTTTTTTAAAGACTAAAGAAATATTCCAATTTAAGAGCTAGTAGAGATGTATAATAACTAATTTTAATGTTTGCTCCTGGATTAGATCCTGGACCAGGAAAAAAAAGTAAATATAAAGTGCATTATGGGGACAATTGAAGAAATTTGAATGTGGACTGTGGATTAGATAATATTATTGTGTCACTGTTAAATTTTCTGATATTGGTAATTAATTTGCTACATTACAAAATATCCTTATTAAGTATATATATTGAAATACTTAGAGGTAAGGATGCACAATATCTCCAATTTACTCTCTAATGGTACAGAAAAATGCAAATTATATATATTATATAAAGAGAAAGAGAGAATGATAGAACAAATGGAACAAATTGTAAACAGTGAGTGAATCTCAATAAAGAGTATATGAGAGTTATTTATTCTGTTTTTGTAGCTTTTTTCTAAGTTTGAAAATATATTCCAAAAAAGTGACCCAAAAAATTGGAAAGCAAAATTTCCCTATCAGCAGATGCCATCATTTGAATTTCACTGTGATAAGAAAGAAAAGCCCAGCTTCCAGAAATAAGCAGCCTAAGTTCTCATTTCCTAGTCATCAGTTATCTTTGTGTGTTTTGGAGTTAGAGCTCTTTTTTGTGGTTTTGTTTTTACTTTTTGCATCCTTAAGTATAAGGTGGGAGCCAAAAAGAGTAAAAATGAGACACTCCTGGTAAGTTTAGAGCTACCACTTTAGGGACAGGAAGCAGTTGATCAGTTTTAGTACCATATTTTCATGAAGCAGGAATATGGTTGTTTCCCAAGAATGGCCATAAATTATATCCTTCCAGTCAGCCCCGGCTAGTGGGAATTCACATGAAAAATTACTTGCTAGTTCTCAAGCTTCTTGTGTGTCCCTCCTGACATTTTGGCAAAGCAAAACTGGGGGTGGCTGGATTGTAAGCTATTTCCCAAAATTACAAAATATTTTAGAGCTGATACCAGACCTACACTCTTATCTGCTGACTGCAAATATTTTTAAGCTATTCTGGTATGTCCTGTGCATCTTCCTCAAATGCAATCTAAGTGGCCTCTTTTCTTTTTCCTGCCTTCTTGAACCGAAGAGATCCAGAGGTCAGAATGAAAAACAGAGTCCATCCGCTAAAGGGAAGACCCTAGAGCAGGTCCAAGAAAAGAAGCTGAAAGGGAAGACAGGGTGAGAGATGTTTATTAATCTGTAGCTGGTCCTTCTTTTCTCATTTCACGACAGGCGAGGGATACTTTACGGCAGGCACTGGTTTAATACATTACCGTGCATTATCTCATGTAATCCCTTAATATTTCTGAGATGGGCACTACTTTTATCTCCATTTGGCAGCTCAGATAACTGAAGTTTAGAGAGTTAAAATCATTTGCCAAATATGAGCGGTGGGGTCAAGATTTGAATGAAATGCTGCCTGACTTCAGAGTCTCATTAGGCTTTAATTATCCTGTTCTATTAACTGTAATGAATACCCTGCTCTACTTTTATTTTCACCCCTGAGGACTCACGGTGCAATGATAATGTCATCCACTCCTGCAGAATTTGTTGCATATCTTGTTTTAGACAGAAAATACCAAAACTATTATCTGTTTTCTGAACCCAGTGATTTCATTAACGTTCCTCCAACCTACAAGCCAATAGTATTTGGTCCTCACAGTGTTACCTCTCGGTCATACTGTAAGATTTTGAAGTGACTTCTTAATCACCAGAAAGATAGAGATTAAGTTAACACTTTTTTGAAGTAGGTAATCATAATACAACTGCTCGAAAACTGATGTGGCATTTGTGGTAAACTTCTATATCAGGATGGGTAAACCTCTATAGCAATGTTTCTAACCTGAGGTCCAGACCCACCAAGCAGTCTTCAGAGGGTCTGTCAACTTGTACGGGAATACATTTCATCTTCATTTTCACTAACCTTTAAATTTCATTTAAGTGAACTTTAGCCTTGCCTTCCATTACAAATGTTGATACAAAGCACAGTGTTGTTATTAATACCGGTAACTATCACCAATAGAAACCACAGATATTTTCAGTCATATGTATCAGTTGCTGCTGATATTTCAAAATGTCATCTATACTCATAATTTACTTGAAATTATGATAATTCTTAGATAATTATTAATTAAACTCGTGACTAGATCTTATTTAAAATGTTAACAAAGAAGCATGTACTGTGATGAAGAGTGGCCCCCGCTTGCCACAACTAGAGAAAGCCCTCGTACAGAAATGAAGACCCAACACAGCCATAAATAAATAAATAAATAAATAAATAAATAAAAAGAAGCTCTGGACGCCCACTTAACCATCTTACTACTGGTCCAGGTCCTTCAATATTTAAAAAAAAGAAGCATGTAATCGCTATATCAAACATTTGTTTTTTTTAATATTTTTAAAACAGTACATCAATATTTTAAAATATTTTAATAGTAGTATTTCAACCTAGGTTTTATTCGTAATTACATCTTTTATGTTATATATTATAAAATATTATTCTGAGAATTGATTTACAGGCTATGCCAAAGTGGTCCATGGCATGAAAATGGTTAGGAATTCTGCTCTGTAGCATGAACCCCTTCATAGCCTGAGTGGGGAATACCCTGGCTTAACAACTGGCTGCTTTCAGAGTCCCCCGGAAAATTGCAGTGACCCCAGGAATGGAGAAAAGCTCTAAATGCTAGAACAAGATGATCATTAGGTTCTACCAAGCGTGTCCTACCCAGTGCTTCAGCAACCTTCTCCCCCCTTTAGCCCTCACCCCTTCCAGGTCCCAGAAGATTGGGCAGTTATTATTCTGCCCAGCCCCACTGCCTGTACTCCTTCCTACTCAATTTTAATGAAAGCAGCTCTTCTGGCAGCTGCTCCAGTGCGACCCCAGTGCTCTGGGGAGCTGGGCGTGTCAGCAGGCCACGGGGGTAGATCAGAGCCAAGACTTTTGTGATCCTCTCCACCCTCATTTTCCTGTGAAAACGCAGCCCAGGAGGACTTTGCTGGAGGGTTGATCAACTTAGCCATATATTTACTTTGCTGGAAACTTAAATTGTCCTTTTATGTGTCATTTTCTCTAATTTCGTGTTTTTTCATCCTTTATTTTCCAACAGGCAGATTCTGGTCACACCTACAGAGGTGGCCGCAGGTGTGTGCATATTTTTCTGATAGTTACAATGCATCATAGACCCTTCCTGAAAATGAAGGATGAAAAAACTTAGTGGTGTTTATATATTCTAAATACAATGCCTGCTTCCTTTCCTTTTTTGTTTTTTGTTTGTTTTTTCTTTTTTTTTTTTGCTTTTTGCTTTATATTTTCTTCATTTAGGTTTCCTTATTTGGTTTCTTTATTTTATTTTATTATTTATTTATTTATGTTGTCTGAATAGGTCTCAGCTGAGTTTCTCATCATAACCAATCATTTTATACATATACTATTCAGTTTCTTTCCCATGTCTCTATAGAGCAAGGATCAAGACAGTGTGACATCAGTGTCTAAATGCCTAAGCATTTGTAACTTATATTTCAAAAACGGAAAATGTGTAATACTATCATCACATTTAAATTAGCTTCTCCAAGGCTCCTTCATCAAATATTAGGGCAAACCCCTTCTGAAGTTTAATATATCTTAAAAACTGTAATGTAAAAATTCTGTTTGCATGCAAGTTTTTAAGTCTTCATCTGACCCAAACAATATCAGAGGTAATGTTCATAAACGTGATTTCTGAGTGTGACTGAGGCAAGTTTTAATCTACATTATTACCCTGTTGGGTAGGGAACCAATGAACTGCCACATTATGGAAGCACCAGAAGACTTCTGGCCAGCAGTGGATGTCTATGGTAGCTTCTTGTAGTTCCAGTGTTGTTTTTCTCTTTTATATAAGTTTATTTATTTATTTATTTATTTATGGCTGTGTTGGGTCTTCGTTGCTTCATGCAGGCTTTTTCTAGTTGTGGCGAGTAGGGGATACTCTTTGTTGCGGTGCCCGGGCTTCTCACTGCGGTGGCTTCTCTTGTTGTGGAACACAGCCTCTAGGCACGTGGACTTCAGTAGTTGCAGCATGCGGGCTCAGTAGTTGTAGCTCACGGGCTCTAGAGTGCAGGCTCAGTAGTTGTGGTGCACGGGCTTAGTTGCTCTGCGGCATGTGGGATCTTCCCGGACCAGGGCTCAAACCCATGTCCCCTGCATTAGCAGGGGGATTCTTAACCACTGCGCCAACAGGGAAGTCCAGTTCCAGTGTTTTTTACATTCTGCAAAATTTTCACGAATCAGACTACTCTAGCTATTTGGCCAAATTTTCCTTGAAGAAAATGAAATAAAATCGACCCGTGATTCTTTTCTAATTATTGGGGGCCACTGCTTCCTTCATGAGGAATAATAATCAAAATAGAATTTGTTTGGCTTCATAATGCAATGTGTGAGTTTTTACAACAGACTTGCCCTCCTAATTGCTTTGCTCTGGCCAGTTCTAAAAGGAACTTGCCTTAGGTGAATGGTGGTGTGACATGGTCCAGAACCGGATCAGGTGGTTGAATCTAAGGGCAATCTGGACACAACTTCTGTGCTCTGTTGATGGCCAGGGAGACTCTGTGGTAAATGACAAGCCAAAAGACAGGGCTCAGAAATATATATCTGGATTTGTTTCCGGGGGCTGCCATGACAAAGTACCACAAATTAGGTGCCTCAAACAACAGAACTGCGTTATCGTACAGTTCTGGAGGCGAGAAGTCAAATCAGGGTGTCAGCAGCACAGCTGGTTCCTTATGAGAGCTGTAGGGGAGAATCTATTCCTGCCTCTCTCCTAGCTTCTGGTAGCTTCAGACATTCCTTGGCTTGCAGATGGTGTTCTCCCTGTGTCTTCACACTGTCTTCCCTCTGCATGTGTCTGTCTCTGTGTCCAAATTTCTCCTTTTTATAAGAATGTAGTCATATTGGATGAGGGCCCACCCTAATGATGTCATCTTAACTTGATCATCTGCAAAGACCCCATTTCCAAATAAGGTCATATTCAAGGGCACTGGGGGTTAGGACTTCAATATTAATATCAATTCAACCCATAACAATATCTATCTTGAAAAATCACCAGAGACGATAATTTGTAACTATTAGTAAAATTTATGTGAATCCTATCATTTGCCTTCAGTGAATTTATTTATTCTAGACATCTTATTTAGATGATAGGATGCCAAAAGTAATGCACCATGAATGTTCTTTTTGTGTAAATTATCAATGCTATTCAATTATTCCTACATTTTCCAGGGACTATGGTTCCCTATTATTTTCTCATAGACCTTGTTGGCATTTTTCTGAATTTCATCGCTCTCCCTTCATTTTATAAACACTAGACTCTCCCTCTTCTATGCTGGATAAGCAAATGTTTAAAGAGTGAGTAAAGGATCTCTTTTGTAAGTAAAGTACATGTCTGGGGCCCTGCTATTTGGGAAATTTAATTCAGTTTCATTCATTTGTAACATTCAAAGTCTGTACCACTGCTTCATATTTTTCGTTGTTCAGAATAGTAACCATCACATTCGATGGTTAGATACAGTTAGATATGTTCTCTTAAAGTAGCATACGATTGTAATCAAATTTAAAATTAAGCATCCATGACAACTCCCCCCTTTCTTCCTTTCAAGAAAACATAAAGAAACCTGGGCTAAACCTAGGGCTCTGTGGACTTGCTGGAAAAACACTGACCCAGAAAATAAATGTGTAACAAGTCAAATTTTTTCCATTACTTAAGGGAAATTGTGGTGTTAATTTTTTTCTTAATCTCTGGGCTAAGTATAAATCTGTGACTCACCCAAACTACCTCATTCTTAGACCATAAATATTAGGAGTGATGACTTATAAGGAGGTCATGTTGACGTGTGGTGAGTAAATGCTTGTCCACACATATTAATTTAACAAGAAAATAGCACTTTCCTAAGTAGCATAACATAAACAGTAGAGAATTTAATATAAGTGAAAAGCAGTGTTATTTCTGAAGAGTTACTATGACAAAAGAATCCTTTTTTCTCCTCCAAATAGTAATACAATTGTATTAAGCTTTAGTATCTAAGAATATGTGTATAAATCTGGTTCCAATAAAAAAAAGTTCTGTTAAATTTCCAATACTATGGGAAAATTAAATTTTAAAAACTGTATTTGTTCATTGCAAATTTCTATTCCTAGTACATGGGAAACCACAGGGGGGTGTTCCAGCTGGGTTGGTTTTCTCAATTCAGGTTGTCAGTGTTAAACTTCACCCCTAGGGCACTGCTACATGACTTGAATTTCAGTGGCACAAATGGGATGATGTCATGTGTTCTTTGTTCTTGGAGCAAACCCCTACTTTGTCCAGGATCAGGCAGGACACAGTGAGGACCTCAGTCTCCAAGAGATGACTTGCTTCAGAGTCTACTCTGTTAGGGAAAATAAAACACTATAGATAACAGCTTCAGAAAACATGAAAAGCCCACTTATTACAGTAGGTGGGACAGATATATCACTTGGTCTCTAAAGTAGGTGAATTGATGCATTTATAAGTTTTCTAAATCAATGTAGACAGCCAGAAATATTAAATGAAAGGCATTAGTTTCCCTTAGTAATGAAATTTCTACTTCTGTGACTTTGCTAATGCTGGTTTCTGCTTTCCTTTCTGCCTATTCTAGTAGTACATCCTTCTCTGCTTTCCTCAGATGGCTTTCCAAAATGACTGTGGCCAATTTTCCCACCACTCAACAACAGTAATTAGCAATGCAAAACAAAATAACACCAACCTTCTAATATTTTTAGTTCCTGGGTTATTTCATATGCCTCTTGGTTATCTCAGAAGCTATTTATCTCCAACTTGCAGGCAAGAGGGTGGTCTTGTAGTTAATTTATTATTGTCATGGTGACAAGCTCAGGACTTAGCCCATGGGAAACACTCGACATTTATTGGAAAATGACATGTTTACAATCAAATGATGACGGCAATTTGAGTCATAAGAGTAAAGGTAACCCATAGTCCATCGATCCCTTCACAGGATGGAAAGACCTCACCTGATTTATGCAGAAAGAGCAAGCAGAAAAAAAGTGGAATTAGGTTGACCTAATCCCATCAGCTTTCTCTGCTTAGAATTGGGGGGTGAGGGAGTTCCCTGGCATCCAGTGGTTAGGACTCCTCGCTTTCACTGCTGAGGGCCCTGAGGTCACGGGTTCAATCCCTGGTTGGGGAACTAAGATCCTGCAAGCCACGCCACGTGGCCTAAATAAATAAATAAATAAACTTCATACATCTTTATTAAAAAAAAAAAAAGATTGGGGAGTGAGAGGGATGGACACTTTTCCTGAGAAATTGTTGTCTTTACTGGTAGTGCCCTCTGGTGGATTAACGATCCTCTGCGTCACTCAATTCCTGGACGCTCTATTTTACCTTTAGCTACCACTTAGCACTCCCTCACCTCAGCATTAATAGGCTTTTCTTTCAAAGTGACTTGGGATGTTACAGTCTACTACAAATATTGCTGGTGTGTGGTTTGTAAGAGATGCCTAAGGTGAATTCAACTGAAGTGAATACCAGTTTTTACCCTTCCAAGTCTATCAGATGCCAGTGTGGGTGCAATTTAACTGTTGCGTGCAAACCCTTGGCTTGAGTGTGTTTATGTAAACGGTTCAAAGCTGTGGACTGTGTGCCTGGCAAGTTGCTTCCAAGACAAAAAGGAGAAATCGGCATGTTTTCCATTTACAAGACATGTGGTTCTTATTGCCTTACAGAGATTGGTCTTTGTTTGTACTTCACTTTATTTTTAAAGTGAGTTTTCCACAGTGAAATAAAGTGTGTTCATTATAGAAAATGTTGAAAAGACAAAGGCAAAAAAATTATCTGGAATTCCACCAAAGCCAAGACCGATTTTAGATGTAGCCTGACAAGGTATCCTGCTTCCCTGGAGTGTATAACCTCAGGGAACAGGCTTTAATGGACTGAGGTTGAGCATATCATTAACCTTCTTCGCAGCTGTTTTCTCAATTTATAAAGTGCAGTGATAATACGGCATTTGTTTACTATCATTTTCTGTCTCAAATTAGGTCTGCTAATTGCATAACAATAATAGCAGCTATTTATTTATTTAGCACAGAATTTCAAAGCCTAACCCGAGAGTCACCATTTGCCTCATGGAGTACAACAATTTAGCCCAGAGTCAATTTTTCCCTATAACCTCCCATATCTCTGCCAGGATTTGTTCTTGTAATAGTAATAACTACCATTTATTAGATTCTTATTACACAAGATAATACAGTGGTTAAGTATGTAGCCCAATTGAATTTTAATTCTGGCTTTTCCCCCTAATAGCTGTGTGATCTTGGATGAGTCTAAAGTCTGCTCTACAGTCTCCCCCTTTGTCAAGTAAAGGCCCTGCCCTGCAGGGTTTTTAGGAGAAAATTAAGTCCCTAGAACAGATCTGGGTACCTGGGAAGCATTCTGTAATTATTAGATGTCATTATTACTATATCATGATGATATATTAGACATTATACTACGCTCTTTTTTATTCATTATGCCATTGAACGCTCTGTACCTGGGAAGCACTCTGTAATTGTTATGTAATTGTTATGTAACCATAACAATCCTATGATTGTTATAGGCTCAATCCTACTGAGCCTGCACTCTAGAGCCTGTGAGCCACAACTACTGAAGCCTGCGTGCCTAGAGCCCATGCTTGGAAAGTCTTGAATTGTTATGTGATTGTTATGTAACCATAACAATCCTATGAGTTAGATATTCTTTGCCCTGTTTCAGATAATGAACATGAAACAGAGAACCTCAGTAACTTGTCCAAATCACACGGCAAGTTACCCCTAGACCTAAATCCTAGCCCAGATCTGACTATCTATAAAGCCTGAGTTTGCCCTCTTATTTTGGATGTGGTTGGATGTGGTGGGTTAACTATTACTTCGTTTCTTTAATTTTTATTGAAGTATAAGCTATATACAGAAAAATGCACAAATCATAAGTGTAAAGCTGTGCGAATTTTCACCAATGAAATCACCTGGGAAGTCAGCACCGTAACTTTGCCAGACCTTGGAAAGTGCCCTCGTGCCTGTATCCAGTCACTAATGCCTCCAACAGTCACTGCTAAGTTCATTTCCAGCATATAGATTGGTTGGCCTGTTTTTAAACGTTACATCCATGGAAGTATACAGGACAACCCACTTTATGTCTGACTTCATTCACTTAGTTTTATGTTTGCAAGATTTATCCACGTTACTATATAGCGTTATAGCCATTGACACAACACAATGTACCCATTCTACTCTTGGACATTTGGAAGATTTCCAGTTTGGGACTAATATGAATATTGCTACCAAAATAATGCTTGTATATGACTTTTGGATTGGAAAGGATTAATCCTTTCCATTGGATTAATAACTCGGAGCGGAATTGTTGAGTCATAACGTAAGAATATTTTTAGCTTTAGTATTTATTGCCATATACTTTTCCGAAATAATTGTAGCAATTTACACTCTTTAGAGAGTTAACTTTTAACCTATATAAGAGAATTAGAGGCCACTTTTTATCTTTAAAACCATTAGAACAAAAGATAGTTTGATCTAAATAATTTTTGGATTTAAAAAATAAAGTCAGTTAATAATTAGTTGCTCCTGCAAAGCACACGAGTTTTTTTTTGTTTTTTTTTAATAAATTTATTTTTATTTATTTATTTTTGGCTGCGTTGAGTCTTTGTTGCTGTGCGGGCTTTCTCTAGTTGTGGTGAGCGGGGGCTATGCTTTGTTGAGGTGTGCGGGCTTCTCATTGCGCTGGCTTCTTTCTTGCAGAGCACGGGCTCTAGGTGTGCGGGCCTCAGTATTTGCAGCACACGGGCTCAGTAGTTGTGGCTCGTTGGCTCTAGAGCACCGGCTCAGTAGTTGTGGCGCACGGGCTTAGTTGCTCTGCAGCATGAAAGTACACGAGTTTAAATTTACTTACACAATAAAAATAACTCATTTTTGACATAGTTAAATACCATAATGTGAATGAAATATCAAGAAATTTAAAAGAGTAAAAAGAGTAAACACAGTTGTGGTATTTACAGCAAAGTATCTCACGGACGGAATAGATAGTTCGCTTGCTGGTGTGCTGGGAAGCATGTTATACGGTCATCCATAAACTGTTGTTTTTCCACACAGAACCAGCTGTTTAGTATCAGGGATCTTGTCTTTATCAATTAGGAAGATTGTAGAAAGACAGAAAGGGACCACATTGGAAAGTCTTAATATTTTTCGAATTCTTAGTAACAAGTCCATTGCCCCAAAGAAATCTTATTTTGAAGCGCAAAGTGTTAACCAGAGGAGCTGCTGTGGCAGAAGCAAAAGTGAGAAACCTCAGATCTCCACCTGCACTGCCTTCCCTTCATTGCTCCCGAGGACGACAACAGATCCGAGGAGCATGGCACAAGAATGTGCCTATATCCTGGATGATAAAATGCACTCATCTTGCATCGCCTCAGTCAATTGGTAGCGACTCTCAGGATCAATATGTCAAGAAGGAAGGATCATAGGCCATGGTGAGAGCGCTAGCAAAGTCTGCCATGATCAGTTACTAATGTCTGTCACAGGCACAGAAGGGGATAGTAAGGGTCTGTAGGCTGGCCCTAGATATCATTTATACACATATACATAAGTATGTATACACACCGTCTTTTAAATATTTCATTTCCTATTAACTCCAAATTCTGTAAAGATGGCTAATGTTCAGTATAGATAGGCTAAATACTGACATAGGAATCATCTAGGTACATATACCTTTCTGTATTTGTTGAAAACATCTTTGGGGATAAATTACTAAAACTGGAATTTCTTCCATTAGCGTTAAATCGCCCATACTCTCCTACAGAGGAGAACTCTGCCCTGCCAATGTGTGACACAGGTCACATTCTGCCCTGTATTATTGTTACTAGTGAGCATTCACCTCCCCATCAGAACTGCAAAGCCCTGGGTGTAAGTTCTGTTTTGTGTGTCTATATTTCATTCCCTCCCCCACTAACAGTGCCTAACACGGTGTTTCCTTTTTCTATAACAGATGTGGATACATATTTTTTTGCTTTAAATAATAATGATACATTTTAATATTCTAAAGAAATGCTAAGAATTAAGTGTCAGAATTCAGCTTATGTAAGGAAAGCCTGAGATGAATTAATAAAAAAATAGGAGAAAATTTTCTAGATTTTAATATAGAGCAAATAAACAAACACTGCTTTGTTTTTCTCAGTTACTTTTAGGGGCAATAATAACAGTTAAAGGACCACTAATGAGTTTCATGGAACCATTGTCCAGAGCATTGACGTTCATTGTAGAGACCAAAATAGACACATTAATATTGGAGCAGGAATATATGAGTTTTTAAAAATCTCTAAATACCTATGGAATTGGTAGTTTTAATAAAAGTGACCTTCTTTAATTCACTTCACGTCCCCTCAGTGCCTCTGCCCTTGGCATCAATGGCTGATTTATCAAATCACCTCACATAAAGCTTTTTCTTTAAATTGTTAATACACTAAGATTATTCTTTATGAAGCTTCTTGTGCTGACATCACTGGCATTCTCCATCATTTGCTGGTTTTGTTTTTTGGGGTTTTTTAGGTCATTTTTGGTTTGGGTCTCTACATTCTTTACTCACCTCTTCTTGTTTTATTCCAGTTAGCATTGCTGGTGGTCCTTTTGGAAACCCCCAAAGTCCCCATGATGGCCAGTCTGCCTAGCCTTCTGTGTCCTTTGACTTTATTACCTACAATTCATTTGCAATTTGTTTTGAATGCACCTGTAGCCTTGTCTTCTGGAAAACTTCTCCCTCTGGCTTTTACCTCTTAGTTCAATTATCTAAGAAGATATTGCACTCACAAAACCTTGGCAGTGTTTTCTTGGATCTACCTAACCACTCTCTCTTTGAGAGGAGATCTCAGATCCCGACACACCTCCACGTTATTCTGAGGGAATCTGATGTACTTTACATATATGTTTGACATGTTTCATGTACACAGACAACTATTATCCATCCAGACTCCAAGACATGCTGTCTGGTTCCAGAGACACATTTTTATAGAAAAGGTAGAAGGCTTAGCCCCAATTTTATGAACATACATTTTTCCAAGTAAAAAACAATTCAGTGGTCTCTCTTGTCTTGTTCAGCATTTTAACACATGAATTTCTCACCGTCTACCATCTAATGTATTCAGATCTTTTCTTCAGTTAATTATTCTGGAGCAATACTTTGTTTGCTGTTGAATGTTGCTAAATAGTTCATCACATTTTGATAGAGGTATTCTGGGTCAGTGGGCAAAATTTCAGATACAGGTTCTATATTTACATGTATTTTTTTTTCAAAGTTTCAGTTTCCCTCGTCTTGTGTCTGTATTAGAGGATGCTAATCTATGCACTCACCATCCTGAAAAATAAATATATCTGCACAATTACAGTTATAAAATGATTCCACTTTTCCTCCATCTTTATTCAGATTATTTCAGTTTGAATTAACTAAAGACCATTCCTCCAAATATTCATCTCATTTGGCTTGTAAAGACACAGCTTTAGTTAAAGAATGTTGCAAAATGCTTTTTTTCTTTGAGCAAATTTTACAATATGAATTATGTTCATTTTCAGGCCCAGATTTTCATCTTTTTGATTTATAATATTAACTTAAGGTCAAATAATTCTGTAAACCAGAGCCAGAGTCTTTCTGGTCACCAGTATAATTATAACTTTCATCCAATATTTACCAGGGGATAGTGAATTCATTTTGTTAAAATGAGATCTGGCATGAACCTTACTCCAGGCTTAACTGAAGTAAACATAACCTTTTTTTTTTTTTTTTTTTTTTTTGAGGTTTCACTAAATTAGATTTACAAACTGGACACAATTAAAAGCTTTAGAATACCAAAGAAAAGGCAGATTTGAGGGAGATAGAGATTTTCTTTTAAGAATGTTTGACTAAAATAAAAAAGAAAAGAAAACTGAAGAGAGGGGTTGTTAAGGTAATATTTCTAAGTTGATTTGCTTAAAGCTAATCTGCATGTTTTTGTACTGCTTGCCAATCCAATGCAAAGGCCAAATCCCTAAAGGTAAACAGGATTTGGGAAGCTGCCTGCTCAGAAATTCAAGGATTAGCCTTCACTCTGCTTTTGACTTGCTGCTGTCGGCCTAAGTGGGTCCCATCCTCTGTGCTTCAGAGAAACTGCTTCTGTTTACATACACATAGTTCTTAGGTAAATCAAAAGAGTAACATTGTACCTTACATGAGGGCACAGTAGATAGAACAACAGCCTGACCTTTCAAGTTGGTGGGCTTAGATTTGATTTTCCATAGAGCAGCATTAACCAGCTGTGAGAGCATAGATAAACTGCTGAAGCCATTTAAACTTTAGGTACCTCACCTGTGAAAAGAAAATAAAAATACCTACTTTACCTTGCAAGGATATGGAAAGTATAGACAGGGTGACCATGTTAGCTATCATCCAAACCAAAAATACTTTTGAGTGTAAAAGCTGCATTTTTAAAAATTATGCCAAGGCAATAGCAGTAAAATAAGGCTCTCCCAGACAAGGCAGAAATATAATGTAATATTAACTAATAGAATATAAACTAATATAAACTAATATAATATAGTAGCTGCATATAATTGCTACATATAATATGTTAAATACAACACAAAATACATATAATATTTACCAGTACAAGGAGCCTGGTACATTGCAGAATCTGGTGTCACTTCGTTCACCCTTTATTTTGGAACATTTATACTTTTTAAAACACTTTTATATGTAATGTGGCATTTTATAATCACAGCAGTCTTGTAAGATATATTTACTTGTTCTCCTTTTACAAATAAGAACACTAGAGCTCAGAGAGCATAATTACCTTTGCTCTAGAATAATTACCTTTGCTAGAAATTCTTTGGAAAGTTACAGAGGTGGGACTCAAACCTAATTCTTACCATTTCAAGTAGAGTGAATTGTATTATTTCCCTATACCACAATTTCTCCCAAAGAGCCTGTAAACACACTTTCTGTGTAATTGTGGGCTCGTGTGGTTGGTATACATTTTTCTAAAACTACCTAATTTCAATCTCCAATCATATTCTGTGTTCTGAATGAACTTAAAATAGTCAATTTTTATGAGTTTAGTCTGAAACTTCATATTTTTCATAGTGGACTTATGGTCCACTGTGGGGTTTTGCTGCTGCCTATTTATTCCCTGGTGTGAGGTGGAAGTTACAGGGGCTTCCATCAAGCATTGGAAGTTCTTCCCTGTTTGTCCCTGCAGGTGTCTGCTGGCTTTGGTATTCAGGCAGGGCCATCCCTCTGTGCTGATGAACTTGAGCACATCTGCTGTTGAAATCCCTTCGTCAGACTATAGGATGTGCTCGGGTCCACTGGCTCTTGATGACACACCTGTGGCACTTTCCGAGCCATGGAGCAAGCTTTTGTATGTGCTCTGGGTCCTACTTGGTCAGTGGCTCTGCGACCCTGTTTGAGATGCATCTGCCCACTCATCCCATGAGCTACTCCTACTGTTCCTCCTTAGTCACGAGGGATTTGGAGAGGGCTCTCAGAACCAAGACAGGTCGTGGAGGAGAGGTTTCCCTTTGCTCTAAACCTCCTAAAGCTAACTAGGAATTCCCGTGCCCCTTCTGCAACATCTCTGGCTCAGCCGAAGAGGAAAGGGATATAGCTCCACATCAGAATTTCTTTCACTTACTTTTCTCTCTGACCTCTCTCTTCCTAGACTAGAAAGAGTGCTTATCTCAGGGATCTAAGGATGGGGGTGTTTGGAGGGGGAAGGGATAGACAAGGGGTTCCGTCTAGAATCTAATTGTTAATGCCAAAATCTTGGTCACTGGAATGCTAAAATCCAGGAACAGCTGTCTGGTTTCTCTTTGTATTATATTTGTGCTCTGGCTTACCTTCCCTTGTGGGAGTGAAGGTCAAGGTCTAATTTAAAGGGGAAAAAAGAATGGGAAAAAATCCAAGAAATCTTCTAAAAGAAAACGACTTGAGTAAATGCTTCACAACATTGTCCCCCTGTTTCATTTTACAACTTTCTTTCATTTTGTTCTAGTCTTCTTTCTGTGGCATTCCACATTTAAACTACTAAATAGTAAATGAACATCTTAAATTTCTGTGATTAAAAATGGTATCGTCAAACAAAATGATGACTGATAAATGTTTGAAATGGGTCCATCTCTGTGATTTTTATGTGATTCAGAACGTTTTGATAATAGCTTAAAAGCCTACATTTACTTCTCCATTTCCTCTCCTCTGTATTCTCTTGAGCCCACTCCAATCAAGCTGCCATCCATACCACGCCATCATCCGTGATTTCACATAGCCAAATCCAGTTCTCAGTCCTCCTCTTACTTATTTGCAACATTGAAACAGTTGATCGATCTCTTCTTCATAAAAGACTTTCTTTGCATAGCTTCCATGATTCTAAACCCTTTACGATTTTCTCCTACTTCAACTTCCCAGTCACCTTCACTGCTTTTACCTCATCAACCCAACTGCTAAAAGTTAGAGGTGCCCCAGAGTTCAGAGTGCTCCTATATCGATACGGTCTTCAGGTGACTTCATCCAGTCTCGTGTCTTTAAATACCATCTTTATACTGACATATTTGCAAATTTACATCTCTAGCCTGGATCTCTGCCCTCAACTCCAGGTTCCTATATCCTCTACCTCTTCACATCTCCATCGCATGTCCTAAAGATATCACAAACTTATCTTGTTCAAAACTGACTCCAGATCTTTCCTCTAAATTCTTCTCTACTCATAGCTTTTCCCCATGTAAGGAAAGGGCACTTCATCTTTCTAGTTTCTTAGGTCATAAACCTTGGAGTCATCCTCCAACCTTCTTTCCTTCTCATACTCTGTAGCCAGTCCAAAAGCAAATCTGATTATTTCCCACCACCTCCACGGCTCCCCCCTGGTCCAAGCTGCCATGATCTCAGATATCACAATAACCTCCAAATTGTTCTCACTACTTCTTCCCTTGCCCTACTCCCAATAGTCTATTATCTACAGAGCACTCAGATCATATCACTTCTTTTCTCATAATGGTCTGATGTGTCTCTGCCTCCAATCAATGTCCTTACACGCCAATGAATTTTTTAGTAGTTTAATTTTATCTAACAAGAGGGACTGGTATTACATTTTTTTATTCCTTCTCTCCCCACACTCCTTCTCTTCTCTCCTCTTTTAGACCCCGAATATTATTATTATTATCCAGAGAAGATGCTAGAAAAATTAAAATAGAAAAAGAGACTAGTTGATAATTCACCACCAAATAATCCATAGTTGACACTCAAATTACACCACATGAGTGTTATCAGCCATACACACATATTAGGATCATGTATATAATAAATAAATGAACATGACAATGGTTTGGTGAGCTTTTAAAATTAATTTATTTCAGAACAAAGGTAATTATAAGGTGAAATCTTCTTATAAAATACTCTAGTGAGCAACATAGAAACATTGTTCTGTGTTCATTAATTTCTAGATATTAGATATTGGTCTTGTCTCACAATTTACTGTTAGAGAAATTGCTAGCAAGAGAATATCCTTGTGTCATTTGCGTTGAAAAGAAAATAAGACTAGCAAAGTGAATCTGAAGTATAACTTGCTCATTTGAAGAAAACAATGACTCTGGGATTATTAAGACTAAAAGATAACACATGTAGGTTTATGAGTATATGAAAAAATTTAACACATTTTTATTTATTAGTAGAGGATAATTAAGAGTATGTAATCATATATATGTGTATATGTCTAAAGTTAGGTGAATATGAGTAACTTGAAAGAGTTAGAAAAAACTAAATAAAACTAATGGTGAAATATTAAATACTTGTTAATTGAACTCTGTTTCTAAGTCCTATGATGCCAATGTAGGTCAGTGAAATCCATTTTGCATTGCACACATGAAAAATACTAGAATATATATCACATATGGCTGAGCTGAAAGAAGAGTGAGAGAATACTGAAAAGGCAGAAATAACAGTAAGATGAAGAAACTCTGAAACCTTCTAAACAACCTTCCAATTTCAGCCCTGAAATGTAAAGAGCTTCTAAATCATCAGTCATATCCTTACAACAGCAACAAAAAAGCTGAACAAACAAAATCAATTACTTTTTTTGGTCCAATCAAAGAAATTGAAGTTGCTGAGCAATATACCATATCCTGAAATCTAGAGAGAGACAGGTGAATACAGAAAATTATAGCCAAGATTAGCTTACCTAGACATAAGCTAATGGAACTATCACATGAACAGGAAAGAGAAAAAAAATCACATGATCACAATAATAGATGCAGAAAAAGCACTTGACAAAATTCAACACTCATTCATGATGAAAACTCTCAGCAACCTAGGAATAGAGAGGAATAACTTAATAAAGAATATCTACAAAAAAAAAAACCCAACAGCTAACATTATAATTAATGGTGTGACACTAGAAGTTTTCTTGCTAAGATCAGAAACAAGGAAAGGATGACCTTTTCACCACTCCTTTTCAACATTGTATTGGATGTTCTAGCTAATGCAATAAGACGAGGAAAGAAGATAAAAGGTATACAGATTGGAAAGAAGGAAATAATGCCATCACATATATGTAGGAAATCCAAAAGAAGAGACAAAAAGAAAGAAACCTCCTGGATATAATAAATGATTATAGCAAGGTTGCAGCATGAGATTAAAACACAGAAGTCAATTGCCTTCCCAGAAATAGAGACACAGATGTAGAGAACAAACGTATGGACACAAAGGAGTGGAAAATGGGGGGTGGGGGGGAGGGGGATGAATTGGGAAATTGGGATTGACATGTATACACTAATATATATAAAATAGATAATAGGAACCTGCTGCATAAAAATAAATAAATTAAATTAAATTTTTAAAAAAGTCAATTGCCTTCCTTTATACCAACAATGAACAAGTGGAATTTGAAACTGAAAACATAATATCATTTTTTTTTAATTTATTTATTTTTGTCTGAGTTGGGTCTTTGTTGCTGCACATGGGCATTCTCTAGTTGCAGTGAGTGGGGGCTACTCTTCATGGCGGTGTGCGGGCTTCTCATTGTGGTGTCTTCTCTTGTTGCGGAGCACAGGCTCTAGGAGTGCGGGCTTCAGTAGTTGTGGCTCGTGGGCTCTAGAGCGCAGGCTCAGTAGTTGTGGCACATGGGCTTAGTTGCTCCGTGGCATGTGGGATCTTCCCGGACTAGGACTTGAACCCGTGTCCCCTGCATTGGCAGGCAGATTCTTAACTGCTCCACCACCAGGGAAGCCCATAATATCATTTTTATTAGCACCCCCAAAATGAAATGATTAGGTAGAAATTTAATAAAATATGTATAAGATGTATATGAGGAAAACTTCCAAACTCTGATTTTAAAAATCCAAGATCTAAATAAATTCCATGTTTATATATAGGAAGACTCAGTATTGTCAAGATGACAACGTTCCCCAACTTGACCTAAAGATTCACTACAATCCCAATCAAAGTCCTTGCAAGTTATTTTGTGAACATAGACAAACTAATCCTAAAGTTTATATGGAGAGGGAAAGGACCCAGAATAGCCAACACAATATTGAAAGAGAAGAACAAAGTTGAACTGATACTACCTGACTTCAAGATTTACTATAAGCTACAGTAATCAAGACAATGTGATACTGGTGAAGTATAGACAAATAGATCAATGGAACACAATAAAGACCAGAAATAAACTCACACAAATAATGCCAACTATCTTTGACAAAGAAGCAAAGACAATACAATGGAGCAAAGATAGTCTTTCAACAAATGGTACTGAAACAACTGAATATCCACATGAAAAAAAAAAATCTATATACAGACCTTATACCCTTCACAAAAATTAAGTCAAAATGGATCATAGACCTAAATATAAAATGCAAAACTGTAAAACTCCTAGAATATATCATAGGAGAAAATCTAGGTGACCTTGGGTATAACAATGACTTTTTAGATACAATACCAAAGGCGCAATCCATGAAAGAAATGATTGATGAAAATCATTAAAAACTTCTAAATTAAAAACTTCTGCTCTGTGAAGGACACTGTCAAGAGAATGAGAAGACAAGGCACAGCCTGAGCGAAAATATTTGCAAAGGATATTTTGATAAAGGACTGCTATCCAGAATATACAAAGAACTCTTAAAACTCAAAAATAAAAAAACAACACAATTAAAAAATTGTCAGAATATCTGAAGATACCTCACCAAAGAAAAAACACAGAAGCCAAATAAGTATATAAAAAGATGTTACACATCATATGTCATTACAGATTTGAAAATGAAAACAACAATGATAAACCATTCACACCTATTAGAATGGCCAAAATCTCACTGACAACACCAAATGCTGACAGTGATGTGGAGCAACAGGAACTCTCATACTATATGACATCCTGGGAAAAGGCAAAGCTATGGAGACAATAAAAAGAGTAGTGGTAGCCAGGAGTTAGGAGAGGGGGAGGGAAGGCAAAGCAGAACACCTAAAACTGCTCTAAAAAATAAAGTCTATTTTTTTCAAAGGGATAAAAGATCTGAACAGACGCCTCACCAAAGAAGATATATGGATAGCAAACAATTACATGAAAGATTATTTCCAACCTTATTTGTCATTAGAGAATTGTAAGAAAACAACAGTGAGATAACAATGCACACTTAATAGGATGGCAAAAAAAAAAAATCAAAACAAAATTGACAATACTAAATGCTGACAAGGATACAGAGCAACAGAAACTGTCGTTCATTTCTGATGGGAATGCAAAATGGTACAGCCACTTTGGAAAACAGTTTGGCAGTTTCTTATAAAGCTAAATGTAGTCTTACTATAATCCAGTAATTGTGCTTCTAAATATTTACCCAAACTATCTGATAACTTATGTCTACATAAATACCTTCATGTGAATATTTATGGCCAAAATATAATTGCCCAAAATTGGAAGCATCCAAGATGTTCTTCAGTTGGTGACTGGATAAACTGTAGTATACCCATACAATGGAATATTCAGCAATAAATAGAAATAAGCTCTCAAGGCAGGACATGACATGGAAGAAATTAAGATGCATATTGCTAAGTGAAAGATGTCAAACTGAAAAGACTATATACTGTATAATTCCAATTATGACTTGACACATTTACTGGTGGATAGGAGTGAATTTTTCCTTCTGTAGTACTGGAATAGCTCCTTAACTAGTCCTCCTGTCTCCAGCCTTACCTTGGCACTGAAACAGCAGTGGCCTTTATAAAACAAAAAGATGATCATGTCACCTTTGTGTTTATAATACCTTAATGGCTTCTCATCATCTTAAGCATAAGTAGAAATATCTTAGCTTGGCTTATAAGTTGTCCATAGTGTGGGCCCTTTTCCAATCCAATCTCTGACAATTCCTCTCACAGTCTTATTTTGCCAAGCTCTAGTTCTCCATACAAACTCTGACTTTTTTAAGGCTCCATGTTTTGTTTTTATCTTATGAGGTTATGAAGATAGCAATAGGAGTGGTGATGGGGCTACAAATGGAGACACCCAGTTGCTAGAGGTAAGTCTTCAAGACCAGAGTCATAGACACAGCCTCTTAAATCCATTTGTGCCCATATAGGCAGGAAGCAAAATGAGTCTGGAGCAGAGGCCATGTGTGAGAGGAATAACTTGTAAAATCCTTGGTTCTTTATAAAAGAAGGCATTCAGTGGGGATCATATGAGATATTCCTCTGCTTGTCTGGGATATTTAGTCATTCTGAATCAGTTTTATGCTCCAACAAATTCCATATGTTTCCAGTTGCCAATTTCTTGTGTGTTCTCGTAAAATATAAGCATAGGAAAAGAAATTCAGACATTAACACCATACACGATCCTCTTCCAAAAAAGAGTAAAAATTAAAAATTAGAATTTTATATCCAAATCTCTTGAAAAATTTAGAAAAATACTTAATACAAGACAGATAATTCTTCTTAAATATAACGGCTTGGTATAAAATACTATTTTAATGAAAATAATTATAAATTATTAAATTAAAAACTCTGGCTTAGGAAATTTGGTAATTTATTTCTTAAGGATCACTTATAATTAAATTATAATTAAATTGAATTATAATTAAAATGAATAATAATTTCCAACTTATATAAAACTGGTTCGAATTCCTGGGCACAGAATCCATAGCTTTTGACGTATTAACCTTCAAAAGCAAATGAAGAGACAAAGCCAAATCAGCTGATTACCATATTTCAAAGTTAATTTCCCTTGTTTCTACTGTCAATTTAAATTCTGGAAAATTTATTGTTATTCAATCATACAAGCTAATTTTTAATTTAATATAAAGTTTTTTCTTGATTTTACATTCTTTCAAGCATTCTCAAACCTCTACCCTCTATCAAACATGTTAGGAATTATAAGTCATGGTCCTGCTTTTTTTCCCATTCTCATTTGTCATCCTAAAGCACTGTTGTCAGTACCAAATCCTTACCTTACCATTCCATACCAAAGTAAGTCAATTTTCACGACTTGAAATGCACTGACTCGGAGCTAGACTCCGAGGCTAGGTTTTCAGATACAAAGGCATCTCCCTAATAATTCTTGGAGATTACACCATTTATCTTTAAGAAATTTCCTGCACAGAGAACTGACTAATTCTGTAACTCTTTCTCAGAGTGATATTTTTGTCAGAATGCAGGACAAGTCAAAATGTTCAGGCTTAAATAAACAATAGTTTAAAAGCAATCCTTAGACCCCCATCTGGAACTAATTTACTTCTCATTTGAACTTCTGGCATTATAAAGCATCCACTTTTATACTGCATTAATTTAAAATTTCCATTAAATTGCTCAATCTCCATGCTTTTATGGGGCTTAAATGTTTTTTATGTCAATTTATTTTGACCATCACAGGAAATAGAGCAAGGAGTAGGGGATGGGGGATGGGACTGCTTCAGAAACTATGGCTATATGAACAAATTTTTGTCCCCTGACTAGATCTGTTAAATTTTTTAGTTCAGCTAGAAATTTTAGGAGTTGAGATGGAGGAGAACATAGGAATCAAGAGAGGTCACCATGAGATGACATTGAAGATAGATAGCACTTCTCTGCTAAGTCCTCTTTTCTTTATCTACATTGAGCATCTTAACTATGCCCACTGCATTTGCCAATCACTAGAAAGTATCGTTCTAGCAATGATCAGCTCTCTCCAGCTTCATGCTATGATGTCAGCTGCCTGTGGGACAGTGCTTAGCAGTGACTGGGACATGACAGGCATTTAATAAATAAATGTTGAATGTATGATAGATGGGTAGATAAATAGAAGAATAGAAGATGGATGGATGGATGGATGGATGGATGGATGGATGGATGGATGGATGGATGGATGGGTGGATGGATGTGTAGATGGATGGAGAGATGAGACTTCTCTACCTGGATGTTTTCATTAATGTCTCTTGTTCAACGTGTTCAAATCCACCTCACTTGCACTTAACTCATTTCTCCATTATATTCTGCCTCAGAGAATAACTCAGACTTTTATTCCATATAGACCAATCCCTCTGTCACACTTTGCACATCTAATCAGTGAACAATTTTCATAGGTAACCAGCTCAAATTGAGCCATCTCCCTACTCAGAACCTCTGTGCCCATAGACTTCACAGTAAAATCCAAGCTCGTCAATGTGACATATAAGCTCCTTCATAGTCTGGGCTGTGAAGAACCTCACAACCTACCCCCTACATAGCTCCATCCACACACCACTCAACCTACGCTGAACCGCTTGTGGTTCCTAAATGAACCAGGATCTCCCATGACTCATGGGAGGCCTTTGAACATATGCTCTTTGCTTACAGTACTCTCCCTAAGTTAACAAGTTCAACTCATCCAAGACTTAGCTCACAATTTAGGTCTAATATGAAGTCATTGCAAAGACCTTGCTTAGGGAATCTTCTGTCTTGCTTTCTTTCATGTCTAGCACAGTGATCAATAAATATTTAATGATTAAATTAATGTGTGTAAATCTCATATATGTGGGGAGGAGAGAAAGACTTAATGAGAGAGCCATACAAGAAGCATTTGAAAATATTAAATTTAGATATCAGTAAATCTGAAATCTGATTTCTGTGCACACATCTTTGCTCTGAGCCCCTCTCCTTAAGATCTGACATTTCAGAGGATGAAATAGAATATATATGTATAGTTGAATCACTTTGCTGTGCAGCAAAATTAGCCCATTGTAAATCAACTATACTTCAATAAAATTTTTAAAAATTAAAAATTAAAAAAAAAAAAGATCTGACATTTCAAGTCACACAATGTCCGGGTGCTTTTTTGACATCTCATTTCCAGTGCAGCCTATTTCCATCCCCTTTCAGTGAAGAAAAGGCTTTTAGTCTGCTTTGACTAGGGGTCCTGAGATTCCAAAGTGCCACATTCTTGGTTTCAGCCATACTTGCAGCTGTTAAGCTCAAACTTCGAAGAGCTGTGCTGTCCCCCACAGGTCCTTCTAGATCAAGTCTTTGTGCTGAGATTTCCATAGTTCACTCCTTGATTTGAGGTGCAATGACCCATGTTTCTTGGGGAAGGCTAGTGTAGTCATAGAAAGAGAAGCCTGCTAAAAGGAAGAACATGAACTTGGGGCTTGGTGGTTGAAGAGAGATCCAGGAATAAAGTACAAAAGGCCAGAAGTGTCAGATCCAGGGGGTGGGGAATAGGGAACTTTTATCTGGAGGCTGGATTTGACAGGAGGATGATTGAGGTCAGGGTGAGGGAAGGAAAAAGGTAAAACTGAACTTCCTCTTATATTTTAGCCAAACCCCATCCATCTCAAAGATGGAATAGAAGCAATCATAGGATTGACACTTTATACATATTACTCTGATTTTGTCTATTACACTTTCTCTTCTGGAAAACACAAGAAGGTTTTCTCGCTTTGAGGCACTTAAGTCGGTTAGACTCGCCTCAATCTGGCCTTCCTTCCTTCACCCAGGCATCATAACAGGACTTAGACAATATTCTAAATTACCCACATGTCTTTTGATTTTTCCTGGAACATGCAAAAGTGCAAATTCTCAGCTCCTCAAAAATAGGAACCGTGTCTTATTTTCTGTGCTGTCTTCTTCACTGCCTAAAATGTTTCCTGACATTCTATCCTGTGTTGTTGAAAGAAGGAACTTGTTAATGACTGAGGAAACTAGAAAGAAAACAGTTGCTTATCACATACTACTTTATGTCTGTATCATTACACACTTGTTTTTTTCTTTTGCTCCATCTTTTAAAGACCTTTTCAAGAGACAAACAAAAATCTTATTTATATAAAATTTCCTTCTTGCATCTTGAAATTCATATTCTCTTTCTGTGTTGCCATGGTTTCTGGTCATGGATATTGCCTCCACTGAGGATGAAGAAATCTAGTTATGAACAAAAAATGCACTCTTCAAAGCATGCCTCTTTGTCAGATGTAAGCTCAAAGGGAAAACAATTCCAACCATTCAGAATTAAATCATATCCATAGAAATATTAAAATATAGTGGTAAATATTGGACATTAGAAAAAGCATGCATTTTAAAGTAAATAAACCTGGGTTCAATCAGTTCTGTCACTTAACTGCTCTGCAAAATAGACAAGTTTATTTACTTTTCAGTTCAGGTTTCTTATGTGTAAAATAGGAACATTAATTCCTACTTTTGAGAGTGTTTATGAGAAATAAATAAGCTTGTAGTCAATATTCAATACAAACTACCCTTTTGATAGTTAGCATTCCAGAAGTTCCATTAATGTCTTTATTTAAATCATAACTAAAATCTACTTAATGGTATTTTCTAAGAGTATATACACTTTAATCCAACAGCTCATATCGTTATTAAATAGGTACTTAGTTCTACAAAATTAATTTATTCAGCAATAAACTATCTCCACAGGTCTAAGGTAGAATTCACTCTATTTCTGTAAGTAAGCTCATTTTTATTTCTCTGACGCTTATGACCACCGAAGGTTTGGAGTTAAACTTAGGGCTGATAGTAGTATGAGGTCTGGGGCTGTGGTTTCCTCTGGCCCGAGAGAAGGGGCCTGGAGGGTCCTGTAGGTTGACGAATCAGGTTTTCAATAGACATCTGAAGTAGGCATTGAACCTGAGAAGTTGTGCCATATATTCACTGGAAGTTCCGCTGTAAAGAAGATGTTTTCAGATAATAAAAACACACTAGAGTACCAACCTGAGTACAGTAGTAATACGGGGGCCAAATAATTTATCCAGATTTTAATTGTTTCCTCATTGGTTTCTTCAAATATTTATTGAGCACATATCATGTATCAGGCAGTATGCCAGCAATGGGAGATATAGGTGAACAAGGCTTAATCTCTGATCTCAGGTCACTCACAATTTGTAACACATAAGGTAGTATAAGTGAATAATTTACAAGGCAGCTGTGCACGTTTTATAATAGAGAAGAAACAAGTGACAATTTCACATCACATAGGGAGTGATTAATGGCTTGGGAAGGCCAGGGAAGACTTGAAAGAGGAGGTGATCCTTCACTGGTTACCACAATTAGAAATGCTCTGGTGAATAGTAACATTATCTATGAGTCTATTGCTTTCTAAATACATCTTTCTTTTTCCCTTTCATTGATTTAGTTCCATTCTGGGTTACCTACTTAATATGCTGTCTAGTTTTTAGCTTCTTTGGACTTTCCAGGGTGCAAAGTTAAAAAAAAAATCAGCCTGAAATTATTTATGGGACACTCAAAATGAGTAAGGATCTCTGCATTGTATTTAAAATAATAATTATTAACCTTGAAAGCAACCTTGAAGAAACATACAGCAAACCACGGTCCGATGAAGCCAAACGATACCATGAGGAGGACTGCATTTTCTCTCTGTGTGTTAGTACACCATGCATTACAGAATGAAAGGAGTAGGCTCAGTGCCCCACACGAAGGCAAGAAAAGAAGCCCAGGAATGTTCAGAAGCGCCTAGAAACTCACTTTTTTCTAGAGACATTTCAAGCCTTTATTTTCACCAGGGTTTTGATCCCTTTTTTGGTCACAAAAGCAGTGTTGGGTGACTAAACAATATATTTTCTTCAAAACAGACCCTGTTTCTAAAGTACATACAACTTTCTCCCTGAAATTTTTCAGATTAAGAGTTTAGTAACAATAGAGGACTATACCAATAAGATTTGTCAGCTTTCTAGTGGCAAATTCCTCATCTGTAAAACGAGGGGCTTCCACTAAATGAGAGAGGGTGACACACTGGTGTCAGACAAGAGTGGGCACAGGGCTTCCCTGGTGGCGCAGTGGTTGAGAATCTGCCTGCGAATGCAGGGGACATGGGTCCGAGCCCTGGTCTGGGAAGATCCCACATGCCGCGGAGCAACTAGACCCGTGAGCCACAACTACTGAGCCTGCGCGTCTGGAGCCTGTGCTCCGCAACAAGAGAGGCCGCGATAGTGAGAGGCCCGTGCACCGCGATGAAGAGTGGCCCCCCCTTGCCGCAACTAGAGAAAGCCCTTGCACAGAAACGAAGACCCAACACAGGCAAAAATAATAAATAAAATAAATAAATGGATAGTCACTCACCAATTTAAAAAAGAAAAAAAAAAAAGAGTGGGCACATATTTCAGGAAGAAATGTAAATAATCTGAGCCTCAATTTCTTCCTTGAGGTACACACATACCTATAATATGTGTATCCATATACATAATCACATGCATATATTCCATGCTATGGGGCAATGAAGAGTAAACATATACATGTAAAGATATAGCACAGCACCTGACCTGATAGCACACACTCAATGAAGGAAGGTGGATAACAATACCGACAAAACTGCACTATTTTTTTCTTACTGTTTTCCCATTATAATTTTTATGATATTGTTTAAATGGAGGTTGTGCTTAGTGAAGTGAGGAAACCATTCCCAAGTGGTATTAAACTCTTTCCTCTTTCTCTTTTTCATTATTTTTCAAATATTTTACTTATTGTGACATTTTCCCTATCACTCATAAAATTCAAACTGAAAGCAATTTAGTGTTGACTTTGGCCACCCATTTAAGCTTGGTAATGTATACCATTGTTTCACATTTTTTGCTGGCCAAGTAGTTACACTGTGAGTAGTGTAATGAAGTAGAAACGGGAAGAAGAGGAAAAGAGAGACATTCTATCTTCTATGCATCATAATTTTGAGAAGTTTCACATTTGGGACACCGTGTAAGTTTATTATAATATTGTTTCATGGTTTTTAAGCTTTAACACTTGTATTAAACATTGAGAAGTTTGGTTGTAAAAATATAGGAAAAATAATTCAGATAACGGGCAGTAAATATACTTACAACCCAGAATGGACTCTGATTATGCTAGTATTATCCATATCTGCTTTCTTTTCCTATAACAAAAGTTTTTGTTTGTTTTTCACAGAATAATTAAAACTCTTCGTGAAATAATTGCTCTAAATTTAATAGACTCTTGTGGAAGGTCATTTAAAAGTATTTAAAAGTTACCTGGTCTTACAATTTAAAAATAAATATATTTTGTATGAAAGTACTGCAGGTTACAGAATAAAAACCATATACATCACTTAATACATATTCATAATAACTTTTCATTATGATATGAATGTAGGAGATAATGAGCACCATCTTAGCACAATATGAAATTAAGGGTTTTCACTGGGTGTGTTACCAAGATCAAAGGCAAGTTCAAAAGTTAGTCAAAATGGGCAGGTAAAATTAGTGTTCCTTGAAGTACTCTCAATTGAAGCAGAAATTCTTTTCCTATCCTAAAAATTCTGACCTAACTATTTTAAACACTTTCAGCTGGATTTTTTCCCAAGATAATCAATTGACCACGACTCTATAAGCACATGATAATTTTCCCATAATAAATGCTTATTGTTGTATGCTACTGAGCTTTGGGTTGTATTTGTTACATGGCAATTGCTAACCGATACAGAAAGAAAGGAAAGGTTTCATAAAGGAGGTTATATTTGAACTAGATTTTGAAGGATGATTAGGATTTTATTAGTTAGATAAGGACTTTCAAGGCAGCAGTAACAATGTGATTAGAGGCATTAAGAGATGAATATGCGTGATGTTAGTAAGGAGTACAATCAGTCTGGTGGGGTGCTATGGGAAATGATTGAAATTCATGTTGCAGAGGTATATGAGGATCCAGAAGAAGCAAAAGAATCAACTATGAGCCGCAAGGTGATATTGCTATCCATATATTATAGATGAGAAAGCCAGAGTTTGGAGAGGACAGGTAATTGGAAACTGCTTTAACTGAGAACACATTCAATATGCATCAGTAAAGAGATAAAAGTTCCTTTCAGACAAAAAGACTAGATTTTTAATAATAAGGATACATCTTTAAGAGACCTATAGAAAAGACAATGATCACAAATATTTAGGGGATCTCATATGCTTAAGTATCTTACAACACAGTTGTATTATACAGATTGTTAATCAAGCTTTTTCATGATTGTATAAGTGAAAAATAATGACATACGTAACAGGATTTTTTTTAAGAATATGAGTCTAAAAAGTAACCTTGGAAAGTTCTGTCTGAATCTCTCTTGAGTATATCTCTTAAATTTTTTTAAAGTATAAGAATATCATGTGTGTTAGCTTTCATTTACCTTGAAAAGTTCATTTCTTTCTAAAAGTTGGTTTATTGCACAGATTACATCCAATCAATTTTCATTTAAAAATATCATTCTAAGCATTAAAGCTGGTACTTCAGATGTCTGTCTCATCGTGATAATGACATCAGCAATTATTTTGAAAAACTAGCCCAGTCTTGTTAACCTTTAGAAATAGTATGGCTATTTTAATATAGAAATTTTCCCTTCTAACTCTTGATTATAAACAGAATTTTATCCTATTTATTTATTATCTTGATGTCACTTTTAATAATATTTCTTTCAATTAAGTTCTACTTAGTGAATTTTCTGTTTTGTTGGAAACTAGCTTACATTGATAATCATGACAGACAGGAAATAATCTAATCAACTACTATACTTATTATTGCTCATTCTGCTTTAGCCATACTGGCTTGCTTAATATTCCTTGAGCGTATCAAGCACACATTCCTGCTGTAGGGCCTTTGCACTGGCTGTTTCCTCTTCCTGAAGCACTGTTCCCCCCACATATCTTCCCTCATCTCTTTCTTCTATCACCTTCTCATCAAGAATTACCCTGGTCACCCAATCTTAAATAACAACTCTCACACCCTCATTTCCCAATGCTGAATCCCCCTTACCTTGCTCTTCCTATTTTATCTGATAGAACTTAACACCTCTAACAGATTATTGTAGTTTATTTTTTAATTATTAATTAATTAATAATTATTTTTAATTAATTAAATTATTTAAATAATTAATTAATTATTTTATGGTTATGTATTTTTTATCTGTCTCCTCCTAGAAGAATATAAGCTTGGTAAGTTCAGAGATCTTTGTCTCAATTGTTTACTGGATTATTACAAACACCTAAAACAGAACCTGGCACAGAGAAGTTACTCGAAAAATACTTATTCAATGAGATGAGGTCAGCGAGCGTTTGGGGAAAAGATGTGAGAGATGGTTCAAGTTTTAACAGAATCATTAGCTGCTGTGTGGAGAGTAGTTTAAGGGAGTACTGGGGGGGTGCAGTTAAAATAGGGACACCACTGAGAAAGCAATTGTATTATCGTTAAGAGGTAAAACCATGTGATGAGAGTAGTCGTGGTGGAGGAGGTGAGACTTGGTAAGATATATCCCATATGAAAATTATATTTCATAATAAAATTATAATAAAACTAGGGACGAAATAATACTGGTGAAGTTTTGTAATTACATCAATAAATGGTGAATGTCACTTACACGCCTCAGACAATTTAAATAACAATAGAGCCTTTAGCAGATATCATTTCCAAAGATGTAAAATTATTTTCATTCTTTCGACTAATAATTTTACATTATATTATTGAAAACTTAATAATATATAAAATGCATTTGTCTTTTCCATGAATAATCTGTGAGAGATGAAAACATGTTTTCAAAAAATGAATATATGACATGTCCATTTTTCAAAATGGCTTTTGATGATTTTTACTGCATTTGAAGTAGATTGACTTTTTTTTTAATGTGTGATTCTTTTGTTAAAATAACCATGACATAAAGATGTAGATCCCTTTAAAAAGAATATAAAAATGTGTAGATTGATTTCATTGATTAAGCCGAGCAGCACTGCCCATTGCAAGGTGGCAATCTGAAACTAAGCCCAAAACCCAGGAGTCAGCAGGAATGACGTTATCAACAACAAAATGATAACTCAGAGGTGCACCAGAATCATTTTTATATTCTTGGAACAAATTGTTTAAAACCAAACCCCAGGATTAATTTACTCCAATATTAGACAATGATCTGATCTGATTCTAACAAGCTTGTTAATATGGCTTATCCATCTTTGGAATAATAAAAGTAACAAAGTACATTTATAGATAAGTTACTAGAGGTAGTCTCGGAAACCGTGGCAAAAAGAGAAAGCCATGGTATTTCAGGGAGGAAAAAATTATATATGCGTGTATATGAAAAAATATATTTATATAACCAAAAATTAAAAATATGCAAAAGCCCTAGCACTTTAGAATTGTTTTGCCTCAACGACTCTACAGCTTCTAAAAGTATCACCACATAACTACACAGGGCACTAATCAAGATTCTTAACTAAGATCCAGACGTTTTAAGAGTGATTTAGCTCTACTCGGTATGCTTGGTTTTGAAAGGCAATGGCCTGTCTAAAACATTTTATAAAGATTTCTTTGAGAAATGATTAAATTTAAATGGTCTGGGAACTGGGGTACTTCAAACTTCAGTTATGTAAAAAATTTTGTTAATTTTAATAGCTCATGGCCTGAAGATGTCAGATAAATGAATTTTTCTAGGTCACAACATTTTGAGTTAAAACTCCATGTTCTGACAAAATGTGAAACTCTTTGAATACTGCAAGCAGTTATGTTTACTAACACTGACAATTGAAAAACAGAAGAATATCTCCGTCTAGGGCTTACAGTTTCTTACATGAAAAAAAAAAAAGACAGTCTCAAGAGAGTGGACAGTGACAGACTCTGCAAGTTGAAGATCAAACCACAAGTACACTCACTGTGGGAAGTATTATAGGGTCAATGGCCTTGCTACTTTAGGCACTGCAAATATTTTGGCTCAAATCCAGCCTCACACTCTGTAATTAGAAAGAACATTGCTGCTTTCAGTCTCCAGCCAAGCCACGTTTACTTGTAGTCTGTTTTATGAGGTTTTCATTGCAATTTGCACTGGGATCTCTCATATAAACCACTGCAGTAGGGGGGGTATATACCCTGTTGATCTTAACAGAGGCAACAGACAAAGGAGAGACTGACAGTGACTTTCAACTAAATAGTCTTGTTTCTCCAAGGATTATCTTTATAGACTACTACATACAGGGCATTTCAGTAAAACTACCATAATAGACATTTTTAAATGATAAAATACAGTAGACATTGATTCTTTAGTTAGGGTCAGTGGGATCCCAGGAAGACCATCAAGGGTATTCAAAGGGCTGGTGAGCCTGCTGAAATTATATACTAGACTGTGTGTATATACATTTTTCCAGGGAAAGGGTCCAAAGCTTACATTCTATTTTTAAACTGTCTGTGATACTCTCCTCCAAAAAAAGTTTTTTTAAAGATTAAAAACCATTGTTTTCAACTATAATACAAGAATAAGAAAATGTTCAGCATGTGTCCCATCGGTTTTTTAAGGACAATAGAATCCACCTCTCTCAAGCATCGCTTTTTCTGACTCACCTTCTAGTTAAATATTAGCCAGATGGCCTTGGCCTTAAATTCACTTTAGACAATGGAGAAATTACAGGCTTCGGAAACAGCCTCTTGAATTCACATCCTGACTCAGCCACTAACTAGCTAGGTGAGCTTAGTTAAATGAGTTAACCTCTCAGAGCCTCAGTTTCCTTATCTGAAAAATGGGGTCAATCCTAGTACCTGCCTCTCAGGGGTGAAGTGCTGGTCGAGGAGATCATGCAAGTAAAGTGAATAGCATAGTTCCAGATCCTCATCCTGACTGTAAGTACTTCATTGACCTTACTTTTGAGAAGCTTTAATGATTCACTAATAAAATCTGTAATTTTGAATATTTTTGATAATACAAATATCTTTTCATTACAGTAAAAATCATCACATTTTAACTGGTCTTTATCAATCATTATCAGTATTCAAACTTTAGACACCCATATTGTAATGCTTTATGGCTAAATTCATTGTTTTGCTAAAAACCGTGTATGTGCGCATTTTCACATTGTGATGTTTTTAACTCTGTGACTAAAGGAACAAATCTAAGATGTTCATTAATGCACAACAAACCATTAAAACATCACACCAATTTTTAGGCCACAATATGAAATTTTAAAAATATCTGAATAAACATAAATCGATATATCGGGTTTATATTGGGTTTATATGCCCAGGAAACATAAAACACATATAGTTGTATGGGCTATTTCTCTTTCCTGATGAGGGTAAGAACTATAAGGAAATTAACAAATTTGATTGAAATGTTGTTCTTTTTTTCCACAGCTCTTGTAGTGAGATTTCTGACCAAACGGTTCATCTGGGAATATGATCCCACCCTCGGTAGGTCAAATTTTGTTTCATCCTTCTCTCCGATCAAAGTTTTGACCCAAAAGAGAGAATGACATTTTCTGTTGCAACAATTTTAAGCATCTTGCAGCTATTTGGGAAGTGCTTTATCAAATCATGCGAAGAAGCCCTGTAAGAAGACGGATGTGTGTTGCATGCCATCTGTGCTTAGAACCCTGTGGAATTTTAATGCGTAGAATGAAATCAGGTCAGACCAGAGACAAGAAGGAAATGGGTACAACTTGATGCTCTTCCATCAGTAAACGTAGCATCATTCTAGTGGGAGAAAGAGGATGCAGCGGTCGTGGCTAATTGGGTGTGGGAGAGAATGGCATGGGGAGGAGAGGATAACAGTAATATTAAACTTGTGAATTCTCATTTTGGGAAAATGTATAAATAAACTATGTTTCTCCCCCTCTTCTCTCCAATGAATCTGATTTAGGCCTATTTAAAAAATAAAAAAGAAGCAGCAAAAATTGATATCTGTGGATCTTGAAAGTAGCAGTAGTGTTAACGGATGAGGTATTCGTCACATGTATTTTTCATAGTCCAAAGCAGAGTACTTATTCGTACATAATCTATTTAGTTCTCATCTTCAAAATAACACTGAAAATCCATGGGTTCCAAATTAAGCTAAGATTTGACTCTGAATTAAGCCTTTGAGTTTTTGTTTGTTATGCTTCGGGACCTCAGTTGGTTTTGTAAAGGTCAACGTCTTTGAAATCCATATGAAGAGGGAGAGGCAAACATCATTTCATTACCAGCCACAGTGTCCCAGACCAAGCTGGCCTTACTCAGAATGATGAAGTGGGGCAAGGTGATTCCTGGTTTGGTTTTTGTTTTTATGTTTATCACTACAAGGTTACACACATTCAGTTTAGAAGGGGGCTTTCTTTCCCCTTGTGCCTCCTTTCATTGCTTTCACTCATTCATCTGACAAGTATGTATTAAATGCCTCCCATGTGTCAGATGATTCTAGGTGCTGAGGATAAATCAATAGGCAGAGGGAGAAAACATGGGCTGTGGTTGAACATACAGTCTAATGAAGAGAGAAGAATCAATAAACAAATATATACATGTCAAATAGTAATAAGCATTACAAAGGGAAACTGAACAGGGAAGGGGATAGAGAGTGATCTTATATTTTATCTAATCTTTAACTTTTCTTTTTTTAACATTTTTTCTACTATTTTTCTTTAAATTTTACTTATTTATTTATTTATGGCTTGGTTGGGTCTTCGTTTCTGTGCGAGGGCTTTCTCTAGTTGTGGCAAGTGGGGGCCACTCTTTATCGCGGTGCGCGGGCCTCTCACTATCACGGCCTCTCTTGTTGTGGAGCACAGGCTCCAGACGTGCAGGCTCAGCAATTGTGGCTCACGGGCCTAGTCGCTCCACGGCATGTGGGATCTTCCCAGACCAGGGCTCGAACCCGTGTCCCCTGTATTGGCAGGCAGATTCTCAACCACTGCACCACCAGGGAAGCCCCTAATCTTTAACTTTTTAATCTATAGAATTTATTTTAGTGAGAAGTAAAAGGTGAAGACCCAACATCTTTTCCAAATAGTTGACCAACTGTCTTCCTATTATTTATTAAACAATCCCCACCTTTCCCCACTGCTTCCAATGCTGCCTTTTTTTCATACATGGGATCATGTACGTGAGGATGCAGTTCTAGATTTGCTTTTCACATCCAATGCCAGTACCACACTCTTTTGATAATTGTATGTTCCTGAGAACATGTTGAAACCCAGTAGAGAAAGCCTTCCTTCTTTACTTTTTTACAGAATTATCTTGGCTATTATCTCTAGTTTATTCTTCCAGGTCAATTTTTAAAACTCTATCATAATATGACATAATTTTTATTGGAATTGCATTAAAACTATAAATTACTTTGAGAAGATTCACAGCTTTGAGATATTTAATCTTTTAATCTAAGAGAACAGCATGTCTCTACATTCATTAATCATCTCTGTTTTTGCTTTTAAATAAAAAGTTTTTCAACATCAGTAACTTTTGACATGTTTTAATATAGCCACAATCTAATCTTAAGATGATATATGTGGATCTAAAAATGCACTTGGTTTGAAAAAATCATTCATTATCTATTGTTTGCCCCACCTAAGTAAATGCTTACTCTCCTCTTATATTTTTATTACTTATCTAAGTTTTATAAAGATTATAGTCCCTGAGAATCTTAATAATTTATGGGAGTTAAATAGAAAAATACTAATTTTACTTAGCTGTACCAGTACGTCTCAATGAAAGATGAAGCTTCTAAAAAATGATCTCATAAAATTTTGAGCTCTCTCTGAATATGTTCTAGTAACTAATGTTACTTTTTAATTAGTCTTGGGTGAACCATTTTCCCTCTGGTTTTATTCCTTCTGAAAAACGACAGCTATTAATAGAAATCTCCTGCATCAGTTATCTGTAACTCAGGCTTCCTTCGCTAAGAATAATGAAATTTTATTGAGTGACCTTGTACCGTGCTGCTGCAAAAGGATTGCAGCTGCTAGGCAACAAGAGTGATTTCAGGAGTATCAGATAGATGACTCACTCCCAGGTAAGGCTTTCATTCAGTCACCGTGGAAACTGTATGTGTGTGTGTGTGGGGGGGTGTACATTCATGTACTAGAAGTCACTAATGTTCTAGCCTACAGGAGTTTCCAATCCATCTGATTCAAGATGAACCAAGCATTTCCTGTATGTAACTTCATACTCTTATTATAGAGTTTCAAAACCACCACCCAAAGGGAAAGCTACCTTAGAAAGTAAGATGGCATATTTGCAAAAAACAGTTTTGAATTCTGAATGCACAGCCTTCCTCAAAAACATGGGGCCGTTTTTCAACCTGTAACAGAATTATTGCTCCATGAGAAGCTGAAGACTATGAACACCATTCAACATGTTAACAACACGGGAATATCTATTGCTCTGAGATAATTCTATAAAGAAAATGCTTGCTACTATAATAGCAAGTGATTCCCAAAATTTAGACTTTTTTCTTTAAGGAGAAGAACTATCACAGGAATTCCAATTAGGGATGGAGGCTCAGAGCGTGAGGGAGAATTAAACTCACATTCTGGTGGCACTTATAAAAGAAGGAAATATTATTAGCCTCCAAGTGTTTTGAAGGATATAATCTAAGAAAAAAGTTCAATCCCTTACATTGGACAATTTTAGTTTTCCTTAAATTTTTCTCATTTCGCCATGGACCAGTGAGATCTTTGTCAGAGGCCAGAGCTGGTCTGTGAATTGCATTCAAAAACCACCACTGAAGGCTATAGGATTTGGGACTTGGACCACCTAACCAGGAAAAACCCCTGATTGACGGAGGTGTCAGCAGTGTTCTGGGTGCAGGACAGCTTCTGTGTTCTGGTTAGATTCCAAAAAAAGAACTGAATCTCTACCTCTGAGAGTCATATTACCTTCAGAAAATGCTGATCATGGTAGAGAACACAGACAAAGGCTTAGATCGTGTACAGTTGTGTGTGTACGTGTACTTCTGCTTGTTGGGGGCAGTTGGAGAGAGAGAGAGAGAGAGACTGCTACTACCTAGGAGGCACCCTACTCTGTGTTTGAATGGATTATGGTGTCTCTACTTGGTTAGTAAAGGCTCAGACAAGAGTGAGGTAGGAAGTGGGAGACATATTGGACACACTGACACTTGATTTCGAGATTGGTTCTTCCTGCCTGCATTACAATTCCCTCTGCTTGGAAAGGCTCATTCTAGGAGAGAGACACACCCAGAACAAATGCTCTCCACTGGATACTAAAGCAGAGGTGCTCAGACAACTCACAGAACTATTTAATATTGGCACAGCAAGGAACTTTGAGATCGTCATTTGGCAAATAAGGAAACAAGTCCAAAGAAGTAAATTTATCCAAGATTACATGGCTAGTTTGTGGTAAGACCAGCAGTAGAGCTCCAGTTAGTACAATTCCCACTATAGCATAAATCAACGTAACTAACTGTCATTGTTACTGTACTAGCCAAATGTCCATATTAATATGTTGTAATTTGCAGAAGAGCTAAATTAGTGAAAGGATTAATCAGACAAAACATCCCTTTGAGCATCAGTTTCTTTTAGTATACAAAATATACTTCTGTTTACAAAATGGTAATGAATATAGGTTATAAATCATGTATGTCTCATATACAGTGAACTTCAGATATATGTTTAATATATATATATTTAATATGCCTAATTCCATCTTGAAACTAATATTGACCTTACAGTATACAATATTTGGTTCATTTCAAAGTATCTCTTAAACATTCATTCTCCCTACCATTCAAGAAAAAAGACTAAAAATTATCATTCTCTGTTAGTATGAAAAAAAGAAAAGTGTTTCCACCCTCCAAACACATACACATTTATTCTTATGTTTTAGAATGAATAGTAGAGTTTCACTCCAAAATACTTAGTACATTTTTTAGAATTATCTTCGGATAATTCTAGCACATGGATGTACAACGTTTTGCCTCTGTAAGCAATGTTCCCACTGTTTTACATGTAGACATGGGTTCCTAATGAGAGAGAGAAGGGGCTTAAAGAAAAAAATGCTTCAAATGGCATGAAACCAGTGTTCAGCTTAAATGAAATCACTGCTGTCACCCGCTGCTCTGTCTGTGGCTAGCATTCCCTCATTTCCTGCCTTTCAACATTTCCGTTTCGGTTAACAAACAGCCAAAGATCACACAACTTCATACCATTTTCACTATATTTTATTCCCCCCCTACTGTGACCTTCTGTGGTTGAAATACATATCCTATTTATCATGGGGGCAACTGAGAAAAATGTCCCTGTCTGTCAGACAACTTTTGGTGCAAAGAGATGGGCTAGAGCCCAGAACTCTGTTTTCCAGGCTCCAGGGCTGATGCCAGACCTTTCAAAGGGAAGGCAGCGCAAAGGTCACTGCAGAACAGTGGAGAGAGAAACAAAAAGCGCATATATCCTAGCTGTGTGCTGCCCTCTGGCCTCTCCTCTTCAGGCTGGAGCACTGAAGATGAAAAGGAAATAACTGAGAGAAAACTTCTAGATGAGTAGTCACTGTAAATGGTATTTTAGAGCATTCAATTAGACAAAACAATAATCTCCCATTTAACATAGAAGAGTAGGGGGATGGAATGATCTAGAATTGAGAATCATTGTACATAACACATAAGGATTACGTATTATAGGAAAAGGACTGTAACGTAAAATACACTTGTTAAAATCTATTGAACATAATCCCATTTTCATTTTTTAAGATGGAGGACTAGTGATTTACAATAGTATATTAGTTTCAGGTGTACAACGTCGTGATTCAATTTTTTATAGATTACACACTATATAAAGTTATTATAAGCTATTGGCTATATTCCCTGTACTGTACATTTATTTACAATAGCCAAAATATAGAAGCACCCTAAATGTCCATTGCCAGATTATCATTTATATGTGGAGTTTAAAAAAAACAAAACAAACAAAACTTCATTTTAAAATTTTATTTTTCGGAAAATACATTCGCAATGGGCCGTGCCTATGGCAATGATCATTACACACGACTGATGGCAGGTCGAAGGCTAGCTTGGCTAGCTTATGCTGCTTAGTTAAGTTCCCTTTCTGTGGTTTCTATTTTGAGTAGGAGATTTGATTTACAACAAAGTTACTTAAAACTGTGGTCAGAAAAGAACTGTAAAATAGTTGATGAGCTGAAAAAATGAAAGTCAGAAACATGAGACAGATAGAGAGGAAATGAAATAAAAACACTGGTTTACTGGCTACCCTGATGAGAAAGAAACTTCTAGGTTTTAGTTAGTTGCTTGGTTAGTGATTTGGGTACTTGAAGTGCAAATAATTGAGTTCATTGAGTTAATACTTAAGTTAATCATGCTGCTGTTTTCCTGGCACCATGTCATGTGTATGTGAAGCCTTTATATTATTTCACTTTATTTTTCCTGCATCCCCTCTTCTGATATCATTGCCCTCCTCTTTCCCATAGGTACATAATCTAATATGGTTGCTACTTAGCACAGTGGTTCAAAGCCTAAATTCCTAAAGCCAGTCTTCTGGGTTCCAGTCTCAACTGTACCATTTACCACTTAACACCTGTGTGACCTTCAGCAACTTATTAAATGTTGTTGTGCCTCAGTTTCTTCACATAAAATGGATCTGATAGTAATACATACTGCATGAAATATTTGTACGGAATAAATGAGTTAACATAAGTAAAGCATTTAGAACCATTCGTGTTCAAATGATAAGCAGTATGTGCTAGCTATTACATGTTTTTTGAAAAAAGTATTTTTCTATATATGCATATACTTTAAGTTTGTATACATTTTATCATGCTGTAGATCTACCTATAGAGGTAATCATGTGGTTTTTTTTTCTTTAGTCCTTTAACGTGTTAATTGCACTAATAGTTATAAACACTTTGCATTACTGAAATAAACTCTACTAGTTAATGATGTACTTTTCTTATTACACTGTTGGATTCAACTGGGTAATATTTTATTTAGAATTTTTGAATCTATGTTTAAGAATAAAATTAGCCTACAATTTTTTTCTCTTTTCTCTTCATATTACTTTTGCAATACTTATTGTTGGAGTTCGTGTAATGGGTAGCTATTCTTTTTTTTTTTTTCCTAGAACAGCTTGTTTAATGTTTAATAGCAATCTCCTATAAAGCCAATTGAGTGTAGTTATTTCATTATGATAAAGAGAAATCTACAATCAGCATTTAAATTTATTTACCCACTATTGATCTACTTGTGTTCTATTTCTCATTGCACCAATCTGTGTATTTTTTTCTCTCACAGAATTTATCAAGTGTTTGAAATTTGTTTGGTATACAGTTCATAATATTATTTTATTTTTATTACTATTTCACCAGAATGTGTAATCATTTCCCCTTTTTATGCTAAATTTTGTTTGATCGCACCTTCTCTCTTATTAGTCAGTATTGCCAGATTTTTACCTTTCCTCCACCCACCTTTTTTTTTTTTTAATTTTTCAAGCACCATGCTTTGGTTTTGTTAACCTTATCTAATTTTTTCTACTGTTTTCTCTTTTACTTCTTTCCTCATATCTTCTTGGATTTAGTCTGTTTTCCTCTTCTAACAGTTGAGTTGAATAATTTGCTCACTTTTTTCAGTTCTTCCTTTTTATCATGTCATCATTTGGAGTAAGACAAGTACATTAGCTCACTCAAACCTGCCTCTGGTCTCTTCCCCCACCTCCAAACTGATATATTGTTGTTATCTAGAACTGTAATTCTGGATTGCTTTTGGTGCAGTTTCATTGCTTTGGTTGACTCCATTAGGATCTTGAATTCAGTTTTGCTGATGAGAAGCCCAGGCTCAATCTGAATCACATGCTTTTGTAGGTGATGTGATTTTTTCCTCTAGATCCTTTAAACTTTTCCTCTTTGTCACTGATATCCTTACATTTTGTTGTAACAGGTTGAGACATGGGACTTTTTTCCTTGTGTGTCCCGTTAGTTCTTTTTTAAAATTTATTTTATTGAAGTATAGTTGGTTTACAATATTGTGTTAATTTCTGCTGTCCAGTGAAGTGATTCAGTTATACATATATACATGCTTTTTCATATTCTTTTCCATTATGGTTTATCACAGGATATTGAATATAGTTCCCTGTGCTATACAGTAGGACCTTGTTGTTTATCCATTCTATACTGTCAGTCCTTTTGATATGAAGTTGTTCAATGCCTCTCATCCTGGGAAATTCTCAGTCACTACAACCTCAAATATTTTCCATCCTTCTATGTATTTTATTCTCTCTTTGAGGCTCATTTTATAGTAGAAAATAACATGTCTATTTCTATTATCCATATCTCTTATATTTTACTTTCAAATTTTCCTTCTTATCATTTACTAGTGCTTTCTGGGAGAGTTCTTCAACCTGAATTTCATCAACTTAATCATTTATTGAGTGCTTTATGACAGTTGTTCTAGTTTTCATACAGAGCAGCACCATTTTAACTTCTGGTTTCCATTTCATGTTCAGGGGCACACTCAGTCACCTAGTGCTCTTGCCCCTGCTAACTTCTCCTGACTCCAGCAGAGCTTGGGGACTACGCTGATATTATCCTACCAGCCTCCGGCTGGTATTGAACTGCTGCCATTTTTCTACCTTGAAGAGGCAACATGAACTCTGCTTTGTTCCCTCTCCCCTCCATGCTGCCCAGCCCTCCTCTATGTTGGGTAACTGTTCCTCACCAACCCCCAGTCACTGAGGTCCAACCACCTTCTGCTGCCCCAAGGGTCCCTCATAGCTTTACACAGTCATTTTTTACACAGTTAGCCACCCACTTCCCTCTGATGTTTATTACCTTCCTAGGGTTGAGGTCTAGATAGAAACGAACAGCTTCTGTCTATATGCCATCTTGTCAGGAACAGGAATTAACATGATTCCAGAAACTGGATTTTTAGGAGTATCAAGGTAGAATGCACTTGTAGGAATCACTTTCTCATTTTAGGATGTAGAGGCCTCATTCTAGAAGGAAGAGAGCATCAGGAAGCTGGCCTCATAGGAGAATAAAATAAGAGGCAAAGACTTCCTAGGATGCACATTCCCTTACGCTATAAAAACAGACATACTCCTGTGACTAATTTGTAATCCTAAGCATCAAATTAAATCATGCACTTATTTACCTTTTCACCTTCTTTTTTGCTCCTTCCCTCAGAATCAACCTACCGACACCAAGCAACCATTGATGATGAAGTTGTCACCATGGAGATACTAGATACTGCTGGCCAGGTGAATGAGGAATAAGCTAAAATCTTTTCTGGATCAAATAAAAATGAGATGTGCATAATATGAACAAAATTAAGATACTTTCCTATAATTAACTAATGATGCCTAAAGACTTTTTAATTTAATTATCTAGTAATTTTATATACAATATTAACTTATTTGCAACAGTATTAACTTATTTGCATATGCATCCTTATGTAAATTACCCAGTACTCCAAAGGGGTTTTGAAAATATCATAGCGTTCACATAATGTCATCTGGAATAGAATTGCGCACCTATATTTTGGGGAGTTGGGGAGATCTCCCAAAACTCCCATTGGAATGCTGTGATAAAGTTAAACAGATATCATTACTGGAGAAGTTCTCAGAGCCTTAATATGCTTATGTATAAGGTGAATCTTTAAGAAATTTACTATATATTATATTCTAAACTTATATGACCTTAGAATCTTTTTTTGGAATACTTTATTTTAAGAATCGCTTCTGTAATATTCTTTTCAGACCTCACCACATCCGATTGAAAATTTGAGCCACATCATTGAACAATAGTAACTTATTTTAAAATGAAACTAATATAAATTTTTTTTGTAGCCAGTCGTTCTGAAATTATAAACAAGTTCATAGGTAGGTTTGGTTCCCAAGATTAGGCATGACCACTAAGAATGAGAGTTAGGTAGCTGAAGGATTTCATGGTGCTTTTCAGTTACTTGGGATCCCAAGAAGACTTGAATTAAAGTATTTAATCCAAGAAATATACTTGCAGCTAATTATACAGTTTTCCTTCTCATCACTACCTGCTCCCTATATATGCTCTCACCTTCCAGCACTGATTCTAAAGAGAGGCAGCAGGGAAATACTTGCCTGCAGAAGTCATTTGAGCCTATAAAGGCAATGCATTTTCAAATCACACATGCTACCTTCTTAGGAAGGAGGGATCACCCACTTTGAGAATCACTGCTAATGATGTTCTGTCATTATTGGGACTGCATAATATTTGGAGGGTGTTGAGATAGAAAAAGAAGCCAAAATCCCCTGGCTTTGAGTTTGACTCTCTATACAATTTTTCACTGTTTTTCTGTCCTGGTGGCTAATTGTCTCTAATCTGAAGAGAGGAAAAATTTAAAAAAAAAAAAAAAATCAAAAACCACTATGCCGTGCCTCTAATTCTGATCTCAAAGGATGGGATAAGGTCTACTTGTCTGTTACCTATTGGTCAATTCTTTATTTGTGATGAAAAGTCTCAGAGGCAATATGCTCAACTAAGAGTATAATGTCTTTATAGTTCTTGGGATTACACACTTAATGATGTGACAAGAAAAAATTAGAAGCCAAAAGTTAGGTTCTATGCAGTTAGAAAATGTTTAGTTCCCTAAGTAATGCTTCTACTCCAAACTGATTGGGAAGGTCAGCTTGTTCAGGCAGACTACCAAGAAATTTTAATGACACTGAATATAAGGAATAGTCATTAAGGGATCACCGTTAGCATTTGCAGCATCTATACATGGCAATTACTTCCAGGTCTCCCGACTGCCGTATTTTCCTTGCCAACAGGAAGACACCATTCAGAGGGAAGGACACATGCGATGGGGGGAAGGCTTTGTGCTGGTCTATGACGTTACTGACCGAGGAAGTTTTGAGGAAGTGCTGCCACTTAAGAACATCCTGGATGAGATCAAAAAGCCCAAGAATGTGACTCTCATCTTGGTTGGAAACAAAGCTGACTTAGACCACTCCAGACAGGTTAGTACAGAAGAAGGGGAGAAGCTGGCCACAGAATTGGCATGTGCTTTTTATGAGTGTTCTGCCTGTACCGGGGAAGGGAACATCACTGAGATATTCTACGAGCTGTGTAGAGAGGTACGTCGCCGGAGGATGGTCCAGGGCAAGACGAGGCGACGCAGCTCCACCACGCACGTCAAGCAAGCCATTAACAAGATGCTCACCAAAATCAGCAGTTAGGCAGCTCTGTTCTTGTGAAGGCCCTGCTCAGGTGGGTTGGGTAATTGGAAACACTTTCTTGCCCTTTTTCCCTTTTTCTCCCCCCAAATAAAAGAAAATACTCCATTCCTTGTTCTGACTCTGGGAAACATCTGGGCTTCCCACTGGTCCCAGCCTCCCATATGTTGGGAAGTTACAGAGTGTTTTAATGCAATTTCAGTGCTGACAATCTATCTTTTGCCTGCTTGAATAAAATATGCTCTATTGCAGTTTGAACATGTAATCACCAGATTCTGCAAAGGCTGTGTTCATATTAAGCTATTTTTAGGCATCTTCACCTTGCTTCGATAGGTGGAAGTCTTTTCAAAGGCATTTTTAAATTCCATTCCTTGTCAAAGTCTACAAATGATCACCCTAAAAGTCTAAGATAATAGAAAATACAGTGAGAACACAGGAAGAGTACCTAAGATGTTGGACCAGGGAATAGAGCCTTAGTTTCTATTTGAAGTGAGGATTTTTCTGAATTATCTTAAATCATCTAGTTTTTCTTTAACCCTTGTTTTGTTCTTAAATTCAAACATGCTCTCACAAAGTTTTCCATTGTCATAGAGAGTTTCATTTCAATTTGAGTTGGTTCTCTCCTTGATCTATTGATCATTGCACCCTAATTCTTCTGTGGCTCCAACAAGATTTAATTATAACAAAGGCAGCAGGACCCCTCAATTCAAGTCCTCCTGGACCATTTTTCACCAAGCCCAGGGCAACGTAAAGACGAAAGGAATCTTTTCACCAAGCCCTGACTTTATTGAATGCTAATAGAGGATTTGGAATTAGAGGTGTCTGGTTCATTTCTCTCTCTGCTTATCATCTTAGAAGAAAGACAACATTCAAAACAACAGGAAAATTAAGAATGAGGCTTAACTACCCTTCCGTTGGGGATCCCAGGCTTTGTGGCAGGCACAGTAAGAATCATCCTTTGATTCATTAAGTTGGCTACGTGGCTTCTAATATTTCAGATAAATTAATCCACTTAGGAGAATTCAGAAAAGAATGAGTGATTATAGAGTTCACTATACCCGAATAAATGCATATAAAACAGATTCTTATATTGCAAAAGTACAGTCTATAACTGATAAAGCTTTACGATTCTTTTTTCCCTATTATGCCCCCATATATCAAGATTTGGGCACTTTATTTTGGAAGAAAATATATATCTTTTACATATGTGTGTATTTATAAATGCATAGATATATGTATAAAAATTTGTAAGAGTTGGAGGCTTTAATTCACCAACGCATTTGGACAACTCAGTGTAACTGACTATTTTATGTGAATATAATAAAAAGCAAATTTTTCACATTCGGTCACATTCAGGCAGTCTTTCTTGTGATAATATAAAAAGTTTGTAGTTTTAGGAGAGACTTCAAGAGATTGTTGGATTGCAGAGCTGACGAATCAGTGAATGGGATATAGAAAAGAAGCACCTGAACAGGTCTGTTCTCGTGAAGGTCCTGAGGAGGTGGGTCGGGTAATTGGAACCACTTGAATATAATAATAACTACATTTTTAGAGCGCTTAGGTGCTATTTTAGGCGCCTTATGTATTATCTCATCATATTCTCACAATACCCCTATGCAAGAGACAGTATTATGATCACAGTTGTAAGGATGAAGATACTGAGCCACAAGGGAAAACAAGTTTGCACAGCTATTTAGTGGGCAGAGCCGGGATTTGAACCCAGAGAGGCAAAGTCAGACAGTAGAGCCCATACTATGATCCACTATGGTATATTAGTAGGCTGAGATATGGCTCTTGTTCTTGAGCTGTGGGGATGAAAACACAGGAAGGAGGAAATTTAGGGAAGACTTGTTTCATTTATGCTTTCATTCATTCATGAACAAATACTTACAGATAAACTGGGCATGTAACTTGACACGTTAGTCCATTTGATGGTTTCTGAGCTGAACCTTGAAGAATACAGTTGACCCTTGAACAATGGGGGGGATTAGGGGCGCCGACTCTCCACGCAGTTGAAAATCTGTGTGGAATTTTTGACTCCCTCCAAAACTTAACTGCTAATAGCCTACTGTTGACCAGAAGCCTTACCAATAACATAAACAGTCGGCTGACACATATTTTGTATGTTATATGCATTATATACTGTATTCTTACATAAAGTAAGCTAGAGAAAAGAAACTGTTAATAAGAAAATCATAAGGAAGAGAAAATACTTTTACAATACTGTACTGTAGCTATCAATACCACAAGTTTACATCATCGGTTTACAAGATGAATCATCTGTCAGTACCTACAGCAATATTGTCTTATATGATACAAAACACTGTAGATGTTATACGTATTACTAACACTAAATGTCAAAAATGGAAAGACCATGTGAAAAAGAAATTCATATCTATTTCATGCATTGATAACGAGGAAGCTTCAATAAGAATGCTTTATGGTAGCCTAGTGTAATCAAAATGATTGCTTCACGATAGCCTAGCCTATACACTAATGAATGAATAGTTATAATAGTATGGCATACAGTATTACAGTCATATTCATAATACAGTATTGGGAACATTTACATTTTTTAAAAAAACACTTACCCATGACGATAGGCTGACAGGTAGTTTCTTCAATTACGAGAGAGCAGTATACTGTACTGTAATGTAATTTTTTGAAAACAATGTTATAAAATGGTAAGAAAACTAACACATTATTAATTTTATATTAAATATCACTCACCTTATGCCTATGTAAAGATAGACTAGTATCTACATGTTTTACGCATTCATGACATACCTTTTTCTTAATTATTTCGATATTTCTAGGCTATGAGTTTTGTCTGCAGGTTTTTTCATATTATCACAAATCTCCAAAAATCTTTCCAATATGTTTGTTGAAAAGAAAAATCCACATAGAAGTGGACCCATGCCATTCAAATCTATGTTGTGCAAGGGCCAACTGTATGTACAAGTTATCCAGGAAAGAAAGATGGTGAAAATATCTAGGCAAAAGGAATAGCATGGAACCAAAAGATGGAGACATGAAAGGTGATGGTAAGTTAGTAATTAAAAGAGTTTGGAGAGCCACATGTATCATTCTTCAGGAAGAAAATGGAAGGGAAGCAGAGAGAAGGGATTAAGAGAAAGAAAACGGATAAAGGATTTGGAAGTAAGAAAAAATATCAAAAATTCATAAAACTACAAGTTTAGGTAATTACATCTTAAAGGACCAAGTAGGTAACTTAGCTGTAATTCATTTTCAGTCCATTTAGACAAGGGTAGGGAAAATGAAAGCAGAGTAAAATTGTTTTTAAAATGTCCTCTTCTAGAAACATAGTCTCTTTCATTCTCTCATACTATACTTGGGGAATGAAGCTCAGCCAGTGCCCATTAACAGCACGCTCCTAAGGAGGCCTAGTGTGATACCTGGATGCTACCTTAGGTCAAACACTAAGGAAGTGAAATTCACAGTCACCAACGCCAGCATCTTCCTTAGACATATGCATACAAATCCAGACCTGTTAAAACATAGAACCACTGACAAAAGTACCAAGTGGTAATTACAGAAGAACATGAGATTGCACAAATATAAATTAGTTATTCCTCTCACGCCTCAGGTTGATCCACAAATGAAGATTATAAACAAGTTGGTTTTTTTTCACACAGTATTTTATTGATGGAAACGTGTGTTCTTGAACAATAATGATGGGTTGCTAGTATCACACTACCAACGTTTGCTTTTTGGTAATTGCTTTTCTTTCAAGAGTCAAAAGACTTTTTTCTATATATTGTGTTTGTACTCATATGCCTCACAGCACTGAAAGAAGAGACCCATTAGTCAGGACCTTTCTTTTAAATAATATGTGTAATACGTACATATACAAAGATAAACACAACATCTTGCATTCTAAGTATGGTACCAACCAAGCTTTCTTATTAAAACAGCCTATGCTCACTTTGAGGATAAGAAAGTCGTCAGTTCACTTGGCCAAATTTAATCAGAGTAAAGTTGAATTCAGAGTAAAGTTGTCCTGAGCTAATAACTTATTGGGACAGTCTGAGAAAAAATAAAGACAAATATTTTTTTCTCCATAGGTTTGACATGCTACATTTAGCAAATTCTATATTCCCACATATATGGGTCTATTTTGAGACTGTTTGTTCTGTTTCATTGGTCTGTTTGTTTGTTCATGCTCTAGAACCATGGTATTTTAAAATTTGAGCCTGGTAATATAATTACTCCTGTTATAACATTTTTTTTTTTTTTTTTTTTTTTCAGAGAGCATTTGCTTGTTATTTTCATGTAAATTTTATGTTCACCTTGCATTACCATGTAGTAAGGGTGGTAAACTTGCTTCTTTGTGACTGGAATAATGATACTCCCAGGGGTGGTCAAAATTAAGAATAAATTTTTTGGTTTGGATATTACTGTACTCTGGGACTATATAACTGTTGGGTCTAAAAATAGAATCAGAAGGAAGATTTTCTGTTAGTGCTTAGAACCCAGTGTCTATTTTTTCCCCAGCCTTATTGAGATATAATGGACAAAACACTGTGCAAGTTTAAGGTGTACAACATGATATTTGATACATGTGTGTATTGCCAAATGATTACCACAATAAGGTTTGTTAACATGTCCATCACCTCACATAATTACCTTTTCTTTTCTGTGGTGAGACTACTTAAGGTTTACTGTCTTAGCAACTTTCAAATATATAAAACAAGTGGTGTCAGCACCCAATAAAACAAAAATTGCAATGTCCAGCATCTAGTCAAAAATTACCATGAATGCTGGAAATAGGAAAATATGACCCATAAATAGGAGAAAAATCAATCAATAGAAACATACCAAGAAATGCTAGATGATAGCATAACAAACAAGGAACTTAAGACAATTATTATAAATACGCTACATATGCCTAAGAAGGTAGAAAGAGACATGAACATTTTGAGGACAGAAATGAAAGCTATAAACAAGTCCTAATTGTAACTTCTAGAGATGGAAAATACAATATCTGAAATAATAAAACACTGAGTAGGATTAACATCAGATGAGATCCTAAAAAATATTACCAGTGAACTTAATGACATAGTACTTGAAACAATCCAAAATGAAGCAAAGAGAGGAAAAAAGACAATAATAAACAAAGAATCGGTGACATCTGAAACAAAATCAAGCAATCTAACATACATATAATTAGATTCCCAGAAATAAAGGAAAGGGATGGTGGGATAGAAGAAAGTATTTGAACAAATAATGGCAAAAACTTTCTCAAATTATAAGCTCACAGCTCCAAGAAACTCAGTAGACACCAAGTAAAAAAAGCAGAGCAAACACACCAAGGAATGTCAAAATCAAATTCCTGAAAAATAATGAAAAAGAGAACATTTTAAAAGCAACCAAGGGTAGGGGGTAGTGGATGTAAACACATATGTACAGTGGAACAAAGGCTGATAAAATGTAATTATATTATTTGAAGGTAGGCAGTGATAAGTTGAATGAGTGTATTATAAATCTTAGAATGGCCATTAAAAACAAAAACAAAAGCAAGAACAAAAACAGAGAGAGATGTGGCTAATAGGTCAATAGTGTTTATAGAATGGAATCATAAGAAATACACAATTCAAAAGAAGACAGAAAAAAAGAGGAAAAAAAGGAACAAATAACAGATGGGATAAATAGAAAATAAGAGCTAGATGGTAGCTTTAAACTTAATCATATTTTTAACTACATTAATTGTAACAAGTGGGAATAGACCACAGAGGGTTTCAAGGGAACATTTCTAGGATGACAGAACTATCCTATTATGATTGCTGTGCTAGTTATATGACTACATACATTTTCTAAAGCTCGTCAATTTGTAAACTTAAAATTAGCTTCTTTATTGTATGTGAATTATATCTCAAAAATGTTGAGCAGAAAAAGAAATATATCTTTCAGTTGGGAATTCAGCAAGGAGGGCACATCAAAGAAAGCCATCCTGAAAACTATTTAAAACAAATGTTCAGGGGAGACCAAGATGGCAGAGGACTAAGGCGTGGAGATCACCTTCCTCCCCACAAATACATCAGAAATACATCTACACGTGGAACAACCCCTACAGAACACCTACTGAACGCTGGCAGAAGGCCTCAGACCTCCCAAAATGCAAGAAACTCCCCACGTACTTGGGTAAGACAAAAGAAAAAAGAAAAATCAGAGACAAAAGAATAGGGACGGGACCTGCACCATGGGAGGGAGCTGTGAAGGAGGAAAGGTTTCCACACACTAGGAGCCCCTTCGCGGGCGGGGACTGTGGTGGGAAGAGGGGGGAAGCTTCGGAGCCACGGAGGAGAGCGCAGCCACAGGGGTGTGGAGGGCAAAGCGGAGAGATTCCCGCACGGAGGCTCGGCGCCGAGCAGCACTCACCAGCCCGAGAGGCTTGTCTGCTCACCCGCCGGGGCGGGCGGGGCTGGGAGCTGAGCCTCGGGCTTCGGTCGGATCCCAGGGAGAGGACTGGGGTTGGCGGCGTGACCACAGCCTGAAGGGGCTAGTGCGCCACAGCTGCCGGGAGGGAGTCCGGGAAAAAGTCTGGAGCTGCCTAAGAGACAAGAGACTTTTTCTTGCCTCTTTGTTTCCTGGTGCGCGAGGAGAGGGGATTCAGAGCGCCGCTTAAAGGAGCTCCAGAGATGGGCGCGAGCCACGGCTATCAATGCGGACCCCAGAGACGGGCATGAGACGCTAAGGCTGCTGCTGCCGCCACCAAGAAGCCTGTGTGCGAGCACAGGTCACTCTCCACAGCCCCCCTCCCGGGAGCCAGTGCAGCCCGCCGCTGCCAGGGTCCCGTGATCCCGGGACAACTTCCCCGGGAGAACGCACGGCGCGCCTCAGGCTGCTGCAACGTCACGCCGGCCTCTGCCGCCGCAGGCTCGCCCCGCCTCCTCCGTACCGCTCCCTCCCCCGGCCTGAGTGAGCCAGAGTCCCCGAAGCAGCTGCTCCTTTAACCCCGTCCTGTCTGGGCGGGAAACAGACGTCCTCAGGTGACCTACACACAGAGGCGGGTCCAAATCCAAAGCTGAACCCCGGGAGCTGTGCAAACAAAGAAGAGAAAGGGAAATCTCTCCCAGCAGCCTCAGAAGCAGCGGATTAAATCTCCACAATCAACTTGATGTACCTGCATCTCTGGAATACCTGAATAGACAACGAATCAACCCAAAATTGAGGTGGTGAATACACGTTCTTCTCAAGTGCTCATGGAACATTCTCCAGGACAGATGATATCTTGGGTCAGAAATCAGGCCCTGGTAAATTTAAGAAAACTGAAATCGTATCAAGTATCTGTTCCAACCACAATGCTATGAGACTAGATATCAATTACAGGAAAAAATCTGTAAAAACTACAAACACATGGAGGCTAAACAATACACTACTTAATAACTGAGACATCACTGAAGAAATCAAAGAGGAAATCAAAAAATACTAGAAACAAATCACAATGAAAACACGATGACCCAAAACCTATGGGATGCAACAAAGCAGTTCTAAGAGGAAACTTTATAGCAATCCAATCCTACCTCAAGAAACAACAAACATCTCAAATAAACAACCTAACCTTACACCTAAAGCAATTAGAGAAAGAAGAACAAAAAAACCCCAAAGTTAGCAGAAGGAAAGAAATCATAAAGATCAGGTCAGAAATAAATGAAAAAGAAATGAAGGAAACGACAGCAAAGATCAATGAAACTAAAAGCTGGTTCTTTGAGAAGATAAACAAAATTGATAAACCATTAGCCAGACTCATCAAGAAAAAAAGGGAGAAAACTCAAATCAATGGAATTAGAAATGAAAAAGGAGAAGTAACTACTGACACTGCAGAAATACAAAGGATCATGAGAGATTACTACAAGCAGCTATATGCCAATAAAATGGACAACCTGGAAGAAATGGACAAATTCTTAGAAAAGCACCACCTTGCAAGACTGAACCAGGAAGAAATAGAAAATATAAACAGACCAGTCACAAGCACTGAAGTTGAAACTGTGATTTAAAATCTTCCAACAAACAAAAGCCCAGGACCAGATGGCTTCACAGGCGAATTCTACAAACATTTAGAGAAGAGCTAATACCCATCCTTCTCAAACTCTTCCAAAATATAGTAGAGGGAGGAACACTCCCAAACTCATTCTACGAGACCACCATCACCCTGTTACCAAAACCAGACAAAGATGTCACAAAGAAAGAAAACTACAGGCCAATATCACTGATGAAAATAGATGCAAAAATCCTCAACAAAATACTAGCAAACAGAATCCAGCAGCACATTAAAAGGATCCTACACCATGATCAAGTGGGGTTTATGCCAGGAATGCAAGGATTCTTCAATATATGCAAATTAATCAATGTGATACACCATATTCACAAATTGAAGGAGAAAAACCATATGATCATCTCAATAGATGAAGAAAAAACTTTTGACCAAATTCAACACCTATTTATGATAAAAACCCTCCAGAAAGTAGGCATAGAGGGAACTAACCTCAACATAATGAAGGCCACATATGACAAACCCACAGCCAACATCGTTCTCAGTGGTGAAAAACTGAAACCATTTCCACTAAGATAGGGAACAAGACAAGGTTGCCCATTCTCACCAACATAGTTTTGGAATTTTTAGGGACAGCAATCAGAGAAGAAAAGAAATAAAAGGAATCCAAATCGGAAAAGAAGAAGTAAAGCTGCCACTGTTTGCAGATGACATGATACTGTACAGAAAGAATCCTAAAGATGCTACCAGAAAACTACTAGAGCTAATCAATGAATTTGGTAAAGTAGCAGGATACAAAATTAATGCACAGAAATCTCTTGCATTCCTATACACTAATGATGAAAAATCTGAAAGAGAAATTAAGGAAACACTCCCACTTACCACTGCAACAAAAAGAATAAAATACCTAGGAATAAACCTACCTAAGGAGACAAAAGACTGGTATGCAGAAAATTATAAGACACTGATGAAAGAAATTAAAGATGAGACAAACAGATGGAGAGATATACCATGTTCTTGGATTGGAAGAATCAATATTGTGAAAATGGCTATACTACCCAAAGCAATCTACAGATTCAGTGCAATCCCTATCAAACTACCAATGGCACTTTTCACATAACTAGAACAAATAATTTCACAATTTGTATGGAAACACAAAAGACCCCAAATAGCCAAAGCAACCTTGAGAAAGAAAAACGGAGCTGGAGGAATCACACTCCTGGACCTCACACTATACTACAAAGCTACAGTAATCAAATATCAAAAACAAATATAGATCAAAGGAACAGGATAGAAAGCCCAGAGATAAACCCACGCACATATGGTCACCTTATTTTTGTTAAAGGAGGCAAGAATATACAATGGAGAAAAGACAGCCCCTTCAATAAGTGGTGCTGGGAAAACTGGGCAGCTACATGTAAAAAAATGAAATTAGAACACTCCCTAACACCATACGCAAAAATAAACTCAAAATGGATTAAAGACCTAAATGTAAGGCCAGACATTATAAAACTCTTAGAGGAAAACATAGGCAGAACACTCTATGACATAAATCACAGCAAGATCTTTTTTGACCCACCTCCTAGAGAAATGGAAATAAAAACAAAAATAAACAAATGGGACCTAATGAAACTTAAAAGCTTTTGCACAGCAAAGGAAACCATAAACAAGACAAAAAGACAGCCCTCAGAAAGGGAGAAAATATTTGCAAATGAAGCAACTGACAAAGGATTAATTTCCAAAATATACAAGCAGCTCATGCAGCTCAATATCAAAAAAACAAACAACCCAATCCAAAAATGGGCAGAAGACCTAAATAGACATTTCTCCAAAGAAGATATACAGATTGCCAACAAACACATGAAAGGATGCTCAACATCACTAATCATTAGAGAAATGCAAATCAAAACTAAAATGAGGTATCACCTCACACCAGTCAGAATGGCCATCATCAAAAAATCTACAAACAGTAAATGCTGGAGAGGGTGTGGCAAAAAGGGAACCCCCTTGCACTCTTGGTGGGAATGTAAATTGATACAGGCACTATGGAGAACAGTATGGAGGTTCCTTAAAAAACTAAAAATAGAACTACCATACGACCCAGCAATCCCACTACTGGGCATATACCCTGAGAAAACCATAATTCAAAAAGAGTCATGTACCACAATGTTCATTGCAGGTCTATTTCCAATAGCCAGGACATGGAAGCAACCTAAGTGTCCATCGACAGATGAATGGATAGAGAAGATGTGGCACATATATACAATGGAATATTACTCAGCCATGAAAAGAAGTAAAATCGAGTTATTTGTAGTGAGGTGGATGGACCTAGAGTCTGTCATACAGAGTGAAGTAAGTCAGAAAGAGAAAAACAAATGCAGTATGCTAACACATATGTATGGAATCTAAAAAAAATAAAATAAAATAAATTAAAAAAACGTTCAACATCTCAGAAGAGGTTTTTATTTTTCATCTTTTCCATTCTTAATAAAGTATCAATATTTTTTTCTTAAAATAATAGTTTCATTGAAATTCTCCATGCTCCTGTATCATTTCAGGCTCCCTGGCCTGAAGTACCATTAGCCACCAGAGACCCATTTCAAGGGAATGCCATTCTGTTCTCTTGTGAATCCAAAGACCCTTTTATTTTTCCTTAGGAAACACAGATGAGTGCTTGGGCTTATGGAGGGTGGGAGTGTGCGTATGTACATGTGTCTGTCTAATCTTTACCTGTTTTCTGAGAGAAGAAAATAATTTGGTTTATTCTATGAAGGAGTATTTTTAAGAATAAAACCTCACTGTTTAGTAATCTAGGGAAGTGCTTGTTGATGCCTTCTTGATGCTTTTAAGATTTATGTGATCCTATAAACATTGCCATAAAAACTTTTATTCTGTCATCCTCTTCATCTTCTCACTGTTAGGAGAAGCAAAGAGCTGATTGAGAGAAACAAGGTAGGACATTGAAATAAATACAGGATATTGATTGCTTCTCTTCCCTGAGCTTCTGAGTCAATCTATATACTGGAAGTGTCCAACTACAATTTATGTTCCTAACATTTGCTTGTAAACTGGCTTTTTGGGATGCTGAATGCAATTTCCCTGGCAAACAAAGTTATAAACCACATTTAGGTTCCCCAGCTTGTCCATGGCAGCCTATTAATCGATAACATAGCACTTTTCTTGGTGAGAAACACATTAAACATAACATTTCAAAACAGATAACTATCTTTTCTGCATCCTCTCATCTTTCCCACACATTTTGGTGTCCTCCTGTCCCTTGAACCCTTCACTATATATACTTTCTTCGGGGAGTGGGGCAAATCAAGAATTTTTTAAGAGGATGATTCATTACACAAACATATCCAACTGGTGATATTTCAAATAGCCTAGAAAAGTGAAAGGAAATATTTTATGCAAAATAGGGGAAGGATTTTTTAGAAAAGACGCATGCATACAGTTTATATAAACATAGGGGAGACAAAAGGAATTTGGTGATCATCTAATCCAACAGCATTTCCCACAATAACAACTTTCTTGAGTCTGTAGACTGCTACTCATTATCATTTAAAAAAAAAAAGAGAATTATGTTTCAAATGATTGGAACACGGTATGTTAATATAAGAAAAGCATTCATTCATTCAAGTATTAATATTATGCTAATGAATGTTGTGAATCAATAAGTGTTGCCTAAACTCACTTGGCTATGGGGCTGCACCTCACAGGACTAATGTTCTGTGAACTATACTTTAGGAAATAATGTTTTCATCCCATCTTCAAAGAATGTCTTCTACATCATCAAGGTTTTCCATCAATAATGGAGAGTTCTCTGCTCTTCAGGAGTGTCCCTTTGTAGGATGTTCTGTCCCTTTAAAGGAGTCCAGTGCAATGAAAATAACATGTGAGCCATATATGGAAGTTACAATTTTCTATTTTAAATTTATTAGATTCTTATTAATTGCCTAAATTTAAATTATTTAAATTAAAACGGTTTACATTTAAAGTAAAAAAGAAACACATGAAATTAATTTTAATATATTTTATTTAACTCAATATATCCTTATATATGATCATTGCAACATACAATCAATATGAAATTATTAATTCATGAGATATTGCACAATTTTTTGTACTAAGTTTTTGAAATCCACTGTGTATTTTACACTTACAGCACTTCTCAATTTGGACTGATCATATTTTAAGAGTTAATAGCAACACATGGCTAGTGGCTACCGTATTGGATGGTACAGCTTTAAAATAGTTTAACATCTATTGAGTCTTAATCCTCCTTTATTTTGAACAAATCCAGTCACTAAACAATTGAAATCAGAATCCTAAATTTTAGACATGAATGTGTTCTTAGAAATCATTTAATGCAATCCTCTCAATTCTACAGCAAAGTAATGAAAGAGTGATGGGATTGGAATTCAAGTTACATTCTCCTGGCCCCTGATATACTCTACTATTTTAAAATGGAAACATTATGGTTTGAATTTATAAAAAGAATTGCTGGCTTTACTTAAAAAAATCACTACAGGATCCCCCTTAAAAATTGTCCACCTCCAGAAAATTTAATACGTGATTCTTTAAAATAAAAATTCAATTGGCAAACACATTTTCCAGACTTCATCTACTGCATAAAGTGATGCCACCTGCTCATTTTTAGTGCCAAACTAAAAACAGGGAATCTTTTTTAGATTAAAAAGCAACGCTTGTCTGTTGCTACATTTTATTGTATGAGGTACTTAAGCCAGCAGTACAAACATATAATAAACACAGCAACCACAGCCAAATTAGCAATATGCTGGTCCTTCTCCACTTCTCTCAGGAGAAGGGCATCCAGCTTTCATTCATCTGCTCAGCCTCTGTCCTTAAGCCAGGTGATATCACTTCAAATTTGAATTTTAAAATTCATTTTGCTAGTTTCTCTGGCCAACTCATTCTACTGGCCTTGGGGGAAAAAATAGAAACAGGAAAAAATTAAGACATGTAATAGGCAAATTGAGATTTCATTATCTATGCAATCTTTATCAAACTATTCTTAATGGAAAATTGGGACATTCCATATCCATATTGACTTTCTGCGCTAAGTGGGTGTCTAGTTTTGCTCTTCTGGCGTTATTAATGTAATCTCCAGTTAATAGTCAATATGAAGCACCCAAGTCAACCAGGGCACCAAATGAAAGCTTTTATGGGAAAAAAAGAATATAATCCAAGGATATGTGAGAACAAAGCAGCCAAAGAACTACCCATCCAGATATCTCATGGATAATGACAAAAAAACAAACAAGAGATGTGCTGCTGTGATTATCTTTCCAGTTGAAATTAATAGTGAATCAACATCCTGTCTCCAGCTACCACCTTGGCTAGAAACAATCCATTAAAATCACAACTCAAGGTGGGGAACAGAAATTATGCTGGACAAATAATGATGCTGATAAATGATCGGATCATGGCCATAAAACACCATGAGCAATTAAAGCAGACTGGAACTCTTCTCACCAACTCTAATTACTGGGCACCTGCCCACAAACCATATGGCCGTATCTGAATTCTGCAAAGACTAAACCTAAACTACATTCTGGACTGCCAACCCACCAACTTTATAATAATACTTGTTTAATTAAAATGGTATAAAGAACAAGGCCACCATCAGACAGCTGAATAACAAAGTCTCTCTATTCATCTTTTTGTTTTGTATCCAGAACAGACATTGTCTCAAAATAGCCTTGGCATCAACTTATCAGGTTCCCTTAATGGGCAGTCCTTACTTAAACTGGGTAGAAATGCATCCAAGTTATCAGGGAAGGAGATGGATACATTAATTTCTGATTCTTCCAGGGCAGTATCGCAAGAGGTCAGTGTCTCCCAGCAGCCTGTAGACAGTTAAACTGTTAAACACCCTGGGACACCAGAACAAGGATAGGGACCTCTGCACATTACCCTGCAGAGAGAAAAAAAAAGCACTCCAGAGATGCGAGGAGCTGCCAATGCCGAATCATACCTGGAAAGAATGGGGATTTGTGCTATAGCTTAAAGAAAAAAGGGAAAATTGTTTAACCCAGGTACTGGGAGAGTCATGGAGAAATAATTACAAATGTTATCTGAAGCTTTTTGCATCTCAAACATCCAGATTATTCTGCATAACAAGAAGGATCTTGTATCTAGGCACCAACACTCAAAGTTATAAAATCTAGAAAGTATTGACCATTTGGAAGGAGGCTTAGACTTCATACTTCTTAGTACGCAATAAAGCAAAACAAATTTACAACTATTTATTGGAAGTGTAGAGGAGAGATAAACCTAAAAATGTCTAGCAAGCAAACAATAGTATATAGAAATTCACTGATATCCATTATACAAAAACTAACTTTAAAAATCAATAATATTATGTTCACTCAGTGTTAAATTTGTTTGATTTTTTTTAACTTAATAGGTACTTGTAAGTGTGTTTGACCATCTAGTCTTATTTTTGTTACACAAAGTCCTTGAACTTTTACAGGGCAAGTTCTTCTATCATGGGGATTTTCAGGAACTTTAACATAATGGCTCAAAAGGGAGTACAATATATTTTACTTTCTTCCTTCACAGAGTCTTCCAAATAAATATGCCTCGTCTTTAACAAACTCATTTCTGTGGCACGTAAGAAATACACAGCTTGGATTATTACATTTTCAGTCATAGCTGACAGAAGCTATGCAATCTAGCTTAAGCATGATTGGAAATGTCAGGGATAAGGGCTTCACACATTGATGAATCCAGGGAATTATCTCTCTTCATTTTCTATTCACAAGACAGAAAAAAAAAGTTACTGGTCAGCCCAGGGGAAAGAGAGTATTTGGTGATATTTTCTGCTGGGGAAAAAATTCCGCAGACCTTGATTATCCTGATGTGTGTATTAGACCCATCCTTAGACCATTCATTGCGTGTGTATTAGACCCATCTTTAAACCATTCATTGTGTTCGGTAGGTTGCGTACTCTAATTACTCACAATCATGTTTACTGCCAACTCCTCTGGCTGGAGAAAAGATCAGCTGCACCCAGATAACATGCACTGGTTTCCCTAGAAGAAAGAGAGGTTCTAGTTCTAGGTGAATGGGGATCTAGCACTGGGTATTTTTGTTTGTTTTTTTCTAAACCATTGAAGCAAACAAAATGGAGCTCCTTGTGAAACTGCTAGTGTGCTGGTGGAGGTGTTTCTCTTTGCTGCTGTCACCCAGTGGTGAAAAGGGACCATTTCTGGCTAAAGAACATAGCCTGGCCTAGTGTTTTCCTCTATTATGGCCATCGCCAGCTGGTAGGCAAGGACTCTCAACTCTCCATTCTTTGCGGATGGGTTGGGGCACACTGGTGTTTCCTGACCTGGTAAACATATCCCGGTAGATTTGCACAGGTTTCCCGTCATTCAGCAGCCAAGCTCAGCTTCCTATAAAAGCACTCCAGAAATTCCTCCTAGGTTCTTCCTGTGATCCCTCTGTTCTAACCAAAAGAAACGGCATCCAGGGCCCATGCCTGGGTTGTTTCAGTCCAAATCTCCTCTTCTAGTCCCACCATTTCATCCCTAGACACATAAGATCTTCTTTAGATTCTCTGTGTGAATTTTGTTTGACCGGTGCCTCACCGTTAGCTCTTCTTCTCATGATTTTTGAATCAGAGCCTCTGGATACTGTGTGTTTAGCTCTCTGGAGTCCCTCTATTACCAAGTCATATAACTAGCAGATTCCCTCCTCTTAAAATCACTTTTTACTTACAATTTCCAACACTCTGCCCACCCAGACCAGCTGTAAATTTCCTTTCTCCCATTTGGAGACATCTTATCTCTGTTACTATATTCAGGGATTCACAAGGCTGTTTATAATTTAAAACATGCCTGCAGACTTCTGCTCTGTTTCTGTTTTCATATATTCACATGTTAACATAGGACCTATGTGGAAAATCACTTCTACATTTCAGAGTCATCTTTCTAGACGAAGTTTATATTTCCACAGTCATTTTCAAACCAGGGAAATAGCCTGCCTGTGATTATGCTGCTTCCTGTACCTAGAATATTATTTCTGTCTCTGCCCTTTTATACCTCCAAGTGTTTACACTCAAGAGTCTACTTCTAGAAAACTATTTTAAAGAAAGAAAAAAATGCAGCAAAGACTTAATACCAAAGGTATTAAGGTAATTGCACTGTCTCATAACAACAACATAAAAAACAACAAAAGAAAAAAAAGGAAGACATTTATGTATCCAGTAATGAGATTTATTTAAAATTATAGTGTAGGCAAATACATTTTATATAGGCATTGAATATTATTGACAAAGTTTTAAAAAATACAAGAAAGTGCTTACGACATTTTTTAAAAGATAAATGGGATATAAATAATTCAGATAAATCTCAACCATGTTAAAACTATGCATAAAAAGAAAAAGAAACTGAAATAAAGTGCTAATGTGGTTATTTCTTACTGGATTATGGAGGACTGACTAGTTTGGGTGTTTGTCAAGTAACCTGCATATGCGTAACTTTTAGGATAAGAAAAATAACCTATAGACAGTATTAAAAATAAATACAACCTAATCTTAAGGATTCAGCTTAAATATCATCTTTTCAATGAAACTTTCATTGATCTTTCTCCTTTTTCTTCTTTGTATTAACAGATTACTTGGCTTACAACAATCCCTTTTTGACTTGCGTTGTGGTAATTTATGTTTTTGTCAGTCTCATGAACTAGATCACCATTCATTTAATTGTAGGAGCTGTGCCTTGTTTGAATTTGGTTTCCATAGCCCTGAGGACAGGGTCTTCTAAAACCTTACTACTCATCTGCAGTATGTTGTATTAAATTGAAAGCGTAAGAATTGTAGTTCCCTCGGTTTTTAGTTACTACGGCTTCTACCTTCTATATTAATGAGCTTCTGAGGATGCAGCGAGGGACATAAAAAAAAAAAAAAATCAAACCAGCATCTGATCACAAACAAGAGACATCAGATATCAGCTACCTGAATACAAGATCAGTCTCTGGATGAAAAATTGCCATTGTTCCCAGAAAAGAGTGAAAGTAAAGGGACAAAATACCAGAAGTAGAATTATAGCCCAATGACAAAACCAAAATTTAAACCTCGGGATCATATAATCCGTGGTATCTCTCCAAGATGAAAATGTCACTTTTTATTTGCCACGTCTGCATACACTCAGTCACGATCAAGACTTGGTTCTGACCCTTGATTCTAGCCGTGACTACGGAGCCAAAACCACCAGCTTAAAAGTGCCCAGTTAGTAAAGTCAGTCATTTGTTTCCATGGGACCCAAAATAAACCAGTTGTTAAGATTTTTTAAAATCTGAGGTTACTAAGTTGATCTGTGGTCTTGCCTTACTCACACTGCAGGGTTGGACCGACCTCAGTCACAATTTGGAAATAAGCAGTTTGTTTTGTCTCCTTCACTTTCCCTATTCGTACCCACTCTTTCTTTCAGTCTCTTTCTTTTCCTTTCTCTCTTTCTCTCTCAATGTCTGCAGTTTTGTGACCCTAGCTTATCACAATTTGCTGTATTGCAAATCAATGTTCTTAACTAAAACTTAATTTCAAAATAATGTCTTAATTATATTTTTTAACATCTTGACGTGAATACATAATCCACAATAATACACTTTAAAATCCTCTTTCTTCTTTTTACTCCTCGTATAGTCTGGCACATTCCTACTCAAATCCTAAAAAAAAAAGCTAAAAACTCCTCCCCTTCTTTCTCCTCCCATTTGCGCATTTCTCCAGATTCTGCGTTGTAGAAGCTCAAAGGACAAACCTAAAATTGACAGGCTTTTCTTTTGGTAGACAATAAAGAGGAAGAAACTGACAGAGAAAAGCTGAAACCATTTATGGTGGCAAGGGAGAGAGGAGATACCTGGAAATGGTTTATATATTCTTAATTTACTCACCATGTCTGTTTCCTATAAACGTCTTTGGGTCTTCACATAGGAAAGAGAAACTCATTTTCACTTATTATTATCAATCTAAATTATTCCCCTGTCCTATTTTCTTCATATCAGCCATTTGGAAAGCTGAAAACAAAATAAAATAACAATATTAAATATTGAGTGCTTCCTGTGTGCTAGACACTGTGATAAATACATTTCATGCATTATTTAATCCTCAAATCAAACCTGTAAGTTAGAATATTACCACCATTTAACAGGTGAGGACATGAAGGTTTATATAAGGTGGTACTTTCCCAAAGCCATTCAGCTAGTAAATAATATTTAGCAGACCAAGGGTTAAACCCCTATATCTTTGAGCATAAAAATCCAAATTCTGAAGTACTGTTTTATATTGTATGAATATAACAGATTAAAGTATAATATATATTGGTTATATCTTATTTCTCATGCATTGAGCAGAACTGGACTCAACATGCCTATTGGAAAAGAGTAACATACCAAGAAAAATATTCATGTGTATGTCCAAATTATATATTTAGTTTATTTTAGGACTACCTCAATAAATTGTGGCTTTCAGGAATCTTAAAATATGGCACTAATCTCAGTATCAAGTTTAGTATCTAATATATAAAAACAATGTCCAAGTTTTTTAAAAAATGTTTTGTGTAGAACAGTTGGAAAATGAGGCTTTTTAATTAATTAAAAGATATGGTAGCTATTGTGGTCCACTTCCAAAGTAATAACTGGAACTTGAACTTGGTATATAAGAGAGTTCTATCACTAGAGCGCTAAAGTAAAAGGGAATCAGTGAGGTAAAATGTGGAGGGGAAAAAAAAAAAAGAAAAGATAAGAATTTTATCAGAGTGTAAGGAGAATTGATAGGACTTTTGTTTATGATTCCAATAATCAGTTTTTATTTTCCATATGGCTATAGAATAAAGATAAGAAATCTTATTCATTGTAGTATTGTTATTCTCAAATAGAAAATCGTGTATTAAATGTTCGCAAACCTCTCAAGGTAAGAGCCATGACCATAATATGTCCATCTTACTATAAAATAATTGGCTCAGAGAGAAAGGATAGTTAGGGAGTTTGGGATTGACATGTATACACTGCTATATTTTAAAAGGATAACCAAGAACCTACTGTATAGCACAGGGAACTCTGCTCAATGTTATGTGGCAGCCTGGATGGGAGGGGAGTCTGAGGGAGAATGGATACATGTATATGTATGGCTGAGTCACTTTGCTATGCCCCTGAAACTACCATAATATTGTTAATCAGCTATACTCCAATATAAAATAAAAAGTTTTAAAAAAAAATTGGCTCAGAGAAAACTGTGTTCAAGGATACTGTGGCAGGCAGAATAATGACCCTCATTATTGTGACCCAGTGAATATGTCATCTTACTCGGCAAAGGGGACTTGGCAGGTGTGAATTAGTAGAGGACCTTGAGATGGGGAAAGTAACCTGGATTGTCCAGGTGGGTCTAATCTAATCGCATGGGTCCTTAAAAGCAGAGAACCTTCTTTGGCTAGAGTCAGAGAAAGAGATGTGACAATGACAGAAGCAGGGTCAGAGAGATGTGGACTCAACCCACCATTGTTGGCTTTGAGGATGGAGGCAGGGAGCCATGGGCCAAGAAATGCAGGCAGCCCCTAGAAGCTGCAAATGACAAGGAAATGTACTCTCCCCTATGGCCCCCAGAAAGGAACACAGCCCTGCTGGCTCCTTCATTTTAGCCCAGTGTCAGACTTCTGACCTCCAGAATTGTTAGATAATAAATTAACATTATTTTAAGCTACTAAGTTTGCAGTAATTTGTTCAATAGAAAATAAATACATGTACACAGTTAATACATGGCAGAGGGAGAACTATCCTGTATTTACTAATATTTGAGTACTGCTATCTGTCAGTCACTATATTCCCACTTCAAATATTATAGTTGGTCTATAAAATAACCTATGAGATAGATATTCCCATTTTTCCCAGATAAGGAAAGTAATGGTTAATTACTCACCTATGTTCATGTAACTATCAGCCAAAGAGCTGTCTTTGTCATTGACAAATCCTGTAGGTTTCTACCATCCCATAGTTTTTTGCAGCTCAGGGCTTTTGACTTCTAATAGAGGCTGCCTTCACGACTCAGCCTGTTATTAGCAAAATGATGAACTACATGAAGTTTGTTCCAAACATTCCCAGGTGTGCAGTACCTTTAAGTAGCTCAGAGACCCTCTGAAGTAGGACTTCTAACCCATGTATGCTGTTCTGAGTTGAATTATGCTGTTCCCTGCCACCCCCCAAAATTCATATGTAGGACTCTTAACCTGAGTACCTCAGATATGTGACTATGTTTGGAAGTGGGGCCTTTAAAGAGGTAATTAAGGGAAAATGAGGTCATTAAAATGAGCTCTCCTCCAATATGACCAGTGTCCTTATAAGAGATTAGGACACAGACAACACAGATAGAAGAATGACCATGTTAGGACACAGCAAGGAGCCCACTTTCAAGGCAAGGGGAGAGGCCTCAGAAGAACATGAACCTGAACACACCTTGATCTTGCACTTCTAACCTCCAGAACTATAAGAAAATAAATTTTTGTTGTTTGTCACGCAGCCAGTCGTACAAACTAGCTGAGTGACAGTTACAGCTGTTATGGCAGCCATAACAAATGAATATATATGCCCTCCCAGGAATAAGGTCTTATTCCCATTTTCCAGAGATGGATTTAATTGGTCTGAGTGAGGCTTATGTACCAGGTTTTTGTCTGTTTCAATTTAGATCAACTCTGTTTGTTGAGAATGCAAAGCTGGTCCTTTACAGATAAATAAGATCTTTAATAGATGGAGAAGAATAATATCCAATAATTCAAGTGTATTTACAAAATGTTTATTTGAATATTCTGTAAAGCAGTATTAGCTTTTGAAACCATGGGAAATTAGCTTTACCTAGTTTCTGTGCAAGTATTTCTACAGAGAAATTTTGTGCATCTGAGCTATGGAAGGTACTCACTAAAGGGAAGTTGTTAGCTTAAATGTTGAGAGAATAGTTTAAGTTCTGACTTTGCTCCCCTCTGGGTGAGCTTTAGTCTACTTAACTTTCCTGGTTCTACATTTCCTTCAATGTTATACCCTCACCTTTTCTTGAGAGTACAGACAAAAATGACGTTAGTAATAGACTTCAATGGCTGTTCTAAAATCATTGAACATCAACTCAAAAACAACAGAATACACTTTCTTTTCAAGTGCTTATGGAACACTCTCCAGGATAGATCATATCTTGGGTCACAAATCAAGCCTTGGTAAATTTAAGAAAATTGAAATCTTACCAAGTATCTTTTCCGACCACAACGCTATGAGACTAGATATCAAATACAGGAAAAAAACTGTAAAAAATAAAAACATATGGAGGCTAAACAATATGCTACTAAATAACAAAGAGATCACTGAAGAAATCAAACAGGAAATCAAAAAACACCTAAAAAAAAGGACAATGAAAACATGACGACCCACACCTATGGGATGCAGCAAAAGCAGTTCTAAGAGGGAAGTTTATAGCAATCCAATCCTACCTCAAGAAACAAGAAACAGCTCAAAGAAACAACTTAATCTTACACCTAAAGCAATTAGAGAAACAAGAACAAAAAAACCCCAAAGTTAGCAGAAGGAAAGAAATCATAAAAATCAGAGCAGAAATAAATGAAAAAGAAATGAAGGAAACAATAGCAAAGATCAATAAAACTAAAAGCTGGTTCTTTGAGAAGATAAACAAAATTGATAAACCATTAGCCAGATTCATCAAGAAAAAAAGGGAGAAGACTCAAATCAACAGAATTAGAAATGAAAAAGGAGAAGTAACAACTGACACTGCAGAAATACAAAAGGATCATGAGAGATTACTACAAGCAATTATATGCCAATAAAATGGACAACCTGGAAGAAATGGACAAATTTTTAGAAAAGCACAACCTTCCAAGACTGAACCAGGAAGAAATAGAAAATATAAACAGACCAATCACAAGCAGTGAAATTGAAACTGTGATTAAAAATCTTCCAACAAACAAAAGTCCAGGACCAGATGGCTTCACAGGCAACCTCTATCAAACATTTAGAAAAGAGCTAACATCCATCCTTCTCAAACTCTTCTAAATAAGCAGAGGGAGGAACACTCCCAAGCTCATTCTACGAGGCCACCATCACCCTGATACCAAAACCAGACAAAGATGTCACAAAAAAAGAAAACACCAGGCCAATATCACTGATGAACATACATGCCAAAATCCTCAACAAAATACTAGCAAACAGAATCTAGCAGCACATTAAAAGCATCCTACACCATGATCAAGTGGGGTTTATGCCAGGAATGCCAGGATTCTTCAATATATGCAAATTAATCAATGTGATACACCATATTAACAAATTGAAGGAGAAAAACCATATGATAATCTCAATAGATGCAGAAAAAGCTTTTGACAAAACTCAACATCCATTTAAGATAAAAACTCTCCAGAAAATAGGCATAGAAGGAACTTACCTCAACATAATAAAGCCCATATATGACAAACCCACAGCCAACATCATTCTCAATGGTGAAAAGCTGAAACCATTTCCACTAAGATCAGGAACAAGAAAAGGTTGCCCACTCTCATCACTATTAATCAACATAGTTTTGGAAGTATTAACCACAGCAATCAGAGAAGAAAAAGAAATAAAGGAATCCAAATTGGAAAAGAAGAAGTAAAACTGTCACTGTTTGCAGATGACATGATACTGTACATAAAGAATCCTAAAGATGCTACCAGAAAACTACTAGAGCTAATCAATGAATTTGGTAAAGTAGCAGGATACAAAATTAGTGCACAGAAATCTCTTGCATTCCTATACAATAATGATGAAAAATCTGAAAGAGAAATTAAGGAAACACTTCCATTTACTATTGCAACAAAAAGAATAAAATACCTAGGAATAAACCTACCTAAGAAGACAAAAGACCTGTATGCAGAAAACTATAAGACATTGATGAAAGAAATTAAAGATGAGACAAACAGATGGAGAAATATACCATGTTCCTGGACTGGAAGAATCAACATTGTGAAAATGACTATACTACCCAAAGCAATCTACAGATTCAATGCAATCCCTATCAAACTACCAATGGCACTTTTCACATAACTAGAACAAATAACTTCACAATTTGTATGGAAACACAAAAGACCCTGAATAGCCGAAGCAATCTTGAGAAAGAAAAATGGAGCTGGAGGAATCAGGCTCCCTGACTTCAGACTATACTACAAAGCTACAGTAATCAAGACAGTATGGTACTGGCACAAAAACAGAAATATAGATCAATGGAACAAGATAGAAAGCCCAGAGATAAACCAATGCACATATGGTCACCTTATTTTTGATATAGGAGGCAAGAATATACAATGGAGAAAAGACAGTCTCTTCAATAAGTGGTGCTGGGAAAACTGGACACCTATATGTAAAAGAATGAAATTAGAACAATCCCTAGCACCATACACAAAAATAAACTCAAAATGGATTAAAGACCTAAATGTAAGGACAGACACTATAAAACTCTTAGAGGAAAACATAGGCAGAACACTCTATGACATAAATCACAGCAAGATCCTTTTTGATCCACCTCCTAGAGTAATGGAAATAAAAACAAAAATAAACAAATGAGACCTATTGAAACTTCAAAGCTTTTGCACAGCAAAGGAAACCATAAACAAGACAAAAAGACAGCCCTCAGAAAGGGAGAAAATATTTGCAAATGAAGCAACTGACAAAGGATTAATTTCCAAAATATACAAGCAGCTCATGCAGCTCAATATTAAAAAAACAAACAACCCAATCCAAAAATGGGCAGAAGACCTAAATAGACATTTCTCCAAAGAAGATACACAGATTGTCAACAAACGCATGAAAGGATGCTCAACACCACTAATCATTAGAGAAATGCAAATCAAAACTACAATGAGGTATCACCTCACACTGGTCAGAATGGCCATCATCAAAAAATCTACAAACAGTAAATGCTGGAGAGAGTGTGGAGAAAAGGGAACCCTCTTGCACTGTTGGTGGGAATGTAAATTGATACAGTCACTATGGAGAACAGTATGGATGTTCCTTAAAAAACTAAAAATAGAACTACCATATGACCCAGCAATCCCACTACTGGGCATATACCCTGAGAAAACCATAATTCAAAAAGAGTCATGTACCACAATGTTGATTGCAGTGCTATTTACAATAGCCAGGACATGGAAGCAAGCTAAGTGTCCATCGACAGATGAATGGATAAAGATGTGGCACATATATACAATGGAATATTACTCAGCCATAAAAAGAAACAAAACGGAGTTATTTGTAGTCAAGTGGATGGACCTAGAGTCTGTCCATACAGAGTGAAGTAAGTCAGAAAGAGAAAAAGAAATACCGTATGCTAACACATATATATGGAATATATATTTTTTAAAAAAATGGTTCTGAAGAACCTAGGGGCAGGACAGGAATAAAGACACAGATGTAGAGAATGGACTTGAGGACACAGGGAGGCGGGAGGGTAAGCTGGGGCGAAGTGAGAGAGTGGCACTGACAAATATACACTACCAAATGTAAAATAGCTAGTGGGAAGCAGTCACATAGCATTGGGAGATCAACTCAGGTGCTTTGTGACCACCTAGAGGGGTGGGATAGGGAGGATGGGAGGGAGATGCAAGAGGGTGAGGATATGGGGATATATGTATACGTATAGCTGATTCACTTTGCTGTACAGCAGAAACTAACACAACACTTTAAAACAATTATACTCCAATAAAGATGTTAAAAAAAATAAAGAAAAATAAATAAAAGAAAAGCTTGCTTCCTTCAATAGGACATTTTCTAGTTCCCCTTCTTGCCTGAAACTCTACAAATAGCAACCCTTTTTCTCAGCGAGTATATCCTGAATGCTATAAGAAAAATCATTATTTTAATAGTTATTTATGACAATTGCATGTATGAAAAGTTCTACTTACTACTCTGGTGTGGGTAAATGAAAAGAGGAAAATGAGTACTTCTAGGAAGAGAGGATAAGGAGCCTAGAGGCTGCCACTCAGCTGATGCCAAGTTCTTTGCATGGTCAAGGTCAGCTACCTTCATCCTGCTAGGAACATGGAAGGCAAAGATAGCAATAGTTCCAAGCTCCTTTCTGTTTTAGTATCTTCCTGAGGGGAAAGGGGGTTTTAATAAATTCCCAGCATATACTCACTTGCTCTCCAATTGAATCTGTAGCTTTAAGAAAGACAGTTCTAACAGTGGTAGTTATTTGGACTTTTCAGAATGGTGTTATTTAATGCCAGTCGTATCAATCCAATTTCTTCTAATTTTCTCAGAGCATTAATTACTTCAATCTTTTCTTCCCTCTCTGTTTCTATGCCCAGACTTTCCAGAGAGCAGCTTTGTTCCATGGAGAGCAGAATGGCCCCTAAGTCTGAGTAACTGACTTATACATAAAAAGGAGGTTCTTTATTGCACCATTTGTTTCATCGGACTGCAAATTCGGCAGCACTTTGTTCAAGCACTCAGTGTGAGTGCTGGTAAAGTGCTGATATTTGGCACATAAGCTCCAAGCACAGGTATTCTGTGCATCGTTCAAAGGTCCAAATAGCAGTCAGACTCTAGTTGCCTCCTCTTAAATGCCTTTAAAATGTTTACAAGTCATACATTCTGCCACATAATCTTATGTCCTGTTTATTGTGAATCTACATCTGTATAATTGTCTCATGCTTCTTTACTGAACTTTAAATTATGTCTTTATATACTCTTGAACCTAAGACAGTACTGAGAACAAAGTTGGTGCCACATATTTCATTTACTTGAAACCAGAAAAGCGCTTGTCAGAATATAATTTTTATGACAAACTTATGATGTTTATTAGTATTGAGAAATAGTAACTATGACTTAAATAGATAATGAACATAAGTAGATAATGATAAACACAAATGGGTAATGAACAGCAGGAGGAAAACCCCTTTCACTTGAAATCTTTCTGCCCTTCCCTACATAATGGACCCACTTACCTATAAATATAACCCATAACACTTTCTTTTTCCTGAATAATTCAAAATTACTTACTAGAATTTATCTGCACTGAAGACAGCAAAAATTACAATCCAAAATGTATTTAGTATGATGTCAAGTCATTTCTTCCAGATATAGAAACAACCAGTGATGAATTTCCAGTCATCACTGATGAAAGGACTGATGTCACCCAGATGCCACATCTTGTGTTTCGGGACCATTATACCTTCAGTGTGTCTATGGCGGACCCTCTTGGAATCAGAGGCTAATTATTTCCTGAAGTAAACGCCTGTTGTTGTCCCAATGCTTTAGAGACTATAAGCCTACAAGGAATCAGGAAATGTTTCCAACTTACTTTTTAAAAACACACCAAAAAGTAGTCTTTTGAGTATGGTTTACACTTGCTAATAAAGTTAGCAAGTGTAAGTTTGCTTACCATCCAAACTGAAGCACTTTGGAGCAAAGGAAAGGATAATTAATAAGTTTACCAAGAAAATAGGCATAAACTAAGACTGTCCCAGGCAAAATGGCTTCCATGGTCATCCTACTCATAAATACACTTTTGCCACAATATCAAGGAAAGGTAATTTGTGCCTAAAAGTATATTATTGCTCTAAGAGTACCATGATTTTCATCAAAATTTTGCAGTCTTTTACTGTCTGCATCACTTTCTCCTGACTGCTGTAATCCAAATGTCAGTCAAATACGTAGAACTCACAAAGATGCACAACAGAAAACTCAAAATCTGAGCTGTCCAACATTGGATGTGACTTCCTGATATTGCCGGAGTCTGTCCTGCAAGGCATGCAGAGAAAGGATGCCAAATGGGGAACTTGACCTCTTTCAACACTCTATCTCTCCCACCCCAAACAATAGAGTGAGAAATAGAATCAATTGTTTTGTCTAGACAGTATCAATCAATGTCATCCATTAAAAAATGAACAAGCGTGGAAACTAATAGTGAGAAAGTGAACTTGAAGTGCTCACAATTAACTAATTTCACACATATCACCACATAGAGAAGCTCAAAATTAATGTTAATTCTTGCTAATGCCTTCAACGTAGGTGGCTTTTATAAACCACAACCCCTGCATAGGCAGAGCCCCCAAAAGCCATTTTGATTCTAGAGTTTGAATCTTTTGGGAAAATAAATAGAGTAAAAATATTTTTATCCCACATAGCTGAATTTAAAACATGAATCTTGTTTTGTAATTGAAAAAAAGATATCGAGTTTGAAATGCTTTTGCTTCAAGACCTCAGGGAAATTATTGCATTCGTTTTGGATGACTGTTCTGTCCAAATGAATGTGCACAGGTCTCAAGAGCTAAGGTGCTCTTGAGGCACAGACAAAAGAAGGCAACGACTCCATTCTCCTGGGTAGCCTCGCCTCCTGTGATGCAGAAGGAGAGAGACTAGATCCCAATCTAAATCGGGCACATTCAATATCTTTGTACTAGAGAAGGCATAAAAGACTTGTCAAGGTCAACTTCCGGTTTTAGTTACACTCAGTATCAGTTGTTACTATTCCAGGGTCTGGCTGATGATAGAATATTATAATAGCTTCTGGGGGAAAATGTAACTGAATCACTATAGCTTAGTTAATGTTCTTCACAAAAGGCTTATATACTTTCAATTCTGTAGTCAGAGAGTTTTCATTCTAGAAAGATTGGAAAGAGCTTGCAGAATAGGAGTGTTACCATGCACTCCTTTGTAAGAAGAAGCTTAAGTACAAATAGATTTCGGGTTTACTTAAGGTCACCCTGTGTGTGTGGCAGAGCTAAGGATGTACAATATGGGTACCTTCTGTTTTGTTACGCTACAGGGAAGTGAAGGATATTTTTCGGCATTTCAAGAACATTCCTGCAATGTTTTCGGTGAAGAGCACATTGTATGTTTTAATATATCACCTTGATCAGTGGTTCACAAAGTGTGGTCTCCAGACCAGCAGCATCAACATCTCTGGGGAACTTATTAGAAGTGCAAAGGTTTTGCCCCCCCTCCCAGATCTCTGTGTGGAGCCCCCAAAATCTGCTTTAACGAACATTCCAGCTCATTCTGAAGCATGCTAAAATCTGAAAACTACTGAACTAGTTTCCCAGTACCTATATGATTGGCAACATATTTAGGAGAGTCCCTTCCCACCTCTAATTTAAAAAAAGAAACAACTTTGAAATCAGGGTAATCTGCTCACTTAATGGGTCTAAAGGGTGAGGAAATAGCTGAAATTCATCATTTATCCATTTCATTTATTCAAACTGACCAATTCTAAACTTCATCCTATAAGTCACCTGTCTGTGTTTTAGGGATGGGGGAAGAAGAAACCAAAAGAAAGTATAAGGTAGGATTTCATCCTTGAGGAGCTCAAGTAATACCAAGATAAAGAAGAAACTACACTTAACAATACTTTCAAAGTGGTACTTGGTAAAGCCACTATTATCTAGTCATTAACTGAGACCCTCCCTGCCATCCTCCAGGTAAGATACTTTAGAATTCCATAGCTTATGAAAGCTTCCAGCTCTTCCCAAGATTCCGGAAAATTGTTCTTGTGGTCACGTCTGTCTCTTGATAGCTGATCTCTCCAGTCCTTGATCGTTTGGTCTTGATGTGAAACACAGTGCCCTTCAAATTCTAAAGATCAAAGTAAAGTAAAATATAAAACACTTGCCCATGTTATTCATGAACGCAGTTAGTTTCAGCTGGAGATTTGAGGGTGATGAAAACGGGTTCTATACTGAAGCAAAGAGATTCCAGCCACGGAAAGGATTTTCCTGTACCTAAAAAGTGTTTATGGTTTTCCTCTGACTTTATCCCTCCCAGGACCCAGCCCTCCAGACTCCTGACTCCCCTCACTTCACACTTACCCCTTCTTTTGCTTCCTTTGTTGCTCATCTTCCTGCTTGCCACCATGCCCACGAGTTCCAGTTCCTCACCCCGAACAAGGTTTTTTTTTTCTGTAAACAAGTAAATCTTCTCTAAGAGATATATTTGTGCTACATGTTCATAATAAACAGATTCATCTCTTAAAACAAATAAAAAGGGAATACTCAAAATCCACTTGGTGATTAGAAGAACAATTGTACTTGAGATATTAACAGGAATTTTAAATGGACAAATTGATAAACACTTACTCAAGAAAATCTTTATCAGCTGTGTCCTGAGTACAGCAGAGTCTATGCAGATGCATAAGATACTGCCTTTGCTTTTATAGAGCTTAAGAAGGAGTTAAGTACTTACTGGGAAAGGATTTGGGAGGAAGAAAGGGATTCCCACAAATGTTGGGTAAATTGCTATGAATTTTCTACAAAATAATAACAGAAATGCACCTCCCAACATATTTCAATAATTCCATAGCTTCAAAGAAGTCTGTGTTTGAAGCATGACGCTGAGAAAATGTTCAGGACTCCAAATTTAGACCATTTGCTTAGTGGTGATAGTTGAATCCACAGGAGTCTATTCAAATGGCTAGAGAGAATATAGAAAGAATGTGCTCTGAGGAAAGAAACGCTCTATCTACAGAGGATATGAAGTAAAGGAGCCGATGAAATATTATCAGAGGTACAAATTCAAAATAATACGAGGAGGATAATATTAAGAATAGCACAGTTGTTCCTAATGATGAATGCTGCAGAGGTTAAGGAGACTGAAAATCCATATGAAATCTATTGTCTCAAATGAACTGAAAGTCATTGAACTTGTACAGAAGGTACCATAGAGCAAAGAGTTTGAAAATCATATTGGCAGGGCTAATGGGTTGGAAATAAAAACTCAAAAACAGTAAGTTTACCCTATTCTGCCCAATCCCCACTTTAACACTCTTGGGAGATAAGGTAGGAATTTGATTGCCTAATAATCTAAAGATAATGAATTTTCCATGAAAAAAGGCTTTTTGACAAAATTTTTTGAAATAATTTATATTATCAAAAGCCAACCAGGACATACCGTTGTCCATGGCAAACTAGGTGAGGCTTAACCAAGCCCTTTTCGTACCAAGCAAGAGGATAATGGAATCACTATATCAACGTGGCTTTGATGACGCCATCAAGTTTTTACTTGAAGAAAGTTGGTTTGAAAGAATGCTTAAAACTTTATAACGTAAAACATATTTCAGAGAGCTCTTGATGGAGGTTTCTGATTAAATCCTTTTTAAAAAGTGAAAAGAAAAAAAAAAAAAAACCCGTCATCAATAGTTAAGAGTTAGACAAAACACGAAACATGTAAACAACTCTTTGCAGGCACTGAACAGCAACTGGAGCATAGCTGCAATCCTTGAGAGAAGGAGAGAAGAGAAGGTCAGCCCTATGCTCTTCCTAGCTCTCCTGGAGGGCATCTTCCAAACCTCAGTGCAGGAAAATAGAGTCCAAACAAAGGGCAGTGGTTCTTACTGGCAAGAAGATGCAAGTCTTTGGGGTTTCCAGGGCAGGTAGGATTTGAAGAGAGTGTCCTCAAACAATAGAGAACACTAGAGTAGGAACTCCAAATATCTGTGTTAACAATTCCCTTCAGGTCCGTGGCTGACCTCTAAGCTGTATAGCCACTGGGCAAAATTCCAAGAGGCCCAGGAGAGAACACCACACAAGTCTGGGGAGATAGAGGTTGGAGTTTGGGCTAAACCAAGGTGCAGAGACCTTAGTGAACAATCTAGTCTTTGATTCCAAGCCCAGAAAGGTCACACCTTAGAAGAAGGGGCAAAACAAAACAGACTTGCTCCAACAAAGTCTAAAATCAGAGTGATCTGCCAATAATTTAACTGACTGTCAGAACAAGATTTATACCTCTTAAAAGGAAGACATGATAGTGTGGAGCCTGACAATATCATCCAAAATGTAATTAAGCAGGAAAGGGTGATAAAAGAGATTTTAAAAATTAATGAGATTCAGAGATGATGCATGTGTAGGAGTTAGTATGTAACATAATTAATGTGATAAAGGAAACAATGTGATAAGGAAAATGTAGACAAATTAGATAAAAAATGGAATATTTAAATGCAGAATTTGAATCTAAAAAAATTAAATGGGAATTCTAGAACTGCATCTTGCAATAACTAAAAAATATCTAAAATGAAGAACTCATTGATTGAATAAGTTGAACCGTAGACCAGCACAGAAGACAGGATTAGTGCATGCAAAGACAGTTTAATAGAAAGTGTCAAAACTGAAGCACAGAGAGAAAAAGAATGGAAAGAATAGATCATGTAGGACATTCTCTCAAAGTCTGACACCTTTCACTGGAGTTCCAAAAGGTGATATGAGAGGAGACGGAAGGAACAATTGAGAAATATTAGCAAAGAATTTTTCAAGTCTGCTGAGAGATATCAACCTACAGATTCGGGCTCACTGAACTCTACAACAGGACAAATACAAACAAAATCACCCCGAAGCACGGCATAATCAATTGCTGAAAATCAAAACAAGAGAAAATCTTAAAAGCAACCAGGAAGAGAGGCACAGTATTGAGTGCTTCCAAAGGAGCCGGAAGACGACTGACTTTCCCCATCTTCTCCTATTTTCTTCCTCCCTCCCCCTGTGCTGGGCAGCCCACAATCCCCACCCCTTTCACTAGCAAATAATTCTCCGATATCACTTGTCCTCATAGGCCCCACATTTTAAAGATTTTGTCAAAGACAGATGGACAGAAAAATGAGAAGACTAAAGAAATATTCCTGGACCAGAAAGCTTCAGTCCAGATGGCCGCAAGCTTCACAAGTTCACCTTTGTCCGTGGCCACTCACCTAGTGCCTAGGACAATATAGGCCATGGAGGGATGATTCCATCAAATTTTAAATTATGAAATGAATGATGAGTATTAAAATCTGAGTCTAATAGACTATGACCAAAAATTACGGAAGTAAACTGTACTATAAATCAGGAGTATATTATTAAACGTTATTTAACACTATAAACATCATTTAAACATTATATAAATACTATAAAACAATATTTATAAGTGCTCTAAATCCATTCTGAAAGACTTGTATGAGAAAGAAATCAAGATTCCTAATAAGAGTCTACCTGATATGGAAATCTGTCTGACACTTGCAAATATTATAATAAATCATTTTTTTTAATGTCAGGTTTTTATAATTTGTCTTTCTAGACAATCACATTTCAAGCAAGGAAATTGTTTTCTAGATATTTTGTCATGTACTTGAAATTGCTTTAAAATTGTCTTTCAATGTAAGGCAAATCACTTGGCAAGGCACATTCTTTAAAGTTAAAAAATGGCGGGGGAGGAGTGGTGGAATGGCAAAAAAATTTTAAATTGAAGTTCCACCCATGGTATTACATGCTCTTTGATCTTGCCCTCAAACAGTAGAGACTGAGGAAGCATCACTAAGATTGATCTTAATCTTTAAAGAATATAGTTGAACATAAATGGCTTGAATATCAGAGAAAAGAAGACAGTTCACCATCTCATGCTAGTAGTATCTAATAGCAGTAATATGACTAACAGTTGGAGGGTCTCTCCCAGAATAATCAGAGTAAATTTGGACCTGCTGAAAAGAGTACATTGGTTCAAACTTCCGAGTTTAGTTATAGAGTAATATTTTTACTTTTTATTGAAGTATAGTTTACTTACAATATTATATTAGTTTCAGGTGTAAAAATATTGATTCACTATTTTTATAGATTATACTTAGCCCAGGATTCTTTTTAATTTAAAGCTAAGATGACACACACACACACACAAATAATACAGGTAATTAGATTTTTTAAAGTTGAAAACTTATATTACAATAACTCATTGTTAGCTTTTAATTATATTGTTTCTTTGATAATCCTAGACAATTTATTTATACCATATGTTTCTGTTTGAAGACACTTAAGTTACCTCTGTAGTAGTACATCTATTATACATAGAGAAACCAGTGGTATGAACATTTGACACTGGCCACAATTTCACCCCTCTGATAGTCCCTCTGGGAAAAAGTGTTATTTCTGATATTTTTATTCATTTTGTTTGCAGACCTCTTATTATATGTTATGTTGGCCACAGTGCTATACAAGGTACAAAGATAAATGAGACAAATTTCTGCCCTCAGAGTTCAGAGTCTACTGGAAGAGAAAGACAAATTATAACATTTGATATTATATAACATTTTATTGATACTGATGTAATGCTGTGCTTTGAGAGAGGTAATTACAGACAGAGCACCTGATCCAGCAGGATGGGTGTGAGAGGACTCAGGACTCCATGGCAAGAATGAACACTGGAACTACATCTTGAAGGCTGAGCAAAAGCCAGCTCAGTATGAGTGCTGGCGGAGGGGCGCAGGGGTGGCGTGTTGAAAGAAGGGTAACCGTTTCAAGAAGGATCATGCACAAAACATACAGAAGGAGACTGGTAGGCCATCTATTATAGTCTGTCAGCTGGGAACAAACAAATAGGTGCATATAGGCCAAAGCTGGCTTGGCATAGAATTTTGCCACCGTTCAACATAAATATTCATGGAATGATATAGATACATATGTCTATACTGGCTAACAAAACCGTAGTCTAGTATAATGTGACTATTACACAATATGTTTGCAATGAATAAAACTTTCAGATGCTCTGGAAATTTTCTCCAACCTACCTTCTTTTAAAACCCTGTGATAGAGATTTTGTCGTAAATCATGCTAAATACTCCACTCATCTAGTTATACACTGTAACTACCTTCTTTATAAAGTAAGAGGACTGCAAGGGTCCTATTCAAGATAGTAAATTGCGATACAAATATTGAAGGTTATTCATGTGTGGAAGGAAGTACTTAGCACTATTACTTCTCCACAGTCATTACGATTGAACCTCTTGGGAGTCAAGGAAACATCAATTTCCTCTGTAGTTTTCCTGGGTAACCTAGATGTTGCTCCATTTGGGCTTTTGATTAATAACAGAAGACTACCCAGCTCCCACAGCTTTTCCCTTGTCTCAAACCACCTTATTTTAGGGTCACAGATGTATGTCCGTATTTGATGGAAAGCTGTTTTATTCCTAAACATCGGGGAGAAGGTAAACACTGCTTTTTTTAAAATAGTAAGAATCAGTGCAACCTGCCAACCATTGTTATTCATAATGACTTAAACACAAGTCCCTTTACATTCCTATTTCAAACTCAATTTGCTTACCATTCAGGTAAAAAAGTTAAGTTGCCAGAATAGATAAATGATAGAGTGGCACTGGATAAAGGCAGGAGTGAGAGGCACTTTATACTTTCAGATGATCAAGCCCTTCTATTTAACGCTGGGGTTTATGTTTAGGATAGTTTGTGATTCCTTTCTCTATAAATTCCACTACCATAATCACCAGCTCTAAGCAGAACTGGGTTCTTAGTTACATTTTATTTGTATAATCAGATGCATCTAATAGAAAAATGGCAATCCTGCTTTCAGGATTGGTAAATGTTGCCATTCTGGCTTGAAAAGGGTTTTGTTGTTGTTGTTGTTACTGTTATTTTTAACAAAATTAGGAAAGGAATAGGATAGATTTGAAGTCTAACATATTTAGCATATTTATTCAAATATTCTTGAAATTTCTGAACCCAGTTGTCATGAAGAACTGTGTACCTTTAAATGATCACAGCTGTGACTGAACGGATAACAGACAGCTGATCAGTGAAACACAAAATAGATTACATACCGGAAAGAATCATAGATCATCTCCTTAAACATCCTTAGTTTGTAAGTAAAGAAACCGACCAGAAAGGATATGTGATATTTCAAATGTCACAGTGGTTGAGTTAGGATGCTGGATGATTCCATAACCTAACCTTTGAGCTAGTGTGCTTGGTATACACACATTAGACTAGCATTAGTTTACAAATATTGGTGGCTAGAAGTAATATGCAGCACTGCATTTATCCATTCGTCATCTCCTTTTCAATTCTTCAGAAGGGTCTAATGACATACAAAGGCATTTTGCAAAAGAAGAGATTAACATACACAGAAAATAAAAGCTTTAAATTGTATGAAGGCAATCACACCAAGTGTTCCTTACTTCTTGCGGTACCAATATCACCTAAATCCACGCTATTTCAATCATTATCATTCTTTCAGTGTTTATGAGAGTTATAGTGTATTATAGTATGTCTTATTTTAGTGAATTAATTTTATATTTCCTTCCAGAGGCCCCAAAGATTCCAATACCTTTCTTTAAGTACCTCACAAGACTCCATACAGGAGAGTCGAAGTATTAAGCAATTGAAATGTCAACTGAAAAAAATGCACAACCTAAAAGTTGAGAATTATGTTTTATCTGGCAGGCAAAACTGAGGATTTAAGCCTGGGACTCACGCTCTCAGGTAGCTCTGAGGGACTCCTCTGAAGAGGTAAGGGAGGAGCCAGGATATACAGGAGTTTTTGCAACAAAGACCACGTAATCGGAACATCAAAAGATTACTGTTAATTAAAGAAAACCAGACGTCTCAGGTTAATGAATTTAGCCCTTTTCTGTGTATGGTAAAATACAAAAGTCTGGGCTCACTGAAATCATTCCTTTGATGTGCACCTCAGCTATCTGGGCCAGTATCCTGTGTTTTCCCATCCTGAGTCTCCTCAGGGTCATTGCCGGGTGGGCTGCAGTGGCCGAGGGCTTGATGGCGGGCATCCTGTTTCTATCTTGAGTTCCCTCAGGGCTCACCGTCGAAGTGGCTGTAATATGATGGCTTGATGGCTGTAACATCCTTTGTTTACTGATATGGCAGGCAACGTTTTTTCATTGACAGAAATAATGTGAAAATATTGCATGTCTCTTACTTCTAAAGGCATTGTTTTTAATGTAAAAATTTTTGGCCATCAGAGCAAAAATGAATAGCTACTACAATTCTACCTCAAACTTAATTGGGGTGGGTTTCTTTTAGCAGTAAGTAGAATGCATCTGGTCATTGCTAGATGATTGGATTGAATTCATTTCAAGCAATCCCATAGGTGAGCGGTAGCAATGTCAGTATCAGACATTCATCAGCATGCTATAATTTTCAAAGAAAAGAGACTTCAGTTTCCATTGTGGGCAGTCAATTAACTTTTATGAGTTCTTGTGACACCAATAAAACCTCTGACTCCACCCCCAAGAGCTCATGTAACAAGATTGAGTAAAATCAATCTAAAAAAATTAACTTTGATAACCAAGGAAACATAAAAACCAGTGTTTTCAAGTAGGAAGTTGAATACATGAATTTATAATTTCACTTAGCAATTCAAAATGAAAGGTCAAATCGTGTCCCTGGGCGAGGAAGTAGGAATGACTATTGCTAAACAGTAATTTAATAAGTGAATAAATGGCCAACTAATCTTGCAGTCATGGTAACTGATTTCTCTATGACTATACTGAAAACAGATTTGCCTGAAAAAGTAAAAGCTCTCATTTTATTCATACAGCCTAGATTTCACATAAGACAAGACAGACATAAACAAGCATTTGCTGCTAATGTTTTCAATATTTGCTATTGAGAAAATGATACTGAAGATGTCTGTAGGAATGGTGAATATTTGATTAACCACTGTACACTCTGATTATTTTTTTCCAAGCAGTAAATAGGCATATATTAAACTACAAAGCATAAAATTTCAAACTAGGATCACAAGCTGTGTTTTCTGAATCTGCTGATATTAGAAACAAATTTGTGTGACGAGTCTACCTATAAAACAAAGGTTTCTGCTTAGATTTAGAAAAGACAAAGATGAAAGGTAGATTTGGACATTCAGATAGGCCACATAGAGAAAGCAGCATTCTAATGGCATCTAAACATATACTACATTATGCATATTACATATTGTATATATCCTTAAATTAAATATATATATCCTTAAAGAGAACTGGTAAATGCCATAGCAATGCATAAAATTCTGAGGCTATGAGGTTAGCACAAGGATAGTAAATACTAAAACTTAGAACAAATTTAGGATTTATTAGGATTCATGATAAAATGTATGCTATGTATCCAAAGACCCCCATCCCTTCCTGTTTTAAATAGGTTCTAATGGGGGAATTCTCTGGCGGTTCAGTGGTTAGGACTCCGTGCTTCCACTGCCGAGGGCCTGGGTTCAAGCCCTGGTTGGGGAATTAAGATCCCACAAGCCGGGCTTCCCTGGTGGCGCAGTGGTTGAGAATCTGCCTGCTAATGCAGGGGACACGGGTTCGATCCCTGGTCTGGGAAGATCCCGCATGCCGCGGAGCAACTGGGCCCGTGAGCCACAACAGCTGAGCCTGCGCATCTGGAGCCTGTGCTCCGCAACAAGAGAGGCCGCAATAGTGAGAGGCCCGCGCACCGCGATGAAGAGTGGCCCCCGCTTGCCACAACTAGAGAAAGCCCTCACACAGAAACGAAGACCCAACACAGCCAAAATAATAATAAATAAATAAATAATTATTTTTTAAAACAAAAAGATCCCAGAAGCCATGGAGCAGGAAAAGAAAGTAAGTTCTAATGGAATGCTTAGTAGAACAAAGATTTTTTTTTTTTTTAACTGAAAGATGAGCTATTTCTTGCAGTGGCTGTAGAGGTGTGTGGATCAAGAAAAGAGATGAAAAAATTTTAGGACATTGAAATATCTGTAGGTTCATAGGAATATTCCAGTCAAGAAGAAGAACCTTATGATGCAAAAGACAGAATGAAACTGTAAGACAAGTAGGAGTAAACAGTTCTCATGTAGAAGGGACCCGGTACATCATGTTTAGTTTGCAGATAATGAAACCATAGAAATATAGCTTAGCTCCAGAAATAGTCCTAGAACCCTCACTGCACAATCCTTACTTCAATGTGCTTGTAATTACACTGAGCAAAAGGGTTGTTTTTTTTTGAGGGGCGGGTTGTTTGCTTGTTTTTTTAACTTTCTTAGTCCCTGAGACAGTAGGATGTTATGATCTTACTTCTGAGGCAGGAAAACAAACAGCTATATCTTAAGGCATTCTTTTCTCCACCAGGGCCTGGTCTAGCTACAAAACTCAACTGATAAGGTTCCTAAAGGCAGAATTCCAGTGAAAAGGAACTTTCCCCCATCTACTTCAACCTGAAAGGAGTAATCAAATTTGAAACGACAAAGATAATGTTTCTTTAAACAGGTTTACTCCATAAATAAATGTATCAGATTTCTTAGTCAATTTTTCTCTCCCTGAAAGATAAACTGTGATAATCCCATGAAACGAAACCAGTTAGAGTCATTGAAAAACACAATTTTTCATGTCCAAAAAAACCTTGGGAGAAGACATATGGGGCTTTGGAATATAAAGAAAAAGAACTGTTCTAAGAAATGGAGGCAAAGCAAGTGACCCAACTACAGCACAGATATTAAAATTTTTTGTCAAGCATAAGTTATGGAATCAGGTAAATATGGAATCAGGTAAATATGAGACACATTTCCTGTTGTCACAGAACTTAGGAGGAAGCTAAACAAGTAGTCCAGTAATTAGAACAAAGGATGCTATATGTACACCAAAGGAAACCATAAAGGAAACGAAAAGACAACTTACGGACTGGGAGAAGATATTTGCAAATGATGCAACCGACAAGAGCTTAATTTCCAAAATATACAAACAACTCATACAATTTCAACAACAACAAAAAACCCCCAAACAGCCCAATGAAAAAACAGGCAGAAGACCTACATAGACATTTCTCCAAAGAAGACATACAGATGGCCAATGGGCACATGAAAAGATGCTCATCATTGCTAATTATAGAGAAATGCAAATCAAAACTACAATGAGGTACCACCTCACACCAGTCCGAATGGCCACCATTAAAAATTCTACAAATAATAAATGTTGGAGAGAGTGTGGAGAAAAGGGAACCCTCTTACACTGTTGGTGGGAATGTAAATTGGTGCAGCCACTGTGGAGGACAGTATGGAAGTTCCTCAAAAAACTAAGAGTTATAATATGATCCAGCAATCCCACTCCTGAGCATATACCCAGACAAACCTATAGTTCAAAAAGATACACACACCCCTATGTTCATAGCACCACTATTTACAATAGCCAAGACATGGAAACAACCTATATGTCGATTGACAGAAGAATAGATAAAGAAGATGTGGTTTATATATGTATACAATGGAATATTAGTCATAAAAAAAAGAATGAAATAAAGCCAAGTGCAACAACATGGATGGACCTAGAGATTATCATACTAAACAAAGTAAGTCAGAAAGAGAAAGACAGATACCATATCACTTATATGTGAAATCTAAAATATGACACAAATGAACATACCTATAACACAGAAACAGACTCACAGACGTAGAAAACAGACTTGTGGTTGCCAAGGGGGTAAGGGTGGGGGAGGGAAGGATTGGGAGTTTGGGATTAGCAGATGCAAACTAGTATATATAAGATGGATAAACAACAAGGTCCTATTGTATAGCACAGGGAACTATAATCAATATCCTATTCAGAATGGAAAAGAATATGAAAAGTAACTGAGTCACTTTGCTGTACAGCAGAAATTTACACAACACTGTAAATCAACTATACTTGAATTAAAAAAAAAAAAAAAGGACGCTGTATGGAGAACTATAGCCAGAAACCTGACAGGGTAGTAACTGAACTTTATTGCACATTAGAATCACTGGGGACTTGTTAAGAAAACACAAATAGATGTTCCCCAAACTCACAGTTTTTGTTTATTTGTTTGTTTGTTTTTTGTTTTTATTAATTAATTAATTTATTTATTTATGGCTGTGTTGGGTCTTCGTTGCTGCACACAGGCTTTCTCTATTTGCGGTGAGTGGGAGCTACTCTTCTTTGCAGTGTGCTGGCTTCTCATTGCAGTGGCTTCTCTTGTTGTGGAGCACGGGCTCTAGGTGCATGGGCTTCAGTAGTTGTGGTGCATGGGCTTAGTTGCTCCATGGCATGGGGGATCTTCCTGGACCAGGGCTCGAACCCGTGTCCCCTGCATTGGCAGGCAGATTCTTAACCACTGCACCACGAGGGAAGCCCCAAACTCACTGTTTTTGATGTAGCAGGTCTTGAATGAGGCCAGTAAATTTTTATTTCTAACAATTCCCCAAATGATGCTCAACTTAGACTTACACTTTGAGAAGCACTTTCTAAGGAAGCAAGGAAATTCTCCTAGAAGTTTAAGCTTATTTAAGTTATATGATATGGGAAAGCTGAGTATAAAGTACAATTATATACTTATTTTAAGCTATGGCTATCTAATAGAAACAAAGTAGCTCAAAAACAGTCATTAAGTAAAACTTCTGTTCCTGCCCATGAACCAATTCCACTTCTGCCCAAGATGAAATAACTGATACCCAAGTAATTCTTCCAAGGTGAACAATAGTAAAATGTGACAAAATATATGAGGAATATTTTCCGATGTTGGACAACAGGCAGCATAAGATTATTATCTCTCGAGAGGAAAATCCCTCAGAGAGGAAAATACATGAGATGAACCAGACAATGACCTTAACTTGTTGGCTGGGGCACATTCCTGATTGAGGTGTAAGGTGGCCCTATGGGTCTCAATAAGCTGATAAGGCAGAAATCATACTGATATTGCCACATTGGCTGAATAGGGCAGGTTATCAAAGAGAAGAGAGCTACCAAAAAAAAAAAAAAATCTTTGTATGACTCCTCTTAAGATTTCAGCCAAATGCTAATATGCACATGCATAGGACAAAGATAAGTGAGGTCTTCCAGGGACTAATTTCTAGGGATCTATGATCTGAATGGAGATCCTAGAGCTGTACAGGAAGACAGAGAAATTTTAACGAGCCAGAACAGAGAAACCTTGCTGAATACACACAGGCCTAAATTAAGAGCTACTCTAAAAGCACCCTTAAAAAGCTTAAAAACAAACTTCAAAAGATCAGTTACCAGTGAGGTTAACTGCCGACCTGAACAATATGAGGGTGTTGTGCCAGCTTTAGCCTATTGATAACCAGTGTTGTGGCTGGACTGGCCCTTCAGGTTCTTGTTTGCAGTTGCAAGTGGCCCTCAGCAATAACCATCAGGAAACTTTGAAAAAAGGATGAGGTTTATTACTCACAGGCCCTGGAGAGTACCATGGCATGCCTGGGGCCACAGGGCAAGGTTGTGGGTAGAGAGAAAGAGAGCTTGGGCTTCTGGTTCTTTTATTGAGGCTGAGGGTGGAGGCCTAAGAGTTTTGCAGGTTCACTTTTTGTTGGTGAATTTAAAACATAAGAGTGGGAATTTAAAACACAAAAAGAGAAAAACAAGCACCCCAAGTGGTGAGTTACGTAAATCAACCAAAATCTCTAAAACAAAGAAGCCTGATTAGGGGGCTGGATGGAGGGAGCGGTGGTTACTGCCTCTTTATCTAGTTCTGTGGCTGATATTGTGTTTATTTGAAAGAGCCATCTATGAAATGGATACCTCAACAATCAAAGTATAAGTCAGACACACAACCTTTCAAAAAAGAAAAACCAATTGTCAGGCTTATGCTGCAGAAGGGACAAAATAATTGCAGATGCCATGGATGTTAAACGGATGTTAAAGGGATAATGAGGGTGTCTTATGGATAACTTTATGACAATGAATTTAACAACTTAGAAAAATGGTCAAATTCCTTGAAAGACAAAACTTACCAAAACTGAGAAAATATGAAATAGAAAATCTAAATAGACTTATTCTTATTATGGTAACTGCAATAATAAAAAAATTTCCACCAAGAGAACACCACATCCAGAATTAGTGAATTATATCAAATACTTAAGAAAGAAATAATACCAATTTTACATAATGTCCTTCAGTAGAAGTGGGGAGGATGGAATATTCCCAGACTGTTTGGAGGTCAGCATAATTCTGATACCAAAAGCAAAGATATTACAAGCAGAGAAAACTGCAGACCAATATGTATCATGAACATATATAAAAATCCTTAACAAGTTTAGCATATTAATTTAGCCAAATGGTGTTTATCATAGGAATGAAAAATTGGCTTCACATTTGAAAATCAGTGTAAGTCAGCACAATACCAGGTTAAAGGGAAAAGCCACATGGTCATCTCATCAGATATAGAAAGGACTTGACAAAATTATGTACCAGTCATGATAAAAGTTCACAGCAAATTAGGAATAACATGGAATTTCCTCAATCTGATAAGTCATATCTATAAAAAACCTACAACTTACTTAATGGTGCAACACTGAACACTTTTTATCTTAAGATCAAGAATAAAGAAAGGGTATGTGCTTTCATCATTTCTATTCATTACCATATATCATTTCTACTCACTATCTTCCATGGTCTTATATAATGCAACAAGGCAAGAAAAATATAAACTGCATTAAAAAGTAAAATTGTCTCTATTTGCAGATATGAATTTTTATATGAAAATATCTGAGGTAATCTATGAAACAACTACTAAGTGAATTTAGCAAGTTCTCTACACAAGTCAATAAGCAAAATCAATTTGTGTCCACATACTTGCACCATACAGTTATAAAATAAAATCCAAAAATTTTACTTACAATAACATCTAAACAAAATACTTAGGAATAAATTCAACCAAATATCCAAAGGCTTATATACTGAAAACTACAAAGAATTGCCCAGAGAAATTAAGGAACTAGGTAAATGAAGGGATGTATCAAATTCATGGATTGAAACACTCAATACTGTTAACCCATTAATTCTCTCCAAAATAGATTGGAATACACTCTAATTACAATCCCAGAAGGATTTTATCAAAATTATCAAGCTATTTCCAAAATTTAAATGGAAATGCAAAGAGCCTATATTAGTCAAAGTGATTTTGACAAAAATCATTGGAAGACACTGTCATTTCAAGACTTACTATTAAGGTACAGTAATTAAGATATTGTGGTGTTGGCATAAGGATCAAACAGAAGAGATGGTCCAGAAATAATCACACTTACACGGTCAATTGACTTGAAAGAAAGTAAAGCTATTCAATAAAGGGAATAAACATCTTTTCAATGAAAATTGGTGAAACAGCTGTCTATCCACATGGAAGAAATTAAACCTCAACACCTATCTTACACCACACAGAAAAATTAACACAAAATGGACATAACATAAATGCTAAACTTATAGACCAAAATGTAAAATCTAAATCTATAAAACACTTAGAAAAAAATATATCTGTGCAACCTGGGTTATGGCAAATATTTCTTAGACAGAATGCAGAAAGCAATAACAACAAAAGAAAAAAATGTTAGATTTTTGTTCGTCAAGACAGCATTAGAAAATGAACAGACAAACCAACTCAGAGAACACATTCACAACACATACATCTGACAAAATATATGTATCCAGAATATATAAAGAATGCCTACAACTCAATGACAAAAAGACAATCCTATTTTAAAATGGGGGAAATTTGGGACTTCCCTGGGGTGCAGTGGTTAAGACTCCGTGCTCCCAATGCAAGGGGCCTGGGTTCTATCCCTGGCCAGGGAACTAGATCCCACATGAATGCCACAACTAAGAGTTCACATGCTGCAACTAAGGAGCCAGCAAGCCACAACTAAGGAGCAGGAGAGCCACAGCTAAGAAGCCCGGCTGCTGCAACTAAGACCCGGCACAACCAAATAAATAAATAAATAAATATTTTTTTAAAATTAAAAAAATAAAAATGAGGGAAATGTTTGACACTTCACTAAGAAACATTCACAAATGGCATATAAGCACATGAAGAAAGCTCAGCAAGTTAATCAAGGGAATGCAAACTGCAACACAATGAGATCCATTATATACCCACCACAATGGCTAAAATTTAAAACACTGACAATACTAAATATCAACAAGGAGGATGTGGAACAACTAGAATATTCATACATTATTAGAATGTATTTTTAGACCAGACAAAACTATGGTATGCTGGTTAAAAAAAAAAAAGGCAGAACAGTGTTACTGAGTTCAAACTTGTATGGCTTACTGCCTGACAGGCCAATAAAGCAAGAGATGAGTTGCTGGGCAAGGAATAGTTACTTTATTCAGAAACTCAGCAGACTGAGAAGATGGTGGACTAGTGCCCCCCAAAAACCATTTTACCTGAGTTAGAATTCAGGTTTATTTATAGTAAAAAGGGAGGGGGTGCAAACTTCTTGGTGATGGAATCCTTTGTTCTTGCAGCTGTCCAAGTAGGTCTGGTCACAATGTTCCTATAAACCTCCACCAAGACAATTGTTATTTTCTGTTCCAAAACTTTTTATCTCTATATGAATGGTAAAGTGTTATACCTTTAGAGGTAAGAGCCTTGAGAATGGGCTATCCTGTATATTTCAGGCTATAGGCAACATTCTTTTAAAAAGGTGCAGAAAGAGGGCAGACAGTAGAAGCAAGAAGAACTACAATCCTGTAGCCTGTAGAACAAAAACCACATTCACAGAAAGATAGACAAGATGAAAAGGCAGAGGGCTATGTACCAGATGAAGGAACAAGATAAAACCTCAGAAAAACAACCAAATGAAATGGAGATAGGCAATCTTCCAGAAAAAGAATTCAGAAAAATGATAGTGAAGATCATCCAGGACCTCGGAAAAAGAATGGAGGCAAAGATCGAGAAGATGCAAGAAATGTTTAACAAAGATCTAGAAGAATTAAAGGACAAACAAACAGAGATGAACAATACAATAACTGAAATGAAAACTACACTAGAAGGAATCAATAGCAGAATAACTGAGGCAGAAGAACGGATAAGTGACCTGGAAGACAGAATGGTGGAACTCACTGCTGTGGAACAGAATAAAGAAAAAAGAATGAAAAGAAATAAAGACAGCTTAAGAGACCTCTGGGACAACATTAAATGCAACAACATTCGCATTATAGGGGTCCCAGAAGGAGAAGAGAGAGAGAAAGGACCAGAGAAAATATTTGAAGAGATTATAGTCAAAAACTTCCCTAACATGGGAAAGGAAATAGCCACCCAAGTCCAGGAAGCACAGAGAGTCCCATACAGGATAAACCCAAGAAGAAACATGCCGAGACACATAATAATCAAATTGGCAAAAATTAAAGACAAAGAAAAATTATTGAAAGCAGCAAGGGAAAAACGACAAATAACATACAAGGGAACTCCCATAAGGTTAACAGCTGATTTCTCAGCAGAAACTCTACAAGCCATAAGGGATTGGCAGGACATACTTAAAGTGATGAAAGGGAAGAACCTACAGCCAAGATTACTCTACCCAGCAAGGATCTCATTCAAATTCGATGGAGAAATCAAAAGCTTTACAGACAAGCAAAAACTAAGAGAATTCAGCAGCACCAAACCAGCTCTACAACAAATGCTAAAGGAACTTCTCTAAGTGGGAAACACAAGAGACGAAAAGGACCTACAAAAACAAATGGTCATAGGAACATACATATTGATAATTACCTTAAACATGAATGGATTAAATGCTCCAACCTAAAGACACAGGCTTGCTGAATGGATACAAAAAAAGACCCACATATATGCTGTCTACAAGAGACCCACCTCAGACCTAGAGACACATACAGACTGAAAGTGAGGGGATGGAAAAAGATATTCCATGCAAATGGAAATCAAAAGAAAGCTGGAGTAGCAATACTCATATCAGATAAAATAGACTTTAAAATAAAGAATGTTGCAAGAGACAAGGAAGGATACTACATAATGATCAAGGGATCAATCTAAGAAGAAGATATAACAATTATAAATATATATGCACCCAACATAGGAGCACCTCAATACATAAGGCAACTGCTAACAGCTATAAAAGAGGAAATCGACAGTAACACAGTAATAGTGGGGGACTTTAACACCTCACTTACACCAATGGACAGATCATCCAAACAGAAAATTAATAAGGAAACACAAGCTTTAAATGACACAATAGACCAGATAGATTTAATTGATATTTATAGGACATTCCATCCAAAAACAGCAGATTACACTTTCTTCTCAAGTGCGCATGGAACATTCTCCAGGATAGATCACATCTTGGGTCACAAATCAAGCCTCAGTAAATTTAAGAAAATTGAAATCATATCAAGCATCTTTTCTGACCACAACACTATGAGATTAGAAATCAATTACAGGGAAAGAAAACATAATAAACACAAACACATGGAGGCTAAACAATACGTTACTAAATAACCAAGAGATCACTGAAGAAATCAAACAGGAAATCAAAAAATACCCAGAGACAAATGACGATGAAAACATAACGATCGAAAACCTATGGGATGCAGCAAAAGCAGTTCTAAGAGAGAAGTTTATAGCTATACAATCCTACCTCAAGAAACAAGAAACATCTCAAACAATGTAACGTTACACCTAAAGGAACTAGAGAAAGAAGAACAAACAAAACCCAAAGTTAGCAGAAGGAAAGAAATCATAAAAATCAGAGCAGAAATAAATGAAATAGAAACGAAGAAAACAATAGCAAAGATCAATAAAACTAAAAGCTGGTTCTTTGAGAAGATAAACAAAATTGATAAACCATTAGCCAGACTCAACAAGAAAAAGAGGGAGAGGACTCAAATCAGTAAAATTAGAAATGAAAAAGAAGAAGTTACAACAGACACGGCAGAAACACAAAGCATCCTAAGAGACTACTACAAGCAACTCTATGACAATAAAATGGACAACCTGGAAGAAATGGACAAATTCTTAGAAAGGTATAACCTTCCAAGTCTGAACAAGGAAGAAATAGAAAATACGAACAGACCAATCACAAGTAATGAAATTGAAACTGTGATTAAAAATCTTCCAACAAAGTCCAGGACCAGATGGCTTCACAGGTGAATTCTATCAAACATTTAGAGAAGAGCTAACACCCATCCTTCTCAAACTCTTCCAAAAAATTGTAGAGGAAGGAACACTCCCAAACTCATTCTATGAGGCCACCATCACCCTGATGCCAAAACCAGACAAAGATACTACAAAAAAAGAAAATTACAGACCAATATCACTGATGAATATAGATGCAAAAATCCTTGACAAAATACTAGCAAACAGAATCCAACAACACATTAAAAGGATCATACACCATGATCAAGTGGGATTTATCCCAGAGATGCAAGGATTCTTCAATATACACAAACCAATCAGTGTGATACACCATATTAACAAATTAAAGAATAAAAACCATGTGATCATCTCAACAGATGCAGAAAAAGCTTTTGACAAAATTCAACACTGATTTATGATAAAAACTCTCCAGAAAGTGGGCATAGAGGGAAGCTACCTCAACATAATAAAGGCCATATACGACAAACCCACAGCAAACATCATTCTCAATGGTGAAAAACTGAAAGCATTTCCTCTAAGATCAGGAACAAGACAAAGATGTCCACTCTCTACCACTATTATTCAACATAGTTTTGGAAGTCCTAGCCATGGCATTCAGAGAAGAAAAAGAAATTAAAGGAATACAAATTGGAAAAGAAGAAGTAAAACTGTCACTGTTTGCAGATGACATGATACTATATGTAGAGAATCCTAAAGATGCCACCAGAAAACTACTAGAGCTAATCAGTGAATTTGGTAAAGTTGCAGGATACAAAATTAATGCACAGAAATCTCTTGCATTCCTATACAGTCATGATGAAAAATCTGAAAGAGAAATTAAGGAAACACTTCCATTTACCATTGCAACAAAAAGAATAAAATACCTAGGAATAAACCTACCTAAGGAGACAAAAGACCTGTATGCAGAAAACTATAAGACACTGATGAAAGAAATTAAAGATGATACCAACAGACCAAGAGATATACCATGTTCTTGGATTGGAAGAATCAATATTGTGAAAATGACTCTACTACCCAAAGCAATCTACAGATTCAATGCAATCCCTATCAAATTACCAATGGCATTTTTTACAGAACTAGAACAAAAAATCTTAAAATTTGTATGGAGACACAAAAGACCCTGAATGGCCAAAGCAGTCTTGAGGGAAAAAAAAACGGAGCTGGAGGAATCAGACTCCCTGACTCCAGACTATACTACAAAGCTACAGTTATCAAGACAATATGGTACTGGCACAAAAACAGAAACATAGATCAATGGAACAGGATAGAAAGCCCAGAGATAAACCCACACACCTTTGGTCAACTAGTCTATGACAAAGGAGGCAAGGATATACAATGGAGAAAAGACAGTCTCTTCAATAAGTGGTGCTGGGAAAACTGGACAGCTCCATGTAAAAGAATGAAAGTAGAACACTCCCTAACACCATACACAAAAATAAACTCAAAATGGATTAGAGACCTAAATGTAAGACCAGGCACTAGAACTCTTAGAGGAAAACATAGGAAGAACACTCTTTGACATAAATCACAGCAAGATCTTTTTTGATCCACCTCCTAGAGTAATGGAAATAAAAACAAAAATAAACAAATGAGACCTAATGAAACTTCAAAGCTTTTGCACAGCAAAGGAAACCATAAACAAGATGAAAAGACAACCCTCAGAATGGGAGAAAATATTTGCAAATGAATCAACAGACAAAGGATTAATCTCCAAAATATATAAACAGCTCATACAGCTCAATATTAAAAAAACAAACGACCCAATCCAAAAATGGGCAGAAGACCTAAATAGACATTTCTCCAAAGAAGACATACAGATGGCCAAGAAGCACATGAAAAGTTGCTCAACATCACTAATTATTAGAGAAATGCAAATCAAAACTACAATGAGGTATCACCTCACACCAGTTAGAATGGGCATCATCAGAAAATCTACAAACAACAAATGCTGGAGAGGGTGTGGAGAAAAGGGAACCCTCTTGCACTCTTGGTGGGAATGTAAATTGATACAACCACTATGGAGAACAGTATGGAGGTTCCTTAAAAAACTAAAAATAGAATTACCATATGACCCAGCAATCCCACTACTGGGCATGTACCCAGAGAAAACCATAATTCAAAAAGACACATGCACCCCAGTGTTCATTGCAGCACTATTTACAATAGCCAGGTCATTGAAGCAACCTAAATGCCCATCGACAGACGAATGGATAAAGAAGTTGTGGCACATATATACAATGGTACATTACTCAGCCATAAAAAAGAATGAAATTGGGTCATTTGTAGAGACGTGGATGGATCTAGAGACTGTCATACAGAGTGAAATAAGTCAGAAAGAGAAAAACAAATATTGTATATTAACACATATATGTGGAACCTAGAAAATGGTAGAGATGAACCGGTTTGCAGAGCAGAAATTGAGACACAGAAGTAGAGAAAAAACATATGTACACCAGGGGGGAAAGCAGCGGGGGGTAGGGGTTGTGGTGGGATGAATTGGGAGATTGGATTGACATGTATACACTGATGTGTATAAAATGGATGACTAATAAGAAAAAAATAAATTAAAAATAAATATAAAAAAATAAAAATTAAAAAAAATTTTTTTTAATTTTAAAAAAAGTGCAGAACCAGCATGACTAAAGAACAGGTAACAAGCGCTCAAAGGTTAAAGCTAAAGGAATAGATTCAATATGGAGTCAGGTTTGCTCTTCTCTGTTACAATTGCCTGTAATGGGAGTTACAGGAAAAGTCCCCTGGGAATGCTGGGGAAACAGAAATATTCAATATCTTGATTGTGTGTTGGTTGTATAGATAAATGTATTTCTCAAAACTCAAACTGTGCACTTAACATCTAAACATTTCACTCTGTAAATTTTACTTTAAAAAACAATAACTGAAACTAAAGCCATAATACGATTGAAAGAACCTTGCCCTATGATCTAGAAAAGCTGAAAGTGAGTCCAAACTCTACCTAGTGACCTTAGAAAATCATTTTAACTTCTCAGAGCTTCAAATACCTATTTTAAAAAATAAGACATTAATATCTACATTTCATTCAGTCAATGTTTAAGAACCTACTACAGGCCAGGGGTTCACTAAACAATTCTACTATTTTATAGGCTTATTATAAAGTTCAAATGAGAATATTAAAGTGATGTATAAGTGATGAGACAGAATACAAATGTTATGATTTGTTACTGAGTAAAGTAACAGACACGACGCCACAAGAAAAAAAAAGATATACTCAAGGCTTCAAATCCTGTGTAGCAGTGACTAATTTCTACTTTTTTAACATAAAAGAACATCAGAGATCTTACATGAGAGGGAATATTTTAAAAAGTAAACTACAAACAGCCCTTTTAGTTTATGGTCACAGAAAGGACTCTTATTTGTGCAATTAAAGCTGGTTGCCAAGGAAAATAGCAAACCTAAAAGCCTTTAATATCAAAAGCCTAAAGATCAAGAATTTAAATCCCTGAAGTAGAAGAGCTGACCCACAATGAATGAGAAGGAAATATTCCAAATAAGAAAATGGAGGTAAAACCAAAATTTGAATAGATCAGTCTTATTTTTATCCATGTTAAATTTGTTCCATATGTACAATAAATTAAAATATAAAATTCTCTAAACAGGAATAACAATTTATTTTTTAAGAATTGTTTAAAGTTAGAAAATATGTAGTTTAAATCTATAGCCCATGGTAGCTACTTCCACTTAGCTCTGAACCTTAATGAAAATATCAATTTATGTGCCTAAAATGTAAGAGACAAGATGATTCAAGACAACATCTTGAACCATCCTCTAGATGTTTTAATAAATCCTCCCAAACTGAGGTCCTTGGGATCTAAATTGAATTTTTAAAATAGTTTTTATCACTTACATTAATTTAGTCATTTTTATTTTAATGAAGATTCTTATCATTCTTAATTTCATTCTGACAAACACACTGAATAATTTTGATAGGACATGAGGCAGTCATGAAGACAGAATCTATTTCAAAATGGAGAATTGAATTATTGAGGTACTGCTCCCTTCCCTGGCCTTTCCTGGCTTTCTTCTTACAGTAAATATTCTAAACTAAATGTGAGTGATAAATCCTACAAAAAGGTACATTATTTATATTTATATATATCTAACTGATGCCTAAATCTTGTTTTCCATAAAGGTGGCAATGTCTGTCATGGGGTGTCCTGTGAATTTAGAAAACTAACAGCTACTGAAGAAAGATTCCAACAGAAATATCCACCAACTTATTAATTTAAAATAAGATAAATTATTAGAAGATACCCAAAGTCAATGGGACAGTACCCCCAATGAATGTTTTACAAAGCAAGGGGTTTGGAGAATTCCATTTGATTATTAAATATCCTTATGTTGGTAACATAGCAAACTTATAAAAAGAAAGGCAGACAAAAATAGTTTGAATCTGTTTTTACACATTTTCAGGATAATGAGATCTAATTCATCAAGTGCAAGGATAAAGGCAAGTAGGGAATATATAGAATAATCATGATGGTGATAGTAAGTAGATTAAAGAAAATTTAGAAATCTATAATCTTAATATTAGTATCTACTATTTATTGATGGTCTACAACCAACTTTTATTTCACGTGCTTTATTTTTTTACCCCCTTACACTAGCCCTCGAGGAATATTTTCATATCTCCATTTAAAGAAAAGAAACTGGCATTCAAAAATTTAAGTAACTTGTCCAAAGTTAGTAATGGCAGAGGTTAAAGATTTAAACCAAAGTCAGCCAGACTTCAAGACCCATGGTTTCTGTTTGTGTTTTTACCACATCCACAGCTGAATGAAGTTTTTAACCTGTAGTGTTTATAGTCTACCCTTTCTTCATTTTATAAATAATTCATATCCCCAAAGCAAAGCCAGCCTATCATACCTTGGCTTAAGAATCTTAATGGAATCAGTCCCCTATGTATGGCAGTGTTTCTTTAAGTGGCTGAAAGATTACATGTAGCTAGTTGACTAAAAATCTCTTCTATCTGCATGAGAACATAATGATTCAAAAAGTCTGTTGTCCTACCCTAGTCAGGACAGCCTTAGCTTAAAGTTAAAACAAAACAAAACAAAAAAAGTCCTAAGACCCCAAAAAACAGGTTAATATAGAGATAAGACCAATAGATATATTATAAATTAACACTTATACCAAAATACAAATGCTTTCCAAAGGCTAAATTGAAATAAGAAAAATTTTAGTCTGTTGCCATTCTTAATTATTGGTGCAAGAGAACAAACAGAAATAAAACATATGGAATCATGATATTTGGTCAGGTCAGTCTCTCATAGCTGAACATGGGATTTGCAGATACTTTGTGAATTTCCTTCTAGATTTGCACTTATTTGGCAACAACAAGAGAGAGAAATAAACAGCATCACTTTTGAAGAAACAAAGGTATAATTTATGCTTAAACAGTGGGTAGTTACTCTACCCTTGTTTTCCATTCAGTAAACATATTTTTCATTCAATATCATGGACATTAAGTGTTAGATCATTTGTCAAAGGAAAATGTCCCTGTCCTTGTTTATATTGGCATAGTCCTTGGATCTAGCTAATGCTGTTTTGTTCTTAGCAGCCTTGATGGTTTCATTTTTAAAAATATAACCATGACTTACCTGGTAACATAGGGGGGACCTATACTGAACCAATCTGCCTTCAAAGAATTTTAGAAATAAGTGAAGACAGAAACTCTTTAAGCAAGAGAATCATATGAGCAAAGATTAATTCAGGGCCATCTCTCTTTTTTTTCCCCATCTTTTCTCTTACTCAACCGAAGTGTTCCAATGTATTGGCTGTTTTCATGCTTCCTAATCCTCCCTGGACAGAAAGTAATCCAACTTGCTTTAGCATGCAAGTCTTTCTCATTTTCCCCAAAAATAATCAGCAAAGGGAGGGACATTGAGAACAGGAGGGGCAAAGGGGATATTGTTTGGACACAGGAAAAAGGCTGTCTGGTGCCCTTCAAATCGTACAACATAAAACTCCACTGTGTGAGTCCAGCTCTGAACAAAAAGGGAATTTTCTACTGGAATTCTAAACTTTGCCGTTTATGTTCGAATATTAGACATCTAAGTACTTGGCTGACATTTAAACATATGGCTAACATATGCCAAATTTGTTTAAAGTTGTGTCCAAAAGTTCAAATGCGGAAGACTAAAAGTCCTGATTCATGTTTTCTTATTATATTCTCCTGAAGATAAATCAGTGCCAGTATGTCTATGTGTGTGGCAGGGTTAGGGGGTGGGAGGTCATGAAAAAGGATTAGAGGGCAGGGAGAAAATCCTTTTTTGTTTTTCATTCTCCCTCCTTGGCAAATGGGGAAACAAGGTAAAATGCTAAGAGTCTTGTAGCAAAGCAAGTCTTTGTGTCCAGTAGAATATACATTTTAGATGATAGTTGAAGATAAGGGCACAATTTATCCAGAGCAATGGAAAACCACCACAATTCCATAAAGGGGTGTATATAATAGGGTGGAGTTTTTTAAGCCTGTATAGTGGTAAATTTTCAGTGATTAAAATAGATATATATTGGAAAACTAAAATAGGTAATGTTTAACCATAATTATATAACGATTTGTGTTCTTACTTTGTGTCTAGCACTTTTTAAAATGCATGTATTCATTAGTTGTATCTCAGAACAATCCCAAGATGTAGATATTTATTATCATTTCCATTTTACAGATAACAGTACAGATGGACTGAAAAACTAAATATTTTGACCAAGTCAAGAGTGCCAGAAAAAGGGGGAGCCAGGATTCAAACTAAGGCAATTTGTCTCCATAATTCATACCCCTACCCACAATGTCATGGAAAGGCTGAACTGATCAAGTCTCTGTTACTATTACTTTGAGAGGAGAAAGTAATAGTAAAAGTAAATTAGCATACTTTAATAGTAAAAGTAATTAGCATACTTCTTTAGTACTGCAGTCCCAGGTTTGGGGGAAGGGTAGGAAAACATGTGGTTTCGTGTTTTGAATTGCTCTCAGAATTAAATGCACAATTACAACAAACTTTTTTTAAAAAGGACATTGCATTGTACTGCAAAAATCTGGATATTTATATTTCTTGGGGTCTTTCTTTATATATTTTACATTTTAATACATTGACAACTGGGAATTTGTAACAGATCAATTTGTGACAGGAGTTTAAATGTGTCGATAAGGTCACAATTTATCCAGAGCAATAGAATAGATGGCCCATCCTCAGAAACCTAAGAATTATTTCAATTCTTCTTATACCAACTATTCATCTCCACTCAGTTATTAGAAGTAGGAAGAGCTGAAACAAACAAATGCCACATATGACTTCCTACAAGAGAACCTTAGTTTATCAGCAAAGGGAAGTAAGCAGCACTGTGTAGCATTGAGAATAAGCTCTCCAGCATCGTTAATGTGACAAACACAAAAAAGTGCGTTGATGATAAACCGTAACTAGTGAAAATGTAGTCTTCAGCCTTCTACCATTACCAGAAAGGGATGATCTCAGAAATCAGTACTGATTACCACTATAAACATTCAGTGACACAAGTTAAAATAAGAGATATGCGCTTAAAGTACATAAAAGGAGCAACTTCAACATGACTTTTGTGTTAGTGAATAGAATTTCATCAAAAAGGCAAGTAAATGTATAAATGTGTTTTTTTAAATATAATAATTCACAATTTTTAAAGGTTATGCTCCATTTATAGTTATTATAAAACATTGGCTATATTCCCCTTGTTGTACAACATATCCTTATAGCTTATTTTATACCTGTTTGTACCTCTTACTCCCCTACCCCTCTATTGCCCCTCCTGCTTCCCTCTCCTCACTGGTAACCACTACTTTGTTATAGTCACTAGTTTGTTTTATTTTTCAGATTCCACATGTAAGTGATATCATACAGTATTGGTCTTTCTCTGTCTGACTTATTTCACCTAGCATAATTCCCTCCAAGTCCATCCATGTTGCTACAAATGGCAAAATCTCATTCTTTATTATGGCTGAATAGTATTCCATTGTATATATGTACCACATCTTCTTTATCCATTCATCTGCTGATGGACACTTAGGTTGCTTCCATATATTGGCAATTGTAAATAATGCTGCTATGAACATTGGGGTGCATGTATCTTTTCCAATTAATGTTTTTGTTTTTGTTTTTTTCAGATAAATGTGTTTTTCTCAAAAGCGATCTGAAATTGAACCCAAACCTTTCCTCCAATTGACATATCTACTTATTATTAGCGATCATACCTAACTTAATCCTATGACAATACCTTAGTTCAAGTCATTCCCATATGACAATAATCTCGCCAAACACATAAAACCTTCTTCAGGGCTTTTCCTTCAAGCCATTCCATTTCCATGAAGCTTTATCTGATCATATGCCTTGTCTGTTAAATTTGTGGCATTGAATACTTATATACTGCCCTGTATGTTGTCCATATTTTACGTGTTATCCTGTTATCTAAACTGTAAATTCCTGTTGGGCAGATATTTTTATCTACTCACTGATATTATAAATTTATAAACAAATATTCAGTCTACTTGAATGATTTTATATTTCTGTAATTACCATGTAATCTTGAAAAGGGTGACAGAAGATAATGAAAATTGATTGTAAATGAATAGCTAGGAACCCAGGTAATGACATTGTTGCAGCAAAGCAGATAAGAATAATTTTACAAATCACAGGTACACACTGGTACTCTTGCCAAGATAAATTTGAGTTATTTTCTCTCACAATGGTCCAGACTCAAAAGGAATTCACAGTGTGCTATGTGACAAGTTTTGAATGCACACATTTACTTTTCAAACCAGCATGATAAGCAAGTTACAGTACTTGTAACTTGTACAGCACATCAGCCCTTATTTATTTATTTTGCAGGCAGCCATTGGAGCTGTGAAGCTGGTCAACAGAGGTTCTATAGAAACATTCAAAGCCTCTACCTCAAAGGGCTGGCATGCGGCCATCTTTACAGGTTTTGAGTTTCCCAAGCCACAAACCTACCCAAGGGGTAGAGTTCCAAGCATTCCGCTTATCCACCAGCATCAAGAATTTGTTAATTCTGCCAAGACCCACAAGTTTTAACACCTGCAGTCAAACTAGGTTTAGTTTGCGTTCTACCCTAAAGAAAAAATATTTGGGTAGCTTACAACACATTAAGCCTAGGAAACATTATTTAGGCTACTAGGCTATAACAGCTGTTGCCTGAGGGGATAAAAATGAGCAATGGGGTAAGGCAAAAGATTGGAGCATAGGTGGATTAGTGGGAAAACCTTACTATACAATACCTAAAACGAATGTTCCAATACCTAAAGTCAATACTCCGATAATCCAATTAATAACATTAACACTTAAGCAAATGTGAAAAAGAAACTATATAAGTGATTCTTCTCTAAGTCTTTTAAATAATATACTATGCAAAGATATTTCCTCCAATATATACAATTAGGAAATAATATGTCCTAGAATTGTTGTAGGGAATAAACAAAATGATATCAGTACTTAATATGGTGCCAGACATATAGCAAATGCTCAAGAAAGTTAAAATTCCTTATAAGTCTTTAAATGAACAAACCCTTTTAATGGGGGTCTAGAATCGACCTTAGAGTGTCTTCTACTCTGGCTAAAAGTATGTTAGTAAAGCACCATTGCAGCAACACAGTACTTTCACTAGTTCAGATATTACTCATCAATACCAAAATAATAGCTGACTTTTGATTAATTATGATGCTGTTCTCAACACTTAATTTGAACTAACATATTCAATCAACAGGACAAAGCAAAAAATATCATCCCCACTTTTCAGATGGGGAAACTGAGGCAGAGAGGCATTAAGTAGACTACTGAGGTTATAAGATAGCTGGGCTGAGATTTGAAACGATGCAGTCTGCCTCCAAAACTCTTGCCCTTTTAACTACTGAACTATACCACCTCTGGCATTTGGGGAACTAGAGGTAATAATTAGGGTGAAATTGCACCCTTGACTTATAACTAAACACAGTGGAGCAAAGGCATCTTTATTCCTCTCTCTTAAAACAGCTGCAAATAAGAAGAATTTAAATAAAGATACAACAACCCAAAAATGTAAACTTTAAAAACTATTTACCAAATAAGTTTGCAATAAAATAATGGAGTAATTCAAACTGACTGGTGTTCTAATCCTATTTTTTCACTTACCAGTGTGGTCTCAGAAAAGTTATGCTACCTTTAGTGTTTAATTCTTCAGTTAGATGAAAATACAACTATTGTGATAAGGATTAAACACCTGAAACTATACCCATTGCTCTTGGAACATATAATGTCTCTAAATTATTAATGATAGTTTTTCCCCTCTTCCTTGAGGACACTAGAGTGAAGAAATGGGAGAAGAAAAAAGAAGTCTTAATTAAAGGAGCATTCTTAGTACTGAGAAGCCCGTTCCTTGTCTGTTTCAGGGGGCAGTAACAGTATTTGCTGTTCAGCTTCTCATTTTATTTAGGTCTCAACTCTGAGAAACTCTAGAAACTAGAAACTTTTAGAGCTTTATAAAAACATTGATACTATGACCCCCAACTCAGTCCAATTAAAGCAAATCTCTGGGGAGTAGGACTGGGCATCATAATTTTTTAAATACCCCAGGGGATTCTAGTCCAGGATTGAGACCCACTTTGCCATGTGCTTGTCAGCTTGGCTCCACCAAAGAGCCTATGATTGTGGTCATGGTTGGTAGCTACAGGTGCCACAGCTCAAGTGACTCCACAGTCACTCAACTGGTTTGGAAGCTTAGCAAAGGAGGGAATGGCAAGACTCAACCATCCCATAGTTAATAGAGAATTGGTACAAGGACATTATAGTTAATGAGACTCAAAATGTCAGCTTTATTTAACGTCAGTCAGGTGCTCATTTCTCTCGTAAAGCACAATGTTCTTTGGCAAAATTGATTTTAACACCACAGTAGGCCATTTTTTCCCCAACCCCAAACTGCAGATATCAAAAACAGGCAGGGCTGATCTGATGAATTTACGCAATTGCAGGCCAAAAAGCTGGAATAGAGCTGGTTGGAACAGGTGAGCCTTCTAGGAAAAGTCCTTTTCTCTTTCCTCAACTAGAAGACTCAACTGCCTTTTTGACTGAGTGGTGTCATTTTCCTCGATTAAAGCAAAGTTCCCTACTTACTAGTAAAAAGACATGACCCACTGAATGCACAGACTCTGATTATCCACCCTCCATCTAAAGGGAAGAGAAAATAAGGATGTGAATTTCTCATTTCAAATTCCCTAGTAACTTTACTCACTATAATCCATCCAAGATTATATGTGACAACATAAATAATATCTCAAATAATACAATACCCTAAAAATTAATAACATAGATTGTCTAAATATGAAGTTGCCAGAGAGATTAAATTCCTAAGTGGAATATCCTTTTCATGCACTAAAAAATTTAAATTCAAAATCAGTTTTCTCTTTAGTTCAGCTCAGAAGATACTCACCTAATCTGGGTTTCTTCAGCCATTTGTTGATTCTGGTTCCTGTCTTCCATTGGCAACTCCCAAACTGTTGTTATTTCAACTTTAAAACTCGTGTGTTTTCCAGTCACATTGAATAGGATACAGACTATCACATCACCATCCTCATACCCATAAAACTTGTAAAACAAATCTTTGACCCCTGTGGGTATATTCCTAGGGGGAAAAATTATATTCCAGAATTTAAGACTACCCATACCTACAAAAGTACCAGTATTATCTTGGAAAGAATGGTAGACAGGAAGTATAAGAGATAAAGGGAGAAATGTCTTGCCTTCAGTGGATCAGGAAGCCATTCAGTCTATGAACAACAGTCTGAAGCTCACAATCTGTGAGCTGAAACTCATTTCTAAGAAACTGCCTACTGAGGAGTAAATTGTCATAATATGCTTTCCGCATCCTGGGGGTAAAATTTATCCATACGCACTGCTTTCTCTCTCAGACAGAGCATTTGAGACATTTCAATCTCCATAAGCCTTCTTTTTGTCCCTTGATTCCCACATATTTAAAAAGTCTTAATTTCCATTTTCCCTTAGAAAACATACTTAGTACCCTGGCCATGAATTTGGTGTCAATTATCTCTCATGGAACCACTGGTGCTTGTTATAAGTAGAGCTTCTCCCATTTTTAACATGCAACTTCTCCAAGCAACACTTATTACCCTTCTTTCTCTGCAGCCTTTTTATCCCTTTCTGCATCCCAGTAAGATCCCAAGGCTTTGCAGCTATATGCTACATGCAGCCTGTGAATCCTGTCTCCTAGGAAGGGTTCCCCCATTGACTCTACATACATGCCAGCTGGAGAGCTACTCTCAGAAAATTCCAGAAATGAAGCTGCTGTTGGTGCTTCCAAAGGCCATGCCCTCAGAAGCACCGTGAGGTTCAAGGCTTTCCCTCACCTTCTAAACTTTCTAGATAGTACATAGAAAACTGAGCAAATGAAAAAAAAGTCAATTATTAACTCCTACAAGAAAAAAATGTAACCTCCATACACCAAATGCCTCAGTGAGCAACATGTACGTGGTTCTAATAATCTAAACCTAATGCTGATCTAACCAAATGTGTTGAATAAATGTGATGGAAGGATGCAAAATGGAAGTGCATGGGAGCAGGATATAATATAAAAGGACTAAATCTTCATCTTCCAGAGTAGGAAGCCATCACACAATATCCTAAGTTGAAAAAAATCAAGAAATAGCCAATAAGCATACTACTCACAAACATGGATAAAAATACTAGAAGCCATATCCAAACATGTTGATAAACAATTTTCCCTGGGGAGTAGCACACGGGGATGACAGATGGGTCATGTGATTACTCCTTGCATGTTTGTGTGTATGTGTGTTTAATATAAGGCTGTGAGGCTATCAAACTTTCCAAACCATATACAGGTACCAAAATAAAAATTTTAAATTAATGTATAAAATTACACATACCAAGCTGAGAGAATCCATTTTTCTAATTTTTGTCTTTGTCAAGCCACGTAAATACACCAGAAATGGAGCACTGAGGGTATAATGGCTAAGAACACACCTACAAATATTTAACAGAGCCTAGCTCTTATTTCTGAACACAATAAAAAACAGACTAATGACTTGGGTTCCCCTCCCTCATTTTTTCTTCTCGTCTATATGTAACTTCTCATTCTTAAGCAGAGACAAGCTATCTGCAATTTTCCATTTCCATGAAGCAAAGAAATAAGAACCATCTGGAAAACTCTGTCTCCCAGCCTAAAAACTTTGAGGAAGCTTTATTTGCTTGGGCTTCATAGTGCCTTGAATTTTAAAAAGAGGCAAGGAAAAGAGATCAAGATGGGTAAGTGAACACTCCATGGAGGAAGACGTTTCTGAATTTGATCCAATGGAAGGATAAAAAGTCCTCTCTTGCAGATGGAGGCTGGGGTTGCACATTTGGAAGGAGTCCTTCCCACATGCTAATCCAATTGACAAGCCTTCTGAGCCTGACAAGGATTTTACACCAGCAAAGCTTCTTCTTCAGACTTCTGTGTTCCCATTTTAAAAAGGAAAAAAAAAAAAGAGAGAGAGAGAGAGAGAGAGAGATCATTTTCCCTTTCTAGATGCAGGACATAGCATTATAACTTCTTTACAGACAGCTTCATTTTGTTGAAAATACCAGTGTAATTTGAACCAATATCTTTAGTCGCAGGTCAATTTCATGCCACATCAGTCCATGTGATTCCTATTTAATGCACAGAATTCTTGTGTTGTGTTGGGTCCCCGTTCCTATCATTTAAAATTTACTGATATTTATATGGTATTTCAATGTGCTCTGTAATTAAAATGTAGGTCTTGAGACTTGAAAACAAGAAGAAAATTAACGAAAGGATTGCAAAAGAAACATAAGGAAACGCTAACAGAATTCTGAGTTTTGAATCTGAGTAGAAGTATTCATGAATCTGAGAAGTATTCATCACGTATTTCAATGTAGTATAAGAAATTATTATAAGGGAATAACGATCATACATTTTTTCCTCTCACACTGAATAAATGCCAGAAACAACTGTGACTTGCTTCAATTATGGGTTGAATGCATAACTACTCGTTGATTTTATTTTATCCTGAAATAATCAAACAAGGAGCAAACTTCATATTAAGCTTGGCAACATTCTCTTCCTGCCTCCAATTATGTGGTCTGTTGAGACCAGCTTTGGCCTGGTTTCCAGTGATGACTTCTGTCTGGAACGTTGGTGTTTCTCTGTATTTCACTGCCTCACCGGCAGCTGATTCCCTTCACTCTCTCCCTGGTGGCGGTGGCCAGGCTTAGCCCTGTTTATGCTCAGTAGCCTGCGTGGTGTGCAGTCCCAGGCCCAGGCAGCGTTCTGGGCCTGCGGTCAGTCTATGTCCCTGCTTCCTAGCTTCCTGCTGGCCTCTTGTAACAGTCCCCATGTTCTGGCCAGTCTTACTGGGTGACATCTATTTTAAAGGAAGTTTCAAACACAAAAATACAGAGTACAGCAAAAATAAAGAGTCAAAGTACCCACATCAACACTTGGCCATATGTCTTTCCTCTCTTCCATATACCTTCTTTTATTACAAGATTTTCTATTTTTAAAATGAATCCCAGACTCCAGGAGACTTGATCTTTATCTACTTTAGAATGAATCTCAAAATAATAGTAATGACAATAGTAATGATAACACGAATGACATTTTCTTACCAAAAGACATACCATTTTTATATTTAAAAAAAAAACCAATAATTTCTTAATATTATCTAATAGCCAGTCTATTTTCAGTCTAATTGTCTCTAAATAATAAATTTAGAGTTTGTTGTTTTTATCAGATGCAAGCAGACTTAGTCAATGTATTTGATTGTTACCTCTAAAGTCTTTTTAAGTCTACTAATTTAGAATAGTCTCAACAATGTTACTATTATTTTAATGCCATTGGCTTGTTTAAGAAACAAGATCACTTCAGTTGGCAGATAGCTTCTTTATATCATTTAACGTGTCCTTCGTATTCCACATTTCCATTATATTAGAAGTTAAATGTAAAGGCTCAATTCAGTTTCAATTTTTCCTTTTACTTTTTTTGGGAGGTAAACAAGAAAAATTAAGTGGTGCTGTATAATTCATATAGCATGACATCAGGAAGCATATAATTTATTTTTCCTCTTAATAACATTAAGGGTGGTCAGTAAATTCAGGAGGTAAACTTCCTTATCAGTAAAGTTCCTTATCATTCTTTCCCCTAATGATACCACGATCATTGATAACCTTTGCCTGAATCATTTTTTTTAAATTAGGGATTACAAAATTGTGTTTTTCCAACTCCAGTTCCTTCTTCATTTATTACCTGGAATTCTTCAATTGAGAACTAGCCTTCATTCACTTGGGCTATTCAACTACCCTGAAACAGATCTCAAACTAGAAAGGATAAAACTGGGTCATTTGTAGAGATGTGGATGGACCTAGAGTATGTCATACAGAGTGAAGTAAGCCAGAAAGAGAAAAACAAATATCGTATATTAACGCATATATGTGGAATCTAGAAAAATGGTACAGATGAACCCATTTGCAGGGAAGGAATAGAGATGGAGACGTAGAGAACAGACATATGGACACAGTGGGGAAAGGAGAGCATGAGACGAACTGGGAGATCAGGATTGACATATATACACTACCATGTGTAAAATAGATAGCTAGAGGGAACATGTTATGAAGCACAGGAAGCTCAGCTCGGTGCTCTGTGATGACCTAGATGCGTGGCATGGGGGGCGGGGTGGGAGGGAGGTCCAAGAGGGAGGGGATATAGGTATACATATAGCTGATTCACTTTATTGTACAGCAGAAACTAACACAACATTGTAAAACAATTATACTCCACATACACAAAAATAATAACTAGAAAGGATAAATACTTAATTCTTACCCTTTATGTATTGGTTTTCACTATTAAGAGTTGTTAGCAACCAATAGTGGCTGAAGAGTTTTCTGTTGTGCCTTTTTTTCCCCATTGGTATCTTTGTCTTCATGGTTCATATCACACAAATTCATGGCATTTACATATTCAATATGTTTTAATCAGGTTCGGTTACTAGGGGTGGAGGCAGTGCTAAAATGGTCTTATTTTGGCCAGTAGAAGCCCCTTCAACCTGGCTTCTGTCTTTTTGATACAACATCATTAAGATTTGATAGTTTTCTTGCATTCTGGCTTAAGATATACAGATTTATTTTGTACATTTACTGTCCCAGAGCTGGAATTAGTCATTTTTCTAAAGAACCCTGACCCTTGTAGTGGGAAATATTAATTAGAAACCACAATCTGGGCATTATGTATGTTCATTGTTCCTGAGTTTTCATTGTTTTTAGGTCTTTTTGTCAAGCAGAGTCGAGAAATACATGTTTATAAAGAAAAAATATGAATTTCACTGATATTTACCATTCAAATTTAATATTAACCTCCTTGATTTTATATTTGTATCTCTTATTCTAAATAATATCCAAATATTTCCTAACAATATTAACATAGTTCTATGCTTTATTACACAGTAAACATATAATACTTTCAAATTAATAATACAGTTTTTTTTTAACTAAAATTAAGCTTCTAAATGAAGTTCAAGGGCTTCCCCGGTTAAGAATCCACCTGCCAATGCAGGGGACATGGGTTCGAGCCCCTGTCCAGGAAGATCGCACATGCCAAGGAGCAACTAAGCCCGTGAGCCAAAACTACTGAGCCCACTTGTCACAATTACCGAAGCCCATGCGCCTAGAACTGTGCTCTGCAACAAGAGAAGCCACCGCAATGAGAAGCCTGCGCACTGCAAGGAAGAGTAGCCTCGCTCACCACAACTAGAGAAAGCTCGAGTGCAGCAACAAAGACCCAATGCAGCCAAAAATAAATTAATTAGAAAAAAGAAAAGTAATCCATTTTGAAAAGTAAATTCAGTACTTAATATATACATAAGGTACTCTAAATTCAAAAGGTCATTAATTGTTAATGAGATTAACTATACACTCATGATCTAGAATAAACTAAAAAATAAATAAATAAATAATGAAGTTCAAGGTTTTTTTGCAATTTTTAGTCCTTAAGTTATATACAGTCACAGCATTGTGTTCTAGGATCAGGTGGAATAAATCTTTTCTCTGTAACATTTTTCCACCAACTTAGTATATAGTAACATCCATTTGTTTCTATTGTTTTCAAGTTTCAGCAATACCAAAGACTTACTTTTCTTCATTACTTAATTTTTGACTATGTAAAATATTTACATGATTCCAAACTCAAAACTCAATGAGGACAGCAGAAACTAACACACCATTGTAAATCAATTATACTCCAATAAAGATGTTAAAAAAAAACCCAAAAACTCAATGAGGTATATTCAAAGAATTCTTACATCAACGCTAAATTTCCCTCCAGTGTTTCTTTTTGTAAATGCATATATTTTCCCACTTCCCTTTTTTATACAAAAGCAAGCCCTCTATATACACTCTTCTGTACCTTGCTCTTTCACTTTACCATATTTTCTGGAGATGACTGTTCTTCAATGTACACAGTCTTCTAAAACCTTTAATCCTTCAAAAAACTGCATAGTATTCCGTTGCGTGATTGTACTCTAATTGTTCAACCAATTGCCTATTGATAACCATGCGAGTTTTTTCTTTAGTCTTTGCTATTACAAATAATGCCATAATGAGTAACCTTGTGCATATATCATTTTTCATTTTTGAAAATTTATGTTTATGATAGATTTCCAAAAGTGAGATTGCTAAATCAAAGGAGGAAATTTAGTGGGAATTTTACAAACTGCAGCAAACTCTCCTACATAAGAGTTACACCATTTTGCATTCTTGCTAGCAAAGTATGAGAAGACCTGTCTTCCCAGAGCACACCAACAGAATATGCTGTGAAACTGATGGCAAGAAACAGTATCTCAGTGTGGTTTTAATTTTCATTTCTCTTACCATGAGTAAGGTTGAACTAATCTCCCTCAATTTTTTCTATTTAAAATTTTTTCTGGTTATTCTTGCTTATTTACTCTTCCATATGAACTTTTGAATCAATTTATATGGTTCAAGAAAAACACTTTTTGGTATGGTTATTAGAACTATTATTAAATATATAAATTAGAAAGAGTTGACATCTTTATGATATTAAATGTTCTTAGTATCTTTCCATTTAAGTCAATTTTTATGTTTTTCAGGAATGTTTTAAAACTTACTTCATAAACAGATTACACATTTTATATTTCTTATTATGATTATAAATGATTTTTTATTCCATTATATCTTCTAACTAGTTACTGTTTGTAAGTATAAACCTATATAGAGAGATAGATAGATATAGAGTTATTAATTTTGTATTCTTCTACTTTATTAAGGAATCTTAGTTTTGTAGAAGGTTTTCTATTATTTGCATTTTTTTGATATACAATCACATTATCTGTAGATATAGACAGTTTTACCTTTCCTTTTTCAACTCTTAGGTCTTTAATAACTTTTAACAGTCTGCTTTTATTAGTAATGCTTCTGGTACTATGTTAAATATTATCAATGATTTAGGAAATTTTGTCTTGTTTCTGACTTTGGGAGAAATATGTCTGGTGTTTCAGGCACTCCTGTTAAATAAAATGTTGCCATTGGAGTATACATGTTATATTGTTTTATTCTTATATTTTTTATTTTAATTGGGAGTAGGCATTGATTTTTGTGAAATGCATTTTCAGAGTCTATGGCAATGACCACATAATTTTTCTCCTTAGATGTATCAATATACAATTTAGATTAATGGAACCCATAATATTAAACCTTCCTTGCATTGCTGAAATAAATTTATTGAATACAAAGGTAACGTATATTGAATTCTGTGTGCTTTATGGTTTTATAATTGATAATATTGCATCAGTATTTATAAGCATAATTGGTCATTCTTTTGTGAAGTTTTTGTCTGATATTGGTACTAATGTTATATTTACATCATAAAAGAATTTGGAAAGGTTTTCTTTAATGTACTGGAATAGCCTAATCAGCATTGAGCCTACCTGGCTCTTTAAAGGTATAGTGGAATTTCCCTGTGAAATCATCTAAACAAGTGCTCTTGTGCAGGGAAGCTATTAGACAAGTTTCTCTATTACTTCTAAGGGGATTGGTCTTCTTGAATCTGCTGTCTTATCTCAACTGCAGTCATTTTTAATAAATTGTATTTTCCTAAAGACTTATTTACTTCATTTAGGTTCACAATTTTTTTCCAAAAGATGTATAAAGTAGTCATATGATATTTTAAAATTCTTTAGTCTTGCTATGCACTCCCCAACTTTTTATCATGTATTTGTGCATCAGAGCTTGCCTTTTTAACTAAACTAGAAAAGTGTTTTCCATTTTGTTGATAATTTCAAAAATATGTTTGATATTTTCTTTATTAATTATTTAGTTTTTGTTTTCTAATTTATTAGTTTTTGCATTTATCTTTATTAATTACTTCCTTCTGCTTATTGTAAAGTTAATTTTGATATTCTTTTTCTAACTTTTTGAGTGGAAGGTTTAATTCATATATTTTCAATGGGCTATGGCTGTCTCCTACTCCAAGTTTTGTGGGAAATGTGCTCAAGCAAAAAGCTGTAAATTTCCAAATCTTAACCTGTTGCATTTTCCATCTTTCAAGGGTACATTCCCTTTAGCCTGAATTTGGTCACTTTCCAATGCCCTCAAATAGTTGCTTTTATGTATTGTCCACACTTTACAATTTATATCTTAGAGGAACTAACTTGACTAAGCTATTCTGCCATTACCAGAAGCTAGGGTATCTGTCTGGTTTATAAAACAAGAATTTAAAAGATTTTTTAAAAGCTACCTTGCTTTCTTTATCTTAGGGCTCCAAATCTCACAGCTTCTGCCATAAAGAGGCAAAAAAAAAAGGGAAGCATTCTCCATGTTGTATGCTTTTAACAGAATTTTGAGAGCATATGTGAAGTGACAATGGGTTGAGATCAGAGAAATAAGATTTCCCTCTAAGCCTTAAAAAATAAAGCTATAATATATTTGAGATTAAATTTTTTAAATTACCTTTCAGAGAATGAACGGTCCTGCCATAAAAGAGAGTGACTGATGATATTAACTTATTTAAAGAAAAATCACATAGATGTAAAACTCCTAAATAAAATATTAAGTCCCTATTATTGAACAGGTTATTATTTAACTTTTTTAAGTTTAATATCTTATTGTAACCATTTTCAAACTAACAGGGAAAAAAAGGTATTACTAGAATCAATCTCCATATACCTCAATGTTTCTTTTCTTTTTAATGCGTAGTAATATAGGGTATAACTCAATAATACAAAGAGGTTAAACATCCGAAAATCTGTCAAAGTAATTCACCATGTTACCAGAATGAAAGAGAAAAATATCAAATAGAGGAAGAAAAGCCTGTTACAATGTTAAAAATCTATTAATAATAACAATTATTAGAAAATTATGAATAGAACTTTCTTAGCCTTATGGCTTTCTTCCAAACATCTGTAATATAAAAACTTTAGACAAACTTTATATAAGTTTAGGAACCTGGTAAGAATTTTTGCCATTACAGTGACTCCTCAACAAAGTATTGTAGGTCTTGTAAATGAAATAAAACATAAATAAAGCTATAATGACAAGTAGATATTATTTATTAATGAAATCCCAAGAGAATTACTATATAAACTACTGAACATAAGAAATTATTTTGTTTTACTTAATAAAAGAGCCACATACAAGATTTCATTCTGTTCCTCTACTCTATTCCAGCAATAATCAACAATAAAAAAATAATATTCCACAACATTTATGAAGTTCCTAGGAATTAACCTAGCAAAGAGATCATAAGACCTTTATGGAGAAAAATTTAATATTTTATTAGAGGATATAAAAGATTGTGTGTGTGTGTGTGCATGTGTGTGTATGTGTTAACAGCAGTTCTCTTCTAAAATAACTTATGAATTTTTCATTCCATGAAATTACATTAAAATCTCAGAAAGTTTTGAAAAGAAGGAATTTAACAAATTAATTCAAAAATTGATACTAATGAATAAAAATCCCTGCATAACTAATACATTTTGGAAAAAGACAAGCAAATATGTTTGCATGCAAGCAATATTACAAAGCCAAATAATTAAAATAGTGTGCCACTAGAACAAGAACAGATAACAAGTACAGAATTCATAAATGTCTTTTGTAGACTTTTGACTTAATATATGATATATGGGAGAGAATGGAGTGATTTTGTAAATGCTGTTAGTATAATTGATCTTTATAGGGAGAAAAATAAATTTGGATATCTACCTCACACCATGCACTAAAATAAAATTTAGATAGGTAAAAATCTAAATGTAAAATAGTAAAGAGGAAGAAACAAGAGAATATCTTTGTGACTTTACAAGTGTAAAATGTCTTAACTAACATCCTAAAAGTACAAGACATAAGAGGAAAATTAAATATATACATTAGATTACGTCAAAAATTGAAACTTCTCTTAAATAAAGGACATCTTAAACAAAGTAAATGGATAGAAGACAGACTGGGGAAAGTATCTGTAATTTTTATAACTGACAAGAGTTAATATTGAGAATATACAAGGAACTCTTGAAATAAGCAAGGAAAATATTGGAAACCCAATAGAAAATGTAAGGTCCTTATACCTTTTAATTCAGCGATTTTACTCTTGGACATATACACCAAAAACTCAATCAAAATGTTGAGTGCATCAAGATATGCACTGAGTAGTGCTCGTGGTAACAGAGGTGGACATGGTCTAACATGGTCTCACCAGTGGAATGGCTAAGTAACGATATATATTAATACATAGAGTGGAATTATTATTGCAACAGACAGAAGCCATGAACTAGACTTCGTAACATTGATGGTCATCAAAACACAAATGTTGTGTGAAAATGGTAAGAAAGCAAATGCAATTATAACGTTTATTTTACAGCATTAAATTTATATGCATTAAACTGAAAGAAAATCACACCTTATATTTTTCAAAGAGTAAAGCACGTTATGGAAGGCAGATTGGAAAGACTTATATGACAAATACAAAGTGGGTACCTACTGAGGGGTTAAGAAAATGGAATTGGGCATGGGGGCTGGTAAAGGAAAATAATAAATATCACAAAATAAACATGGCCATAATTAGCCATAAACTGAAGAGTATGATCAATTTTCTTCTATTCTCCCAAAGGAAGAGAAAAGTAGTATTCAGTGGGTGACTAGGAAGAGAGATTGTGATGATCAGGAATAAAAGCATAAAATAAGAAACACTGACTTTATCATTCACCGTCTCAAGATTAGAGTATCCTGATGGGCTCAAAAGTCCCACGCACCTTGCACAGTGGGGCTGGTATTCAGCATGTATGCACCATTTTGGTGGATTATAGCCAGAGTCCCAACTGAGGACAGTATCCATTCATGTGGGTTGAGGTGTGCGTTTACCTATCGTAAAGGCAACTCTGGTATGGAGATCGAAGCAGCAAATTATCAGAATTTGATGATATTAAGTATTTAGATCATATAATTAATTCCTTCATTCTGAAACCATGCCTCTGGATAACATCATCATCAATTTGCCTATAGGAAAATATATATTGATTAGAAGAAGGAAACAATTGTTATACCAAACAGCTTTATTTTTAGTGTAAATTAATAATGTTGATATTATGGTTAACTTTTATAATACAGTGTCTTGAACATACAAAGTTGAAGGTGAGATCTTGGATCCTGATAAACTGATCAAGTGAGATTGCTTTTTATGTTTACTTAATTTAAAACATTAAAAGTTTGTTTGGATTTTTAAAAATGTTTCCTGACCCCATTTCAGTATTTATGAGAAGTCTGAATTTAAATGATTAAACATGGAATTTCCCAGTAAGTATCTATTGTTGAGGAAATCTTCCAATAAAAATGGAATTTTATTACCTGGAACATTGTCTGATTCTAAATTGTTATAATAATCAAGTTTCCCGATCTATGAACTTGCAAAACAAACCATGACTCCTGCCTCTATCTTCCAGAATATCTCATAAAAACAAGGAATGATATTTGATCAACTGCCTTTTTTCTTTTAATGTCTTCTCAAAGTTGACATTTTAATTACACATTCCAGCATTTATATTTTAGTCCTGCCGGAAATAATTTATGGTTCCTTTACCATTTGAAATCCTCATAACGAAAAGGGTCTCTGGGCTGAAGTCATGTTTCTCTTTTCCTAGAAAGAACCTCCTTGACAGTATGTGACCTGCCCTTCCAAAGAGAGGAAGACCCAAAGGGAGATCTAACCCCTTGCTACCTAAAGAGTGGTGTTCCTGTTCCCATCTACAGCATCTGCGTCCCCTGAGAGCTGAATCTTGGGGGTCTCAGAAATGCGGAGTCTCAGTCCCCACCCCAGGTCCATGTATTAAAATCTCCATATAAACAAGAGCTCTGAGTGAATCACATGCACCTTAAAGTTCGAAAAGCACTGGTCTCCCCAAATCCGACCCATCATCAAAATCACCGTGAAGAGCTTTTGAAAATATGAGCCTTGGATCTTGCCCATGGAAATTCTGATTCACTTAGTCTGGGATGGATTTAAATCTCAGCTTTTAAAACTTCCAATGCTTGGGCAAATTCAGGAACCAATGCATAAAATGTTTTCATCACTAATGCACAGAGATTAATTCCATCAAGCGTGAACAGCTATTTATCTGCATTTAGGAAATGACTCTCCTCTAACATGAGAGATGTAGATGCACCTCTGAAGAAATTAACAAGGTACCCTTTAGAGGTAAACATTCTGTTTTATAGAAGAGAAAATTGTAGCTAGAGATATAAAGTGATTTGTTCAAAATTACATTGTTAGTAATTCCAGGATCAGGGATTGAGCATCCTGCCTCAAAATACAGTAATTTTCCCACCATGCCAGAGCGGTCGTTTCCTTCTTTGTCTTTTGCAGTCATGAAAATTCACTCCCTCATTGCTCCCTGGTGGGGAAGAAATGTGAGGAGGTGAGCAGAAGACCACACTTCCATAAAGTCTTGTGTTCCCTTCTCTCTGGAAGAGGGTAAATTGGGCCAACTGAAATCCCAGTTACATCTTTTTCTCCTATCAAAGCAATAAGGTATAAAATACACTAAGCACCAAACTCTAGATTTAAACATTATTTTCAAAATTCATGGGTGAATAAAATCCTGTAACCTCACTACCCTACCACAACTTCTATTTTGGTAGTGTCACTTCTAGGTTTTGTATTACATGTATTACATATGTTTATATAGTGACAATTACTAAAGCTTTAGCTCCAAGAATTGCTCAAAATCTCCCCTCCAAAAACATTGTTTGTGGTGACAGGAGAGTCATTGGAGTCACACTGATACAGAAGGACAGCATCAGAGGGAAAGAGAGTCTTGAGGCTCACAAAGAAAACTTCCTGTTTGTAGTCAAAACTTGGATTTGGAGCATATTTTTAATTACAGTGATATCAACATGATTTCTGCAGAGACATTCTCCTTTTCTAGTCCTGCATAACCTTTTGTTTTGGTTTGGTTCTAAAGGTAACTAGAGAGAGTGAAAGTAGCAGTGACTTTGATTAGCCTCTCACATCCAGACTTTTGGAACTACATCATTTCAACAAAAAAGAAAGTGACTTACTTGAGTATTTCCTCTCCCCTCAAGCAATTGTCCTACATATTTTTCAGGGAAACATGGGTTAGGGTTAGGAGAGTGGTTTTTAAACTGTTGGCATGGAAAAACAGATTGGGCTTGAGTCTTCTCCGCCAGATATCTCACTTCTAGGAGAACAACTCAGATCTATAGGCATCATTTATGTTACACATCCATGTTCAAAAAAAAAAAGAAACAAACAAACAAAAACAAAAAAACACAAGATTTTAAACATTGTGAAGATTGGTCTCAGAGTTTTGATGTGGTGTGTTAATAAAGAGTGGGGATGGGAAATGCAGGGATAATGGATACCAAGGAGGAATGGTAAATGCCCAACATTTGTACATGTTGCTGTTCAAGGTGGGCAAAATTAGAGACGTCTGTATCACTACTTTCCCCAAGGTTAAAATCTGCTGATGTATTTTCCCATAGGTGTTTTGCACTTCAAGCTGTTTACTTTCGATTGTAGAATAAAATGATTTGTCCCCTCTTAAAATTTTTTAGTCATCAACAAGCATGAGAACATGTATGGTGGAACCCTTTCTTGTACTCCTAAAATCACATTTTCTTCACACAAATAAGACAGACCAAGCCTGGAAGAAAAGATAAAATCTGTTTGTCATAAGATCCACATATCTGAAACTCTCAGATGTTGAATTCTGGGAATTCAACAAAATTTTAGCAAATCTAATCAAACATAGTATAAAAGGAATAATCCATCATGACCAAGTAGCATTTATTCCACATATGTAAGCTGGTTTAATCTTCAAAATTTAATCAATCTAATTCACCATAACAACCAGCTAAAGAGGAAAAATCATATGATCATATCAATTAACACCAAAAAAAATTCAACTTCCATTCATTATAAAAACTCTCTGTATGCTAGGAATTGAGGGCGACTTTTCCAACCTCATAAAGAACATCAATAAGTAATCTACAGCTAACATCATATTTAATGATGAAAGGTAGAATGCTTTCCCTCTAAGATCAGAAACAAAGCAAGGATCTCTCACTTCTATTTAACATAGAACTGGAAGTTTTAGTCACGGCAATAGTGTTACTGAGTCCAAGCTCATAGCGCTCTCAGCATGACAAGCCAATAAATCGAGAGATGAGTTTTGGGGGCAAGGAATAGTGACTTCATTTGGAAAGCCAGCAAACCAAGAAGGTGGTGGACTAGTGTTCCAAAGAACCATCTTACCTGAGTTAGAATTCAGGCTTCTTTATACTAAAAGGTGATGGGGGTGTGGCTGGTGTTACAGACTTCTTGGTGCAGGAATCCTTTGTTTTTGCAGCTGTCCAAGTAGGTCTGGTCACAATGTTCCTATAAACCTGCAACAAGACAATTTTTATTTCTGTTTTGCAACTTTTTATCTCTATATGAATAGAAAAGTATTATACCTCTAAAGGTCAGAGCCTTGAAAATGGGCTATCATGTACATATCAGTCTACAGGCAACATTCTTTTAAAAAGGTGCAGAGCCAGCATGACTAAGCACAGGCAACAGAGTTAAAGAAACAGATTCAATATGGAGTCAGGTTTGTTCTTCTCTGTCACAATTATAAGGCATGAAAAAAAAAACAAAAGGCACACAAATTGGAAAAAAAAGAAATCAAACAACCTCTGTTTGCAAATGGCATCATGTAGAGTTAGAAAATTCCAAGGAATCTACAAAACAAAACCACCTAGAACCTTTTAGTAGGATTAATGATCAGCACACAAAAATATTGACAATGATTTTGACAATGAAAAAGTAGAAACTGAAATAAAATATGCATATCACTTATAATTGCCCAAAAGAAAATGAAATAGATATAAATGTAGCAAAACATGTATGGGAGCTGTATGTGAAAATGAGAAAATGCTGAGGAAAAAAATCAAAGAAAATTTAAATACTTGGAGAGAGCATGCCATGTTCATGGATTTGAAAACTCCACATAATAAATATCAATTCTCCCTAAATTTATGTATATGCTTATCAAAATTCCTATCAAAATCTCAGAAAGTTTTATGTAGACATTGACAAACTTACTCTAAAATTTATACAGAAGGGGAAAGACTCTAGACTTTTATTTTTCAAAATAATTTTGAAAATTAAAAATGAAGTGGGAGGAATCCCTCTTCCCAATGTTCAGGCTTAGTATATAGTTGAAATAAGCAAGAAAGTATATTATTGACAGAGGGAAAGACACAAAGATCAATGAAATAGATAGAGAACCCTGAAATTGACCCACATTAACATGTCCAGTTGATTTTTGACAAATAAGCAAAAGCAATTCAATTCATTGGAGAAAGGATTACTTTTTCAATAAATGGTGCTGGAACAGCTGAGTATTCATTGGCAAAAAATGAACCTTAACCTACATCTCACACCTTATACAAAATTAACTTACACAAAATTTAACTTATACAGAAATGGGTCATGGACTTAAATGTAAAATTATAAAATGCCTAGAAAAGAACATAGGATAAAATATTTGGGACTTAGGACTACCCAAAGTGTCCTCAGACTTGACACTAAAAGCCCGATGCATAAGAGGAGAAAGTAATAAATTGAATCTAATCAAAATCAAGAACTTTGATCTGCAAAATATCCTGTTAAAAGACAAATTACAGACTCAGAGAAAATATTTGTAAATCACATATCCAACCAAGGTTTTATATTTAGAAGCACATGAAAATATGTTCCACATGATAAATAATTAGTGAAATGAAAATAAAAATCACAATTAGAATCACTACATACCTATCAAAATGGCTAAAAATACAAAATAATGACAACATGCAACGCTGGTGAGGATGAAAAGAAACTGCAACTGCAATTCTCTCTGTAATCCCACACTCATACGTTGCTGATGTGGATGTAAAATGTAAAAGCCACTTTGAAAAACAGTTTGGCAATTAAGTAAAAAAAAAAATAGCGTGAAACTATTATATAGCTTAACAGTTGCACTCCTGGGCATTTATCCAAGAGAAATGAAAACTTATGCTCACACATAAACCTATACAGAAATGGTCCTAGCTGCTTTATTCATGATAGTAAGAAACTAGCAAAATCCCAAATGTCTTTAACATCTGAATAGTTAAAGTGTGTTACATCCGTACCATAGATTATACTTCATAATAAAAAGGAATAAACTCTCAATATGTGCAACAACATGAATTTCCAGAGAATTATGCTGATTTTAAAAAATCGAATTCCGGAAGATTCATACTATATGATTACATTTGTATAACACTCTTAAAATGACAAAACTATAGAAATGGAGAAGAGATTAGTGGTTGCCAGGGGTTAAGGAAGAGGCAGGAGGGAGGTTCATTAAAAATTTTAAAAAGTGGTCTTCTGATATTACCTCTGATACTGAGAAAACTCAGTCAATGATAGTATCCTTCTCTATCCAAGAATGAGAATTTTCTATGTCTACTCTTCCAATCTTTCTCTTCCACTCTTGACCTTTATTGGAGGTAATACGATGTAGATGCTGTCTGTCCCCACCCACACCCCTTTTGATGTTATCATTGGAGTGAAAACCAGCCAGTTTTCAACTTTCTGAGGACTTTCTCTGCAGGTGAGAGCCTGCATAAATCTGGCTAGAAGTGCTGGGGAATCAGTGTTCCCCCCTTTACACCCACCTCTGCAACATTTCTTAACCCTTGCCCTTTGGATGGGCGAACTATGAAGTACATTTTCAACATCCTGGGAGAATTAAGCTCCAGTCACAAACAGCAGTAACTGGTTTGATTATGTACCCTTTTATTGACTGACTTCCCTACCCTTTCTCAATTTCCCACTCTCCAGCTGGCTTTTCCTGAGTCACCACCTCCCAATCAAATTTCTTGCGTTAAAATCTTTGTGTTAGGATCTTTTCCTGAAGAACCCAAAACAAGACAATCACTCCACAAATCTAGGAGTTAATTCTGGTGAGCTTGGGATGGTCTTTTCTTCCACTGTGTGTTTCTGTACTTCACATGCCCTTACCTAGACCTTGGAAGGAGGAGATCTGAGGTTCATTCTTTTCCTCTGTTTGCTTTGACCTCATGAGCAATGAGTACAGAACCAGCCTAAGCATCCCTGGTTCTAGTACATTTCCCGTCCCTTATTAGCTCCCTGAACATAGCCCAGACAAACAACCTCATTGGCTCTGAATTTCTTTTCTTGAATAAATAGGGATAACAGTACCCGCCTTACTGCCCCCAGAAATCTGTCTCGAGGATAAAACGTGAACATGATTGGGAAAGAATAAAACACGATAACATGTGAAGTCAGAACATCCATACCTTTGTTTTCCCAGGGAAAATTCTCTCTGTGATCCCACTGCCCTGGTGTGACCGGATGCAGAGAGGGGAGAGGCTCTGAATCATCCACTGAACCTTCCCCTTCAAGGCTTTCTCTGCATTCCACTAGCGCCAAATGGTTTTTGTAAGCAGTATAAGTCTGGTTGTGTTCTATCTTGTTAGGAACTGCAAAATATCTAATTTCCTCTTCACCAACCCTGCCGCAACATCGTTTTGTGTTCAGCCTAAGCCAGCAAAGGAGCTTCCATTCTGTAAAAAGCATTTACATGTTCCCTTTGTTGTTTTGTGTGAATCTCTAACAAAGGGATCTGAGTTTTATGAATCTTCCCTTCCCCACATTCATAACAGAGATATACTATTTTCTCTCTCTTTTAAATTCAAAGGGAAGATGTTGCCCAAGGCAGAGACTACTTATTATCATATATTCATTTTTCATGTAGCTTTCCCCCTGCTGTGGCTTAATGTAGAGATGATGAAGCTACAGCTCTCATATAATCTGGGTTTTAAATAACAACGACAAAGGTCTCTCTCACCCATCTTGGCTGAAGTGGTGCAGATCTTTTAAATGAGGGAAAGCTTTCGGAGTAAAGAAATGAGAAATGTTTGGTGGAACATGTAGAAAAAATTCTCTTTTTCTACATTCTCTTAGAGGCAGTAGTAACTATAATGCCAAAGAGGCTTTCTCGTTATACTTTTATTTAAGAACTGTGTGACCTTCAGCAAGAGACTTAACCTTTGTGAACCTTCATCCGGAAAATGGGTATAATAATGATGACATCTACCTCAGGGGTAAAAATGCTCAGTTCCTGGCACAGAGTAAGTTTTCAACAAATGTTCACTGCTGCTATCATTACCATCATCATCAGTAGCATTAAGATTATTTTTTCAAAAGTAACATTATGGTCATTAAGATTCTCTTCTTAGAAGATGTACATCTGTTAACTACTTTTTCTTTTCTTTAAATAACAGATTATTCATTTGCTTCCAACGGTACAGCAATGCTGGCTCATTTGAGAATCTATTCCACTCCACAGAAAAATTTTCATGAGTGTCCCAAGAATCACCAGTTCTTCACCTGTAATGCTTGGCACTAACGATGCCAAGAAAAAAGTGTCTGCCTGTGTTTCCCTAATATCATCTTTACTTTAGTTTCTTAATGTTCTTGTGTTCCCTATCATCAGGGAAGGGGCTTAATAAAGCAGGCATAAGTGGTAAGCAAACTAATTACTTCCTTGTTTTCAGGACTTGTGTGTACTTTTAAAACATGTAATTAATAGACTATTTTTTGCGTAGTTTTAGGTTTATGGAAAAATTGAACAGAAAGAAGAGAGTTATCATATAATTGTGTACTTTTAAAATCAATAAAATAATAGTTGTGAGCCACTTACAAATATGACTCCAACTGGCTAAGAAAAGTGCATCTCTCTTGTAAAAGAGATGGTCTCAAGCTGAAGAGTTCAATTTTGCTTGAGAGTAGGACGCAAAGGTAACATAAGTAAGAGATGATGCTTAAGAAAAGGAGAGAGAGAACTCAAAAGACATTGAAAAGGTGCAAAGATTTTGTCCTAGAGGTAATGGGAAACTATTAAAGAATTTTGCACAGAGAAAATGACATAATCAGATTCGTATGGTAAGGTCATTCTGATAGTAATGTGTCAGATGGATTAAGGAAAGTCAAGGCTAGGTGAGTGGAAACTAATGTGTCTATTGAAATAATTCAAATGTGATCATTCAAATGAGAACTTAAGCAATGACAGTAAAACGAAGGAGAGGATGGCTCATATTTATAAATTATTTGAGATGAAATTAACAGACCATGTTGGGTCATTCTCAGTGAGGACAGCATAGAGGAAGAAATATAGAATGACTCCCAGGTTCTGACTTGGGCAATAAAATTAATGATGATGTCATTTCCCAATAAAGAGCATGTAAGGAGAGAAGAACATCAGAAAAGAGAGTAAGTTGAGTTTTAAATATGTTGAGTTTGGTACATTCAGGTAGAGCTATCTAATAGTATATAAGATGTAACATTCTGGAGCCCAGAGAAAGATGTTTAAGGTGCAGATAAGATTTGGGGGTCATTAGCTAGTTGAAGAGTTTTCCTAGGGTGTATGTACTTGGAATAAAGGGGAGGGTCTAGGATAAAACCCTGAAGAATACCAATATTTATGGAGTAGCTAGAGGAAACAGCTCTAGTAGAAAAAGAACCAGGTGAAGGTGAAGTCAAGGAAGCCAATAGAGAAGAAAGTTTAAAGAACAAGGAAATAATCAATGAGGCTCTGTAAAAAATGCTTCTAATGTAGCTCCTCACTAGAAGGTCATTGACAGCCTCAGCAAGGGGAATTTGCAGTAGACTGAGGTATGAAATTGAAATCAGTCTTATTCATCACTGAATCCCCATCACCTAGCACAATGATTTGCCCTCCTCTTTGTTCAGTAAATATTTATTGAATGACTGCATGATGTATCTTTTTCTAAGTCACTTAACCGACAGGAAGCAGCAGAATTGTTGTTCTTTTGTTGTACTCAAAATTTAGGGATTCTCCTTCTCTGATCTGAAAGCTTATCTGTTAGACTAACATAATCACATGCGCTCAGCTATACACTTTGCATTCTGTGCTCCTACTCAATTATTTGATAGAATTTTAAAACAAAGGCCTTTTCTTTGCCAAACAGTTTAAAATAAATTTTTAATGCTTTTTAAAATTTTTAATTGTGGTAAAAAAAAACATTAAATTTACCATCTTAACTTTTCTATGTCTTAGTTCCCTAATGTTAAGTGTTTTCACATTGTTGTGCAACAGAGCTATAGAACTTTTTCACCTTGCAAAACTGAAATTCTATTATCAGTTGAACAACTCCCTATTTCCCCCTCCCCCAGCCCCTGGCAACCACCATTATACTCTCTGTTTCTATGAGTTTGGCTACTTAGGTATTTCATATAAGTGGAATCATGCAGTATTTGTCTTTTTGTGATGGGCTTATTGTCCTCAAGCGTCAACCATGCTGTATCCCATAAAATGGACCTGTTTTTTTAAACATAGCTTCAGTACTTTTCTCCCAAAAGTTCTAAGAATCTAACACCACATATAAATTATACAATTTCAAGTTAAGTGGGAATCATGAGGGTTTGTCCATCTGTTTTGTGTGTTTCTTGAACAGGGAAAGAAATTCTTCTTCCTATCAGAAATCATTCAGTGATAGGGAACCCACAAACTTTGAGGGTGCCTACCCCATTTTTTAATATACCTCACCATTGAAAGTTACCACTACTCTACTCTCTATACTGTTCTGGAGAGGCATTTATTGAAATCCTAGAATCTGACAGAAATAAAGCAGCGATCTAATGCCAGTTTAGAGCACTGATTTTCCTCAAAACCTCATAACATCCTTCAAGTCACCTTTGTCTTTCTGGCAGCTAGCCATTCTATTCCTTGTATCATTAAACTGGGGTTACTGATTAATCATCCCCCATGAGATGACTGAAGTAACAATGTTTTGCAAAAAGTTTAAGCTTTCTGGCTTGGGGGAATGAAAAGAGAGAGAAGTATAAGAGAGGAAGGTTTGAATTTATCCCCAAAGACCAGACAGAAACAAAAAGCTGTCTGCTATCTCAGCTGCTGAAGGCTACCTCCTACTTTACCAGATTTTACTATAATTAAGCTCTCAGTATCCAATTTAGCATGACTGCAATTTCCAAAGGTATTTCGGATACAGAAAGCCTAAAGCATATTCCACACATTTTCATTTGTAGTTTGGTCAACAGAAAAGCTGAAAATGAGAAAGGAAGATGTCTAACTTCCTACGTAAATAGAAGATGAAGATAATCCAGTCATTGTGCTTCTACCTACACTTCTCAATTCTGCCACACATATATTCCAGAAAGAACTGGGTTAATCTTAGCTAATGTCGTTCTTCCTTTTGGCCAGGTACAATAGTCTAGTCTCCCGAAGGCAAACATGTTTAGTTATTTTTACCAGGGTTGAACAAATAAGCACTAAATCTTTCTTTAAAACTTGAGCTGATCCTCAACATAACCTTTTAGGAAGTTCCAAAAGGTTTTCTTGCCTTAAGTTTTCAATCTGGTGTTTTCACTTGTTCCCCTGCTGTCTACCAGCAATCCTCATCTTTAAAAAAAAATTGTTTTGAGAAAGATTTTATCAGCTCTCCATATAAAATAAGAGAAAAAATTCCATAATTACTCTGTATACAGTTACTTAAACTATCTTTTTTTTTTTTTTTAAACTATCTTTTTAAAAAGTTTTTGCCAGGCAAGTATTCTTCTTTCTACCATAGAACACAAGCAGTACAAACAGTATTGCGGCCTTAGTACTAGTATTTACTAAGGTTTTCCCTTTGAGAAGACCCATAAGTGTACATTGAAATTAATAGATATTCCTTTATATGGAAGATGTTAACAGTTGAATTTTACTATCCTATCTACTCAGATATATATGCTCTTTAATGCCCTTCATAATGGTTCCCTATGCCCAAGAATCCAGAGTTAGGTTATGAAGTATGACTTGGGTTTTTGCCAAACTACATGATTCTGCTCTAGGATGAAACTGACTCTCTTTAGCCCCAAGCCCTCTACAGATTTGCCAAACATCCTCCCAGCCTTCTGACTTATACATGAGGCACAGCTGTACAAAAATAGTGATTCTTGACACTTTTAAAGAGAACACAATTACGAAGTATGTTCTTATGTGTTACCTTAACACAACAATCTGAGATACCCAGGTCTGGAAACATAGCCGCATTTTATAGATCGGGAAACTAAGGATAAGCCCAAGGTCTAAAAACAAAGAGGTGAGCAGAGTGGAGACCAGATCCTTGGTTTCCTGACTGTGGTTTTCCTTCTCGTTATCTGTGTAAGACCTAGAGTGAAAGCAACATTGTTCTTCATATTTCTTCTTCCATTCAGCTGTCTTTCTCTATACCCCTCATCTCTGTCTTCCCTTCATCAGTCTTCTATGCTTCTCTGGAAATTACCTCTGCCTCATAAGAGCCAGTGCATATTTACCCTTTGTAGCCACTCCCTGAGACTTCCTGAGCTGATGATTTTCCTGAGCTCTAGATACCTCTCATTTTTCTCAGTGCCCTGCTAGACTGTTGGGACCAATTCATAAGTAATTAATGGGAGGTAGTGGTTTAGTGCAGTGCTTCTCAATCAGGGTGATTTTATCCCCTAGGTGCCCTTTGCAGTGTCTGGAGACATTTTGTGCTCTTGGCATCTAATGGGTAGAGGCCAGAGATGCTGCTTAACATCCTACAATGCACAGGACAACCCCCAAGGACAAAGAATTACCTAGCCCCAAATGTCAATAGTGCCCCAAATGTCAATAGTGCCCCAAATGTCAATAGTACCCCAAATGTCAAGATTGAAAAACCTTGGCTTAGAGCAATAACCCACCCCACAATATTTATTACAACCATTTTCCCAAAAGAATGACCAACATCAGGACTTTCTGTCACCATGGTAGTTGGAGAAGATAATAGGATTCAACGGAGTGGGGAGTGGGAGTGGCAAGAGGGTGTGGTATTTTCAGTGAGGTCACGGAAGTAGTAGCCTAGTTGGATTGTATGAACTGATCGCTCTTGACACCATAAAGCCACGTTAAACTTGCAGGGCTGCTTTCTGGCAACATAGCAGAGCCTTGCCATGAGAGGAAAGCAAAAAAGGGAATGTGACCATGGAGTTCTCCATCTCAGAGACACTCAAGGTTTGTTGTGTGAGTCTCGCAATGGATCTCCTGCTTCCAGAGGTGAGTTCTGGGCAAATGAGTCCCAAGCAACTACAGGAAATGATTACTTGATGGGCAAAGCCTTGAGAATTAAAAGACAAAAATTATTTTTGATGTAGTATCCCACGGTGAGGAACACATACCAGACATGAGAACTTGAATGTGAAATCTATGGTCTGCTTTTGCTGGGTCTATCAGAGCCGGAGGTCATCTAATTCCACTCCATCTACAGAATAAAATATTTATAAAAATTCATTCTGAGACCTGTGTCATATAAATTTCTAACTAGCAGTGCAAAATTCCATTTCATCTCAGGAACAAAGAACAATTTACTCTCAGCCGCAAGCATCCTTTCTTCCTTCTCTGACATCATCAATTCTGTTCTTGGTTCCTCCTGTCTACCTTCATGTGGAACCAGCTCAAAGGACAAAGATGTCCTTTCACCCCATTGTCCCTCCACTTTCGTGTTCATGACATGTATTCACAATATTTTGAATGCGCTATGATTACTTAATTCTAACGTTTTTTCAAAGAACATTTTCCTTAAACTTCTTATTTTCTGACTCCAATTCTCCCAATCCGAAGTAATTTCTTCCCTCCCACTTAGCTAAATCCTGGGACCAATCTTTGTTGTCTACCTTCTTGACCCCTGTTTCACATTTGATGCTTTTCCATACTCTCTACCTAACTGCTTTCCAGTTTCAACTGCAGAGGCATTTAGTTTTTATCTTTCCTCTCTTATTGCTTCTTTATGTTACCAGAACATTACATGTACACACATCACTTCTTTTCTTTTTGTATTATAGGATTGAAACTATATGGGTATAAAAGTTCTACTCACCACTACTCATGGAAAACTGCATTTATTTTGAGCTTTCATCCCAATTAACTACAACCCACCTGTCACAGTCTGATTCACTGATTCTTCGACTGAGATAAGTAGGCTGGAGCTCTTCTACATTTCTCCTTTCCATAATCAATTTAAAGCAAAACTACTTGTGGGGTGTGTGTGTGTGTGTGTGTGTGTGTGTGTGAGACCATCAGAAAAAGAGAGAAAGAAGAAGATTATTTTCAGGTATTTAAAGGTGATAGAAGTCCTTTTTCTTAAATAAGTTTCTACCTGTGTCACTGGCTAGTGTAATATATACAACATAACACAATGACCCCCTGCTCTTCCACTTCAAGGTCCCAAGCTTATAAGGATCATGCTAAGAGAAGAGGGATTTAGGGCTGTGTTAGTTTCCATTCACTACTGGAGTCTCTTCCAATGGTCAACTATTTTTTATCCTTTGGCAAGGACAAGTTTTTGTTTTGTTCAGAAAATCCTTTGCTGTTGGCAGTAGCAGATATTTCAGTTCTCTGAAGGAAGTGGAGAGAACTATGTGACAGAACATTTTTCTTGATTTTTTTCCTCAAAATGGAAGGATATGGGTCACTGAGGATGAGAAAAATAAGGTGTATTTTGACCTCTACAAAGTAAACACTGTATGTACTTTACCGTCCCACAGAGCCTCGTTAAATTTCTATAAAAACTCAGTGTCAGTTCAGTATTATCACCAGTCTGTTTTTGTCCTGAAAGTCTAAGAAAACTTCATGAGAAAGTATACATTTCACCTTTATAATAAAATACTGTTTAGAAGGTTAAAGGGATCCACCCAGTGAAAGTATATACAAAGGCTTTAAACCTTTCAATGTGCTGCTCCCTAGTGAGCATTTGCTAAAAAGACATCTCTGCCTGAACGTTTTCTACCACAAGCTGGAGGTGGGGCCACAGCCCATGGGGCCAAGTTGGTGGTGATGATGGTGCTGATGTTGGCGGGAGATGTGGAGGGGCAAGAAATCCACCAAGGAGACTGAGACAGATATACAGAGACCAAAACTGGTGTGGAATGGCTACTTCTCAGAAGTTTCTCTGATGCATTCATAGATTTTGTGGACTAAGCCAGCCAGGCTTAAGCCATGACAAGTTCCAACAATCACCCCAGCACTCTATGTTGGACAGCAGGGGCTAATGGGAGGGGTTGAGAGGCAGTAAGAAAGAAGTTGGCCTACCAGCTGGTGGTAAAAAAAGAAACAAACCTGAAATTTACATATGATCAGAATCCTGAAAGGTGCTATCTGAAAGAGCTGGCTGGCTATTGAGAAACACTCCAACTTCGACACATTACCTTCTCTGCACAACAAAATTATTGTGAGAAAAGGTGTTGAATTTGTGCCACGTTGGGAAGGGTTGAGTCTGGGCCCTGGGAGTTCGCAGGTCCGACATCGGCGCTCTGCCAGAGATGAGATGTGGGTAAGCTGAATCCAGCATACAAAGGATGAGGAGTTTGGAGGTCTGACCATGCCAGTAAATACTGAATCTTTTGTTTCAGCATTCTAAGGTAGCCTACTGTCCCCTTTTTGGGTATGGAATATAAGCTTAACTTCTTCAAAATTGTATAAAGGTAAAATACATTTTTGATGTCATCTCTTTAACTAGCAGCCTATCCCTTTTTGGCAGCCTTGCTCTACTACTACTGCTAGTATTACTACTGTTAATGTAGGAAACATTGTTTTTGAATACCTACTGTGTCTTTCTTTAATCCTAAAAATAACCAACCCTAGATGTAAATTTAATTCCCCAGAGATTGCTGCCAAGAGAGTTGCCCATGATTAGGAAACTAGTACATGGCAGTACTGAGACTCGAACTGCTTTGTCTGATACTAAAGACTAGAGTCTTTTCACTATGCTCAAGTTGCCTTCTCTCCTCTTTAACAATCATTTCCTTTCAAGACATACAAAATTCTGTTTGCTCTTCAGGAAGATAATTAGCGAAGTTGATCTAATCTGAGCAAAGTAACCCTCCCTCTTCTCCCGAGTCATATGGGCATTTGTCACCATGGTTTTTGGAGATGGTGTCAGGTTCAAGGAGATCATTGGACATTTCTAATCAGACGTAAAGGGAAACTAAAACTATGACAGAATAGTTGAAGTAATTCTGGGCAGATGAAACCTTGCAATTCCTCTCAAATTAAACAATATTTCTTTGGATGAGCAGACTTTCCCTCCTGCTTTGTCTTACTAACCCATTGTACTGGGCTGTATAGTGTCCCCCCAATTTATGTCCATCTGGAACCTTAGAATGTGTCCTTATTTGGAAATAGGGTCTTTGCAGAAGTAATTAGCTAAGATGATGTCATACTGGATTATAGCGGGCCCTAAATCCAGTGACTGGTGTCTTTATAAGAGAAGAGAGAAGGAGACTCAGACACAAAAACACAGAGGAGGCATAAGGAACATGGAACTTAGGGAACAGAGATGGGAGTGATCTCTCTGAGCCAAGGAACACAGGATTGCTGACAGCCACCAGAAGCTAGGGAGAAACAAGGAAATTTCTTCTCCTAGAGCCTTCAGAAGGACTGCAAACCTGCCAATACTTGACTTTGGACTTTTAGCCTCTTGAGCAGTGAGAATAAATCTCTGCCCACCTATTTTGTGGTACTTTGTTACGACAGACCTAGAGAACTAACAGAACCTTCATCACTAATTGATTTATCCATATAGTTATCCCCTTGAACACTGAAAAAGCATAGAATGTGAAAGACTGAAATAGAAAATAGTCAAGTTTCAGTAGCTGCTGAAAGCACAGAAGCAAGACATGCCAAATGGTTGGAGGGGAAATACAGCGATCCAGGAACTGAGAAAGCAGATAAGGTGAAAAGGACAGGTCAAAAATACGATATTGACGTGAAACCACTTGCTGTTCACTTTTGTCTAAGGGTCCCAGGTGATGGTAATCAGTCCTACCAATTTCCTAAAAATAAATTAGGAAAATTAACATGCTGAGAGGATTTTTTTTTGTATTGGGGTATAGTTGATTTACAATATATTAGTTTCAGGTGTACAACATAGTGATTCAATATTTTTGTAGATAATACTCCATTTAAAGTTATTACAAGGGACTTCCCTGGTGACGCAGTGGTTGAGAATCCACCTGCCAATGCAGGGGCATGGATTCGAGCCCTGGTCTGGGAAGATCCCACATGCCATGGAGCAACTAAGCCTGTTCGCCACAACTACTGAGCCTGTGTGCCACAACTACTGAAGCCCACACGCCTAGAGCCCGTGCTCCACAAGAGAGGCCACTGCAGTAAGAAGCCCACACACTGCAGCGCAGAGTAACCCCTGCTCGCCACAGCTAGAGAAAGCCCACGTTCAGCAACGAAGACCCAGTGCAGCCAAAAATAAATAATTAATTTTTTAAAAAGTTCTTACCAAATAATAACTATACTTCCCTGTGCTGTACAATATATCCTGTTGCTTATTTATTCTATACATAGTAGTTTGTGTCTTTTAATCCCATACTCCTATCTCACCCCTCCCCGCTTCCCTTGTAAACACTACTTTGTTCTCTATATCTGTGAGTCCCTTTTTGTGTTGTTATATTCATTCATTTGTTTTAATTTTTAGATTACACATATAAGTGATAACAAAGTATTTGTCTTTGACTTATTTCACTAAATATAATAACCGCTTAGAGGATTTTTTTTTTCGTTTTTTTCTTTTAAAGGACTTTTATATATATATATTTTTATATTTATTTTTGGCTGTGTTGGGTCTTCGTTTCTGTGCGAGGGCTTTCTCCAGTTGCGGCAAGTGGGGGCCACTCCTCATCGCGGTGCGCGGGCCCCTCGCCATCGCGGCCCCTCCCGCTGCGGAGCACAGGCTCAGTAGCTGTGGCTCACGGGCCCAGCCGCTCCGCGGCATGTGGGATCCTCCAAGACCAGGGCTCGAACCCGTGTCCCCTGCATTAGGCAGGCAGACTCTCAACCACTGCGCCACCAGGGAAGCCCCCGAGGATGTTTTTAAAATTAGTGTATTTCTTTTAAGTTATGCTTTAGATATTTTATGTAAATAAAACCAGTTTTCCCAATAAAAACATTATCTAACAAACTTTGATTCCAATATGCTAAACCAAAACATACATTTTTAGATAAATGAGTGATATTTTTTTAAATAAATAAACTTCAAAAACCGATATTCATATGAAGACCTTCCTAAAGTCAACAGTAAATGTACGTTTATATTAGTTTTAGCCAGAAAACACTTTCAAAATGGTATTAGTACACACAGTTCTTTGCTTAAGGTTTCATAAAACCCTTAGTGGATACTTTTCGGGGCTCTTCAGAAAAACAAAGTTTGAGTTAAAGTTAATTGCTTTCTCAGAATAAGCAAGCAGGAGTCTTGGATGGAGTATGGAAATCCTTTCTAGTCCCATTCATTATTAAGGAAAAAACAAAAGGACTTCATAGTTTAATAAAAGGAGCCTTGTGCAGAGAATCAGAAGACTCCAACTGAATTATAGCCCAGGATCTGACAGTGATTTACTGTATGACTTTAAGGCAAATATTTCATCTCCCGCTGTCTCACCTTTCAACTTACTTTCTGCTGTGTAACATTCGACCAGTTATATAATAACGTTCTACCTCAGTTTCCTCAGCAATTAAATTAAATAACGCCATCTTCTTGTAGGGCTGCTATGAGGATTAAATGAGTTAACATATCTAAAGCATTGAGAACAATACCTGGCACAGAGTAACTAATATCAGTGATTGCGGTATTACATGTCTTCTCTCCCCTTTGAAATTTTAAGCTTCTTGACAAGGATCATATCTTGCTCATCTTGGTATCTCTCAAAATACCTAGAAAAGGATCTTGCATATAGTAGTTGCTCAATAATTATTTACTGACCTGAACGTAAACATCAAGGACAACGGCTATATACTCTACAGGTTGCTGGAGTTGCATTCATTTAAATGTTTCTAAAATCCTGTTGTCCGGGAAAAATAAGAGAAATCATTGGGGAAAACATCTGTGAAGAAAGCATTCCCACGAGAAAGTTTCTATCAGGTTGGAAAAGTACTTTAAAAAATCTTCCCCCCAGTGAGGGCAGAAAACTTTCAGTCTCTCTGGGCGCCAGTGTCTGCTCTCTTAGCGCAGCCTGAAATATACCCACTGTCTGGAAAAGCCTAGCTCCTCTCGTGATCCCCTTCTCTTCTTTCTACTTTCCCCTTCCTGGCCCCAGGCCTCACCCCAGCCTCTTTCCCATTCTGCTGGAGGCCTCCTTCTCCCAGGAGAACTAACTGTAAACTCTTTATTACTTTAGCTTTATTGCTTTTAGCTCTGGAAACAGCGTGCTTTTAGGCAGTAATTATATTTCATTTATAAATATTATCTCTAAGAGAATAGCTAATAGCTTTTTGGTAACGCTATCTGTAATTCTGTAGCTGCTAAAGTTATGTGTCAACTAGAATCTCGACGTAAACAAAGCTTATAAATTGATTCCTGTAGAATGATGTAAGATCTTGCTAGACTCTAATGCCGCTCAGATAAGAACAATCAAGCTCTTCAGCTAAGCCAGCAGTGAAATCAAAAATACAATGAACATTCTGAGCAGTCTTGGAGAATCAGGATAGATTAACAGTGAAACTCAACATGTGAATGTCAATTGTTTTGTGAAGCAGTCAGGTTGCAGGTTATCCCGCCTCCAAAGGTTCACGTGTTTTTTTTCCCCAAATTAGGCTCAAGTTAGCTTTTCCCATAAAAAAAAAAAAAAATCATTTCAATAGAAAGAGCCTTTAATCCTCACAGCGAAGAGTTCAAGGAACTGTAAAAAGAATATAAATCACAGGTAGCTCTACTGACCCCTGTAGAAGGTCAGCAGATGGAAATGCTTCTCAGTAAGAAGTTAATTTCCACTCTGATGTCTTAGCTGTAATGACAGGGTCAGGATGAGGATAGGACAGTTGTTGGATCCCGTCCTCATCTGGAGGAACTCCTAAGGTAAACTGTGTGCAGTGGCCTTCCCAACACTAAAGAGCGTGAAATGTTGGGAAACTTCTGTATACTATGAGGAGATTCACTTTCTCTCAAGAGATAACGTTATGGAATGATAAACTGCATAAGCTCTGAGGACAGAACTTCACAGGTTTATATTCAAATACTCTTTGAGTTGGACAAGCTGTGTCAGTCTTTTCCATTTGCAAAACAGGCAGTAGTTGCGAAGACTAAATGAGTTAATACAACAGAAGGACCTAGCACATCATAAGAGATCAATGAGTGTTTGCAATTATTATGTTACTATTATTATTATTATTGAGTTATTTTTCTTCAGAATAATTATTAGAGTTATTTCATTCTGAATTGTTCTATTATTTAGAATTATTATTTAGCTCTCTCTTAGCTCTTGCAACCTTTATTTCAGCTCAGCTACTGCCAAGCTGCTGCCATCATCTTTACTGTCCTGAAAATCTCTTTTTTTTTTCATTAAAAGACCAAACAAGAATAAAAACAGTTAAATCTGAAAAGAAAGATGATTCAGAACACAGCCTTCCAAAGTGACTTGTTACTAGTGCTAAGGAAACTGAGGTCCCCAGGGAGCCTTTGGCGTCTGCAGGGTTGGGGAGAGGGAGGCTCTATTTCTGGAAATACAAGGAATTTAGGCAGTTTTCTCCTCCTCTGATCTGTGGCTTCTGTTTTCATCTACTGGGATTTCTGTTTCCTCAAGACTGGTTCCAGGGTGGATCACAATTCTCCCCGAACTTTCCCTTTTTGTGCTATCTCCCCAAATTAACAAACAACACTTTTTCATCCAAGAATTTGATTACTATTACTATAGAGTAAAAAAAAAAAATGGTGCTTAAATTTTTAAAACATTTAAAAAACATTTCTCAAACAAAAAGTAAAATTGGGAAGCTGCAGTGCTCTCAAAGTTCTTATGAAATGCTGGGGTTTTGACCCTGAATGCCTTTCTTGCATGGAATACAGACCCCTCTGTCCTCCAGTTCTTCTGTCCATCTTAAAGGTGGAACCTACCAAAATAGCATCCATCACTAAATCTTCTCCAAATCCTTTTCTTTTTAAAGACTCTTCAAAATAGGGATAAGGACATAATTAGGGTGAATGAATTAGGCTCTTCGCAAATGCGTGCCGTGTACCTCAGATGAATTCCAGATGTACAGCTCTCATTTGGGGCCACCTCTGTGTTCCTCCATTTCTGTACATTAAAGCTCACTGGGTGAAGTCCTTTTATTTCAGGACCCAGTTCCCACTCTTAAACCAGTGCTTCTCAAATTTTAGTGTGTATCACAATTACCTGGAGAGCTTGAAAAGGCACTGATTACTAGTTCCCACTATCAGAGTTTCTTACCCAATAGGTCTGGGTTAGAGCCTGAGAATTTGCATTTCCAACCAGAATCCAGGTGATGCAGATTGTGCTGGGAGCACTTTGAGAACCACTGATTTATGGTCTTCCTACCCCGCTCCCTCCTTTTTGCTCAAACGGGGAGAGCCTTTCTGCAGAATGAAACCAGAGTGAGACACACAAAATCAAGAGAAAGGACTGGCCACACCAACAGAAACAGAAACAAGATTGTTCAGCTCTGGGACCCATCAGGGTCTGAAGCCAGCTTCAACACTCCATTTTCCAGTTATATATTAAAAGTTATAAATATACTTTTGGCTAAGCTAGTGTGAATTGGGTTGATGCCACTTGCAACAAGAGACGACACAGCCAGTATAATCTCAGTAAAATGTACAGTTATAACAATGTCCACTCGAGGGCATTTCTCACTGCTCCTGTAGGTAATCAGAGAAGTTATTTCTCCACATCAGTTTATCAGCTTCGTCAACAACAAATATCTGTTAACGACGTGACAACCACCACATGTTTAATGATGGAGATCTGACGGGGTTGAAGCAGATGGAAATTCCCCAAGGTAGATGCAGGCACAGAAGGCAAAGTTGAGCATATGTTTGGTGAGCCCAGAATCATTCATCCATTGATTCAATAAATATTTGTTAAACCCCAGCTACGTGCCCCTCACTATGCCAAGTGCTGGAAGGAAACAGTGAAAAAGACCCTTCCTGTCAAGTTGGGGTGACAGAAGTAAACAGTCATTTACAGTAGAGTCAGATCAGTGCTCTGCAGGCATCAACATGGTACCATTGGCTCTGGAGTGAACAGAGGCACCAGAGAACCAGCAATGTGCTCTGTAAACTATGGCTCTGAGACAAGTTTTGGGTGATGGTGAGAACACAGTGGATTTTAATGTTTTGATGGACAGGCTTCTGGCTTCGAATAGACTTGGATTGGAGGCATGACTCCACTGTCTTCTCATCTAGTTAGTTACATTGATTAATTACCTCGAAAGCCTCAGTTTCTCTTATTTATAAACAGCTGTTTTTACCTATTTTAGGTTAATATTGCCGTAAGAACTGCACACCAGTATCAAACATACAATAAATGTTCTATCAATGTTTGCAAAGCAAAATACCCCCAAATTACATAATTTTAGAAAAACAGTAAAGGAAGCCCCCGTCTTCCACTGGAAATCTACTTATAGAGGAAACATGAAACCTGAAATTCCAAAGACCAATGTGGCACTAAAATTAAATAGAGGAGGAATTTTGAGTGATCAATAGCTTCAGACCTGAAACTCTAAGGAACATCTTTAAGAATCAAGACTGAGGCTATAAAATTTTTTGGAAAATATAAGAAATGGCATGATAGCTGTTTTTGAAAATGGAAAGATGATGCAAATAAAAAAGAAGCCGTGAGAGACATGCAGATTAGAAGCAGTGAAGACATAAGTGCTCTGCAGCCCTCATTAATGGAAAACAGGAAAATTGCCACTGCAAGATTATTCTTGTGCACATAGTAGAAGAAGGAAAAAAGGCAAACCATCAGGCTTTAGACTTAGATTTCACCAAGAACTAGATCCACCACTTTCTAGTTGTGGGGCATTAAATTCTGGGTTCAAGTCTCATGATAAATGATGTCATCATAACACCTGCAAGACAGGTTTGTGGAGAATCAACAGAGACAGGAGTCTGAAGCGCCTAGGATAGTGCTTTGCACCTAAGAGGCACTTGAAGGATGGGAGCTACAATAACTGGTGCGACGGAGAGAAGTGAATTGATTCCTGCTCCACTGGGCAAGCAGCACTCCATTCTGATGGCTTGAACTTTCCCACTGCATCACTCAAAGCTGAGGACAGAATGGTGGGTTTAGAGTAGAGAGACAGTAACTTCATAAATCAGCACAGTATCTTCTTAGCAACCCCTTCAAGTAAACTCAGGCAGAATCACAAATCACAGCAGGAGTAAAAGTAAGAGAACATTGATCCCACTGAAATGTGTTAAAATTCAACCGGCATCTGCAGTTTGCATTGCTGTATCCAGAGAAGGAATGCCACTGTTTATGCCATATTGATCTTTGCAACTGAAACCGAGCAGGACCCTGTGGGGCTCCTGGGCACAAAAGCCTTTCTGTGTCCCCCATTTCTTGACGACAGGAAATAGGCTTCATTCGGCCTCCATGACCTTCCCTGAGTTCCATTAATTAGGGAAGGGAGAGGATGCAGAGACAAGGGAGAAACAAACAGTCAAGAGAAACAATAGTGCAGCCTTGGGGCAGGGTCCTGGTTCCCCATCAAGGGATATACATAACAATATCTTTGAGCTGTTTTGCAGTTACTGAAAACCCCACCCGGTGGAAGAAATTAACTGTATGTTGCCCACAAGCATGTAGACCCCTAAACCCCAGACCAGGTGGAACCAGAAGGTTGATGAGGCTGACTCCCACTTACCTCACAACCAACCAATCAGAAGAATGTCCAAGAGCTGATCACACCCTCTTTGAACCATTACTATAAAACTCCTCACTATCCCCTCTAGGTCAGGACACACAGTTTTGAGGGCATTAGCCTACTGTGACCCCCTTTGCTTGACAAAGCAATAAAACTATTCTTTTCTACTTCACCCAAAACTGTCTCTGAGATTTAATTTGGTGTTGGGGTACAGAGGCCAGATTCGGCTTCACAACCATCCATGTGAAAACAGGAGGGAAGGAGTCAGGGCACAACCTTTGAAACAATGACATAGCCCGAGGACATGACTTAAACTGATTAGAACCAAATGGGTCCAAGATGGCGAACAAGTCACCTTCCACTAGACCTTGAGCCTCAGTATACGGTCATATCAGCAAGCTAAATGACACACCCACAGGCACCATGACAGTTCCAAGATCGATCATAAGGATCAAAATGTGGGTGGTGGTCCAGTTCCTGGAAATCCCCACCCCTTCCTAAAATAGCTGGAATACTCCTCCCACTCATTAGCCTATGAAATTACCCACTCCTATAAAAACCGACAACCCCATACCCTGGCGCCGCTCTCACCTTCTGAGGTGGCCCACACTCTGTCTGTGGAGTGTGTTTCTCTCTAAATAAATCCACTTCTTACCTATCACTTTGTCTCTCACTGAATTCTTTCTGCAATGAGACATCAAGAACCTGAGCTTCATTAAGTCCTGAAACCAGGTGTGTGATCTCAGTTGGAAGACTGTGAATTTTGGCCGGGTTTGAGTCCCAGCCATATGGGTTCAAGTACCAAGCTGGGTTTTGGCCGGATTCGAGTCCTGGCTGCATGGGTTCAAGTCCCAATCTGAGGTGCATGGTTTCACATGCACAAAATCATCTCATTCATTTATTCTTGTATTTATTCACCCAAGAAGTATTTATTGACGTCCTTCTCTTTCCAGGCATTTTTCAAGGTGCTGAGATGGTTATAACAGTGAATAAGACAGATAAATTCCTTGTCCTCATGGAGCTAACATTCCAGTGGGGTAGATGGACCACAAACAAATACATAACCAATGGCCAGTGGTGCTAGGTCCATGGGGAAAAGAGGGTATTCAATCCACTTTCTTTTCCTAATGTGATGAACACACAGAAGATTTTATAAAAATAAATAATTGCTCCATTTTACCTGGATTGACATTTTACATTAACATTCTCTCTGTCATAAGCCATCATTTCAACTGTCAAGTGGCTCATATTAAGCAGCCTGACTGACATCGTGTACCTGATAAAACAACATCTAAGATTTATTGCTTTCTGGGAAGAGCCAAAATACTGACACATCAGCTCAAATGCAGCTCGTTGAGGTGGGTGGGCTGCAGGAAACTCTCTTTGAAGATGTTCTGGTGTCCCAGACATATCTTGTGTGTGTCTGAAATGATCCCTCTCAAAGAGATTTAGCGATGAGCTGCAGGCACAGATTTTGTAGGAGAAATTAGAACCTAGAGGAGATGTTTCAGGGACTGATCCTTCTTTTAAAGCTTCAGTGGCAAATCACCTATTTGTAGCTTAGCGTACAGTTAGTTGCCTAGATAAAATAATATCATAAGATGATTCTTTTAACTTTATTTTTACCGTGGGAAAAAGATATATTACAGATGCCTTCACTCCAACTTGTTTTGCTTCTTCTAGGCACCATGACTATTAAAATATGGAGAAAATTAATAAATGTGTGTGTGTGTGTGTGTATGTGTGTTGTGGTAACCTCTGTTAGAAAAAATAACTGAGGTTATAACGTACATTTACTAATCCTTAACTAATTTAAACTCTATGCAATATCCACAGATTATGTATACTAACTTTTTTAAATGCCATGGATATAAATCTTAATTATTTTTAGAGCACTTAAAAAAAACTCTTCTCTGCCATGTGATCCAGCAATCCTACTCCTGGGCATATATCTGAAAAAAACTCAAATTCGAAAAGATACATGCACCACTATGTTCATAGCAGCACTATTTACAATAGGCAAGACATGGAAACAACCTAAATGTCTATCGATAGATGAATGGATAAAGAAGATGTGGTATATATATAAAATAGAATACTACTCAGCCATAATAAAGAATGAAATAATGCCATTTGTAGCAACATGGATGGACCTAGACTATCATCCTAAGTGAAATAAGTCAGAAAGAGAAAGACAAATACCATATGGTATCACTTATATGTGGAATCTAAAATACAACACAGATGAACTTATCTACAGAACAGAAACAGACTCGCAGACGTAGAGAACAGATTTCTGGTTGCCAAGGGGGAGGAGGGTTGGAGGAGGGATGGATTGGGAGTTTGGGATTAGCAGGTGCAAAATATTATGTATAGAATAGATTAAAAAAAACAAGGTCCTACTGTATAGCACACAAACTATATCAATATCCTGTGATACACCATGATGAAAAAGAATATAAAAAAGAATATCTATATATGTGACTAATCACTTTGCTGTACAGTAGAAATTAACACAACACTGTAAATCAATTAAATAAATTAAAAAAAAAAAAAAAACTCTTCTCACCATTTTCCTTCTCATACCTAACACTAAAACTCATATTCTGACTCCTCTTCTGAGAATCTAGGAATACTGGGCCCGAATTCCCAGTGGCCACTGCTTTGTTGATGTCATGTAAAATGTAGCACAGTCTCTGGTTCTGCTCAGGCAGCTTCACCCAGTTTCTGTACATACTGGCCCCTGGAGGCATTTGAGCTTTGCAGACTCTGCATTCTACTGAAGAGCTTAGAAGAAGTATTAAAAATATTTAATACCCAGTAAGGCACGGACAATAGAGTGAGTTCCTAAAGGTCTCAGGCAATGTTAGGCATTCACCCCTTGGTTTATGATTGTGTGGAGAAGAGGCTAGGGTGGCGGGGTGCAGGGAACACTTAGGGGGCTCAGGAGGTCGTTACTTGCCTATGTTGTGGAAATATCAATATCTGAACAATCCATATGGCCATATCAATTAAATATCAGACCTAGCTGAACACTTTAGGTTGAAGGAGTAGTGAAACTCCATGAGTTCAAGGTAACTATTGAGGGAAGGGAAGATGTAGAAGAGAAAGAAAAGGTAGAATGAAGAAAGAAGACATAAAACTAGAGGATAAAGGAAGTGTGTGTGTGTGTGTGTGTGTGTGTGTGTGTTTCTACCAGAAAACCTAACTAAGGAAATCTGTACAGATTAGAAAGAATACTATTTCTGAGGCTCTGAGCTTTGAACTACATAAGATGCTTGACCTACAAAACATCTAAGAGACTCCTGTCTTAAAATGGATAAGAAAAGCAATGATTCCCTGGGCCTGCAGGCCTTATAATGGAAAAAACTCAGGCAACAAGATCTCAATTAGATCTCTTATCCCACTTATCTTTCTCCTTCCACTGGATTAAGAGTCTCTCTTGTCTTTGTATTTCCTGTACTTCAAACACTGCCTGGCACATGGTGTGTTTCCTCCCATGCCCTTCCAGCTTCAACCTGATTTAGGTGTTCTCCCTTTGTTCCAGTTTATCTATCTCAACTGGAAGGTCCCTGAGGGAAAAGACTATGTCTTATTTACTTATCATTGTGATAGCACTTGGCTCAGAGTAAGGCTTAAAATATTCGTTGAATAAATTAGGGGATGAATATCAATCCATAAACTATCTTGGCAAATACTTGTGGGGAAAATCTGTAAGCTTAGGCATTTATTTGTTTAAATTATGTTGCTAATTTATGGGAAAATGAGGCAGACCCTAGTGACTGGACCCAAAAGTCATTCCCAGCCCCTTCATCCTAGTGGTCTCCTTGTATAGCAGCTGGAAATCTTTATGGCCCCCTTTGCTTAGAGGTAACCATGTAATACAGTTCTGATCCATAAGCAGAAGTCTACTGGAATGAGGATAGGCGTAAGTGTATTATTCTCTGGCTATTTGGAACTTTCCTCTATTTTCCTCATCCTATCTTAAACATGGATGTGATGGCTGGTGCTGAAGCAGCCATCTTGAAGTCATGAAAGAAAGGACCTGAAAATCCAGGCCAGGACATCTTTGAGCAGCCCTGACATCTTTAAGCAATTGAACTGTCACTAGAATCGACATACTTTCACTCTCCTTTTTATGATGAAAAAAAATGTGAAGTTCAAAAAAAAAAAGGTTTAAACTAACAGACAAACGTGCTGTGACTTGCAGCTGAACACATTACTAATCAATAAATAACAAATGTTAAAGTTATACAACTCTGGAATATAGTCTCTCTGATAAGCACATTGTAGGAATAGGGAATATAAATGTATTTAAATCCAAGGACCTGAAAGACTGGGGTGTTAGAAACCAAGGTACGTTTTCTGAATTTTCTCTACCATCTTTAGATGATTTCCTTCCTAGACATACACTAAGAATTAACCTACCCTTCTGGAAAATGAAAAGGTAGAACTTTACTTTTCCATTTCTCTGAGATGGAAGCCTCTAATTAAGTTCCTTTTCACTGTAGAGAAGGTTGCTAAACTTCTGGGTACAATTTCCCTCCCTTTCCCATGTCCTCAGAGGCCTTTGCATCTGTTTAATTGACTAAGAATAATAAGTTTAGCCCCATCCAAAACTATAGTCCTTCTGTATTTTCACAATAAAGCTATCTTAGTAAGATGTGCTTTACTGCCCTGCTACAATGTTATAAAAGCAATTACAGTAGCTAAAAGATTAATCATATTGCTATCCATTAGTATTTATCATTGAAAAACTAATGAATATTGATTAATTCAACCCTGCAAGTCCTTGCCGTTCATTTCTAGCAGGTTGAAAACTTCTGGATCCAAAATAAAATAGGACAACAACTTATTGAATAATCATTAAAAGGAGGCTTAGAGATTCTATCACCTGATACAATCTTATTTTGCAAATGAGGAAACCAAGAGACCTAAAATGAGAGCCATCTTTGTGTATGTTTTCATGTTTCCAACATCTGTGTTTATTTACATAAACTAATAAGGGACAGAGATTGCTTTCTCACATTCTTTTTTCAGCTTAAATTATCCAGTGCCTGACACAGTACTTTACACATAGTAGATGCTCAATTAATGTTCATTGACTGAAAAAGTGGTTCCACAGATTTGATTGGGTTTTGTCTCATTCATCAGACAATAATAGGTTGGCCTCCACTGGGTCCTCATGGGCCTCATGGGCCTCTGAATGTGCCCTGATCATTCACACCTGTCCACCTTCTCTCTGACTACGGTCCCTCATCCTGCCGGCTCAGGTTCTAGCTCCCCTAAGGAGCTGTCCATGCAATCTCCAGGCCTCATGGTTCTCACTCTGCTAAAAGAGCTCAAAGGACAATCAGCCTACTTCATACAATTTAGGATTTAATTACATAATCTCTTTTATTAATTTCTGGTTTTCTTGAATAATTTTGTCCCTGCTGTCATTCAAACTCCCAGAAGGCGATAACAATATGCTATATTTTCTATGAACCAAAGTGCACATCCTGTTCCAGAGCACATGAAGGTCCTCAGCCAGTCCTTGATTTGTTAATTGGAAGAAACAGAAACTATCTCCAAGTTCCTTTGTGAATCCCTACTCTAAAAAGTAGATGTGAAATAACTTCCGTATCATGAATCCAACATCCTAAAAAGCAAATGAGAAGACGAATATTTTACTGAGAATCAGAAAACCACACTAGTGCTAATAAAGTCGAACAATTTAACATGAAAGGGAATCTAGCAACCATTCAACCATTCAAGATGCTGGACTAGGTACACGCATTTATATGCTGTATCTCCCAGAACACACTGACATAGTTCAGAAACACACACACCACACACACACTCTCAAGAAAATAGCAGGGATAAGGGACAATAGTAACCGAGAGATGAGCGGTTGGAAGACAGAAAACAGGTGGGAGTATATGGATGGACCACAGCGAAGGAAGTCATAGCCTGGAAATTTCCATGAAGGGGCTGAGAGGGGAATGGGGGTGCCAGGATCTGCCAACTACAATCTCAGAGACACTCTGGACTCAGGGGGAGGGACTGGTCTGGGGCCTAGAAACAGATGGAGTATTGAAACTATAAACAGAGAAGAGGTATGCCGGTTCAATTCTCCTCTCTCCACCTCCCTCCCTGCTGACATTTGCAAGCCATCTGGGGAGCTGGGGCTTCTAGTGGGATGTGGGCACCCACAGTAAAGTTTTCTCACTCTGACTTTTAAAGGAACCCCACCTGAGAGCCATCTCCACGTCGTCTCATGTTAAAGCTGAGCTTGCCATTCCACAAGCTCCTGCCTGTGTAAACAGAACTCTGTCTCAGAATTTCCACTCCATGGAGCAGCCTATCTGCAAAGCCATTGGAAACCAGTATAGCAGAGGAGATGCCTATACCGGATCTCATCCTTCATTCTTAAATATGAAGAGACAAACCAAAGATAACCAGACATGAGAGAACAACCAGCGTTACAAAGAAAAAAAAGAAGATAAACAAAAAGAAAAACATAACCAACGGGGGAAAAAAAAGAGAATTTGCGTATTCAAAAAGATTTTACATCTATGAATAGGATGTGAAGAAAAAGAAGCAAGCAGAGAAAACTAAAGAGGTTAAAAACAGGATTGCAAAAAATAAAAATCAATAAAATAGTAGAAAAATAAAAGAGAGAATCATCCAAAAATGCAAGCAAAATGATAAAGAGAAATATAATATGAGAAAAAATATAAGAGAAATAGAGAACCCATCTTTTGACTGAGAATCCCAGAGAAAAGAGAACAGAGAAAATGGTGGAGAGGATATTATCAAAGAAACAGTTTAAAAAAAAAAAAAAAAAGATTCCCAAACTTAGAAAGACAGAACTTTTCAACCTAGAAGGGTTCCCGGATAGCTGAGTGGGATCTGTGAAAAATCTTTGTAAATTTTAGAGCACCAATGATAAAAGATAATTGTAAACATTTCCAGAAAGGAAAACACAAGTGTGATCTAAAATAAGAGTGTGTTTGGGATGACATAGCAATGCAACAAAGTTGGAAAACAATGAGTCCAGAGTGGTCCAGTAGGACAGAGGCTCCGGTAGGGGTGACTTCCCCAAAACAGTCAGAAGACTTGGTGCAATAAACAAAATAATCATGAAGCCAGATAAACTTGAGGGTATGACAAAGGCATATCATTCTTTTGCCAAAAAAAAAAATTAGAAAAACATGAGAAATAAACAAGTAATCAAAACAAAAAACTTTACAGGACTTTAAGTAATTGATGACATGTAAGGAAAGAGAGTCCTTTTGACCTTAGTCCTGGAAGATGTTCCCCTGAGCAGCCTGGAAATGTAGACATTGAATGGATGGAGGAGGGAATGTTTTCTAAAGCATGCTACTTGGCCTTGCTTTGAAACAAATAAAATTATATGGTCCTAATAATGGAACTGCTGTTGATTAGTTCTGCTTTTAGAATCAATTTATAGGAAAAAATATATAAGGTTCATGTAGGGCTAGTGAACAGAAAACTAATGCTAAAAACCGTGAGAATGTAAAAGAAAAGTTGTGGCGACGGAATGGGGAAAAGAGGAAGGAAAGTCAGAGGGAGGCATAAAGACACTAACAGTCTCGTCCTAAATAAGCAAAGATTCAAGACAATGACTGAAGCTGATGGAAGAAGAAATACCACTTGAACTATATTTTCAAAATTATAGTGATAATCAATGAGACCTAAAAATAATAAGGATTGAATTTAGGGAACAAGAATGGATGGGGAAAGTCGCCAGTGTTATAAGTTAATATCTCATCTTTTATAGCAAGGAGTCTCTAAATGTTGTTTAATTAAATAAAGGTATAAATCTATTACTTAAAGTTGTGGTAACTACAAGAAGATGAAAAATAGAAGCAGTTAAAGAGTCAACTCTAGGAAGTGGAGAACAGAAAGAGTATAATGGGTACTTTGTTGTTTGGAATAAGCTCTTTAGTTTTATGAAACGCATTTTTACACTGGTTTTATAACACTAATTTTGTAGTAAAATAATGTATTAAGGGAATTCCCTGGTGGTTCAGTGGTTAGGACTCCACATTTCCACTGCAGGGGGCAGGGGTTTGATCCCTGGTCAGGGAACTAAGATCCTGCAAGTCGCCAAAAAACAAACGAACAAACAAACAAAAACTATAATACGTTGCTATTTAAATGTTTCATGTAACTCAATATCATGAGTGACTAGTCATTTCACCCTCTGGACCTCAAGCTTTTTCTTCTGTAAAATGAGGGCATCAGTGAATAATCTAAAGTCTCTTCCAGTTTTCACATATCTTAAGAAGGTATGTGCATATTTATTTGTCTACATATTTGTTTTCGTCAGCACTAGATTGCAAATCTAAACATCCACAAGATGGCAGTATAAGTCCAGTTCTATAAAGAATCTGCCCTTATTTTGCTTTATAATTGTCTTAGACTTGCTGGTAGAAAGTACACAGCGTAAAGAACCAAGAGAAATCTTTTGAGGAAAAGTTCAGTATGGCCATCAACCACACCCAGAGACCAGGCTTACCTCCCCCAACCTTCAACCATTTACCAAACCTCTCCAACGGCATGTGAATTGCATTGTCCCAAGTCCTAACAGCCTGAGTGTAAACATGCTCTAAATAACGATCACAAAACCAAATTCTCTGCTTTGGACCTCCACTATCACAGCAGGAAATGCAGTCTGCTACTCATTCCCCTATGCCTTCCAGCTATTTCTGAGATTCCTGGCAGGTGCTTTATCAGCCAAACCTGTTACACCTTCATTTCTGTATCAGCCAATGTTCTGCCGCAGAAACAGAACGACTAGGATATAAACACAGAGGGATAAATTAGGAGTTTGGGTTTAACATACACACACTACTAAATATAAAATAGATAACCAACAAGGACCTACTGTAAAACCCAGGGAACTCTACTCAATATTTTGTAATAACCTATAAAGGAAAAGAATCTAAAAAAGAATATATATATATTATATATATATTATATGTGTATATATATATATATGTTATATATATATATATGAATCACTTCACTGTACATGTGGAACTAACACAACATTGTAAATCAACTGTATTTCAAATAAATAAATAAATAAATAAATAGTTTTATGGCAGAAATTAATGTACATGATTGTGGGAGTTGACTAGCAAGACTGAAATCTTTAGGGCAGGCTAGAAACTCTAAAGCAGGTCCACAACCAGGTTTCTTCTCCAGGGAAACTTCACTACTACTCTGAAAGTGTTGCAACTGATTAGGTCAGGCCCACCTAAATTAGCAAGGATGATCTCTTTTATTTAAGTCGGCTGATTGTAGATGTTAATCACACCTACAAAATACTTTCACAGCCATACCTAGTGTTTGACTGAATAACTCAACACTGTAGCCTTGCCAAGTTAGTACCTAAAACTGACCATCACAGTTTTTGTACCATTTTCCTTTCCTCCCTCTTGGGGGGGATGGGTTCTTTGGGGGCAATGTCAGCTCCCAAAGATGCAGATGTTGCTGGTGCTGCTTACTTTGGGGGTGTCTGGAGCTCTCCTTCTGAACTACTGAAGCTGCAGCGCCCAAGGGTTTGAATATCCTCGTGCTTCCCTGTCCTCTTAATTTCTTCACCCAGATTTCAGCAACATGGTCTTTGGTTACGGCCTCTCTTCCCTGGCTCTCAGGACACAGGATAATCTGAGTGGGAAGAAGAACCCAGGACACATTCATGTACAAACCCACCCTCAGCCACCAGCTGTTTTCTTGAGACTAAACTTGTATACCTTGACTTTCTCCTCCATTCTCTTAGAATGGATAAATAAAGGTCTAACTCTTGGCGTGGCCTATGAGACACAAAGTGTCTGACATTTTCTGTTTCTGTCTGGTCTTGCACTGTGTTCCCACTGCCCCCCCTACACTGGTTAATTGCTTTGTTCAATTCCTTGTCGTTGCCAGCTTCTCTCCTGCCTTGGGCCCTTGTACGTGCTCTTCTCTCTGTCTGGTGTGCTCCCATCAGCCACGCCTTCATTACCCCGGTATCTAGATAATTGTATTTTCCCTCCAGATTTCACTTCAGTTGTCATTTCTTCAAGAAAGTCTGTCCTGACAACGTTACCCGGTTATTTCCCCACTATATACACCTATAGATTTATGTGCCACAAATACTTACAGACCTTACCACAGTTGAAATATTTTTTTATGTCAATTTTGTTTCAAGTATTTCTTCCCAACTAGAGGGTAATTACCACGAAGCTAGGGACTATGTCTGGTTTTGTTCCTTATTATGTCTGCAGCACTTAGCAAGAGCACCTGACATAAATTGGTGCCCGAAAAATTTGGTGACTGAAGAAATAATTATCTTTTGTATTCCTTTCAAGACTTAACCAAGTATATTCATTTCCTACGACGCTGCCATAACAAAGGCAAATCAGGCTTCCGTAACAAAGCGTCACCAACTGGGTGACTTAAAACAATGAAAATTAATTCTCTCACAATTTTGAAGGCTAGAGTCTGATATGAAGGTGTTGGTCAGGCCATATTCCCTCAAAACCTCTAGGGAAGCATCTTTCCTTGCTTCACCCAGATTCTGATAGTACCAGATGTTTCTTAGCTATGACAGTATAACTTCTGTCTCTACCTTTATTGCCACATGGCCGTCTTCCCTGTGTATGTCTGTGTCTGTGTCCCGATTCCCTTTTTTAATTTTTCTTAATCTTTTCTATTGTTTTTTTTAATTTATTAATCCAAGTAGAGTTGATTTACAATATCATGTTAGTTTCAGGTGTACAGCACAGTGATTCAGATATATATAAATATATATATATTCTTTTTCAGATTTTTTTCCCCTTATAAGTTACTACAAAATATTGAGTAGAGCTCCCTGTGCTATACAGTAGGTCCTTGTGGATCAACTATTTTATATACAGTAGTGTGTATCTGTTAATCCCAAACTCCTAATTTATCCCTCTCCCCCCCCTTTCTCCTTTGGTAACCATAAGTTTGTTTTCTATGTCTGTGAGTCTCTTTCTGTTTTGTAAATAAGCTCATTTGTAGCTTTTTTTTTAGAGTCCACATATAAGCGATATCATATGATATTTGTCTTTGTCTGACTTACTTCACTTCGTATGATAACCTCTAGGCCCATCCATGTTGCTACAAATGGCATTATTTCATTCTTTTTTTATGGCTGAGTAATATCCAAAAAATGGGCAGAAGATCTAAATAGACATTTCTCCAAAGAAGACATAACAGATGGCCAACAAACACATGAAAAGATGCTCAATATCGCTAATTATTAGAGAATGCAAATCAAAACTACAATGAGGTATCACCTTACGTTGGTCGGAATGACCATCATCAAAAAGTCTACAAATAATAAATGCTGGAGAGGGTGTGGAGAAAAAGGAACTCTCTTACACTGTTGGCAGAAATGTAAATTGGTACAACCACTATGGAGAACATTATGGAGGTTCCTTTAAAAAGTAAAAATAGAATTACCAGATAATCCTGCAATCCCACTCCTGGGCATATATCCAGAGAAAACTATAGTTCAGAAAGATACACGCACCACGACGTTCATTGCAGCGCAATAGCCAAGACATGGAAGCAACCTAAATGTCCACCGACCGATGGATGGATAAAGAAGATGTAGTATATATATTTAATGGAATACTACTAAGCCACAAATTCCCCTTTTCTTGAGGACAACAGTCATATTGGATTATGGGCATAGGGCATTGGGTAGAAAAGAGACTTAACGTTGTACTATGTTCACTTGTATACTCTTTTAATGTTTATCTTGTGCGTAGGCAAACATGTACATGATAAACATGGACAGCCAAGTAGCACAACAGTTTAAACTGGTCAATAAGGGGGAATGAATTCAGAATTAGCTCAATGGATTCCAAAGTCTAATAGAAATGGTCTTCCCAAGGTTCATGAAGTGTTCATTCATGACAGCAGGTGGCAGCACTATGCATGATTTGGTTTAGGGGACCCTGGAGAAATGTGAAAGGAAAATAGTTAACCACTCATTCTGAAAAAAGCTGGAAACAGTCTCAGTGCCTTGGACCTCTGGCCATAAAGAGAATGGTTTGCTCATGTTTGAAATATGTTTAGATTTATTACCTGAGTTTTAGAGCTTTATACTGGAAGGGTCCTTGACAATTATTTCATCCAATATCCTTGCTTTAATCCCCAAACACTGAGCCCCAAGAAGACGAGTAAATTAGCTGATTACCTAGTAGGTGCTGTGCGGCAGGGCCAGGCACAACAGAGGGCTCCTGACTGCTTTGCCCCAAGGAGATGGTGTCCACTGGTGTGGACAATTGTCCACACGATTCTCGCCTTTAAATTTCAGTTTTCAGCAGCCTGATTCTGCCCTAATGAAGCGAGAAGTCAAGCAGCTCATTTCAAGTTACAAAAAGAGAAAAATCAATACCGTATGCTAACACATATGTATGGAATCTTAAAAAAAAAAAAATGCTTCTGAAGAACCTAGGGGCAGGACAGGAATAAAGACGCAGACTTAGAGAATGGACTTGAGGACACGGGGAGGGGGAAGGGTAAGCTGGGACGAAGTGAGAGAGCGGCATGGACATATATACACTACCAAATGTAAAATAGACAGCTAGTGGGAAGCAGCTGCATAGCACAGGGAGATCAGCTCGGTGCTTTGTGACCACCTAGAGGGGTGGGATAGGGAGGGTGGGAGGGAGACGCAAGAGGGAGGGGATTTGGGGATATATGTATATGTATAGTTGACTCACTTTGTTATACAGCAGAAACTAACACACTATTGTAAAGCAATTATACTCCAATAAAGATGTTAAAAAAAAATACATGCTAGTTTACACAAACACACAATTTTTATGGCCTGTATAAGCCTTCCCCTCTGGCCTTTTATAAAACAGAAGTTCTCTTCTGTTTCTCTCTTTGAAATAATTCAGTGTCATATCTGCTCAGTTCTCATAATATTAGTTTTTATGTTGCTCAGTCTTGTGTGATTATTTTTCCTTGCGCTAAATATTGGACTTATTGGTTATACTTGTCTGTGTATCTTTTCCCTTCGTTTCTCTAGTTGTCGAGAAAACGCTCTCCTTTCCTCAGTTTATGGTGATTCTTGATCTTTTTACAACAGCACAGCGGCAATTGTTTAATAGCAACTGTGTCTCTTTGCCTAGGGTGTGTACACCAGAGGAGCACTTTCTCCTTATATACAGTCTTCTGCTCTAACTGTAATGCTAGGAGCTCTGGAATGGGGGTTGGTGTCTACATCACCAGCACCATCAACCCCAACTTCTACCCAAGGAAGCAAACAAATAGGAAAGGGGTGGAGGGTAAGTGAAGGTCACTGCCTCACCTGCCCAGAAAAAGCTCTCATTCTCCCTGGTCTACCTACTCCCGTCAGAGGAAGCAGATGAGGACAGGGAGTGACAGAGGCTGCAGAGGGAGGGTGGCCACGCCAGGCAATGGCAAGAAGTCACCCCTGGGAATAATGGTGGCTGTTTGGCTCTAGCTTCTTGGAATTTGTCCAGCACTTAGACTCTGAACTCTCTGACATTCTCTGCAACTGAAGAAGCACTTAACTGGGTTAGGTGTGGAGGAGGGAGGCATCGTCTATCTTATTAGTCCACACAACGGGCTGAGAGTCAGAACACACGACTATTAGCCCCTGTTCTCACACATATTACATATGTTTTGGGGGGCAAGTGGCACTGATCTCGGAGAGAAAGCAGTGAGCGTTCCTGAAGAGAGATCTTAGTTCCCTGCCTGGGAATTGGACCTGGGTAGCCTGGATGAAAACCAGGAATTCTAGCCACTAGACCACCAGGGGCAAGAGGCTTGAAGCAAACTTCCCCTGGCTCTTACCCCCAAGGGAAAGTAAGAATATTTCAAGAAGGCAAAAACTGTAAAAACAGGTACAAAGTATATTAATAGAGACACAGCACAATGTATGGGAGAGCCCACAGAGAAGCAGTTTATTTATTTAAGGTCAGAAGCTAGGCAGAAATACACAAGAGCCCACAGAGAAGCAGTTTATTTATTTAAAGTCAGAAGCTAGGCAGAAATACACACCCAGAGAGAAAGGGTATGGGCGTCCTTCCTAATGAGGAGAAGGGCAGTAAAGAGGTGATTTAAATCCCTTATATAGGTCGGTTCTTCCAGGTCTTTGTTTACCTTTGGCCAATTATCCTGTTTCTTTTTTCACACCTGACCTGCCCTAGGATGTTCCCCAACATGCATGCACAACTTTTTGCTAGGATGGATCCCACCGCAGAGGCCTGTGGGTGCATGTCCACCCTTATTATGGGGTGGCGCTCCCTCTCTTTTTGACCCCCAAGGAGGCTTCCTGTGCATCGGCAGACGGGGGAGTCTTCCTTGACCCCAGATGTGGGCGCCTTATCTCTTTACTTCAGCAGAGCTCAGCTTCTGCCACTAGCTTTGTCCTTGGAGTGTCTGGGTGCGAACAAAGCTTCCATTTTACTCCACCTGACAAACACCAGCTGTTCAGCCCAGGGGCACATCTACCTACTACCTCAGAGCCAGTTAAATCAGTCACTGGGTGGCAATACACTAAGAATTCGCTAATTCCCAATGTTTAAAATATAGGCTTGGACCACATCAGTGTTTTCAAACTGACACAAATGAAGAATCATTGGGGACCCATATTAAAAATACAGATTCTAAGATCTTTTCCTTGGAAATTCTTATTCAGAAAACCTGGTGTGAGGTTCAAATTGCATGTGTTTGTAACAAAAGGTTCTCAGTGGCTGTTATTATCAAGGAAGTGTCAGAGATTTCAAAAAATCCTCCAAACCCTAAACTTCTAGGAGAATTCCCTTCTGCAATTGCTCTTTTTCATCTATTGTGTTCTTACTATTTGACATTGTGCTTCCTCCGCTTCTGGGGTTTATATTAGAATCAACTTTGGAGGTTTTAAATGTATCCATGCTATTTCCCAGCTCTAAGTAAAGATCACTGGTTGACAAAGAGTGTCTGTTCTTTGATACTATTGCTCTGCTGGCTATGTCCAATTTGCCCCTTTACATCCATTCTCCACCCTTCTCCACCTGATCTTTGGTGTTGAAGGTGAACCCTACTCACCACAGCAATGGGTTCCTTTGCCTCCTGACTTCAAGTTAGGCTTATCCAATGGAAGGCATCAACAGAAAAGTAGAGAATGGGAGAACAACATTGGGGTATTAATTAGCCTCACTCCCACCCCTCTTGATTATCCATGGGATCACGGTGGGTTGGCTGTATCTTACTACTGAAGACCACCTCCCTCTCGGGGTTGGGGGGTGCACTTCCTTATGATTAGAGCTGACCTCTTAGGGTTCCTCCAGATCTAGGTTGGTCACGTAGCCCCAAAATTGTTGCTAGCCCCAAGTTACTCTATTAGCTTTTGTAGATTCTCCTTAATCCTTCCCAAGCCTTTGTAAATAGTCCCTTTGTTAAAATTTCCCCAATTACTCTGTTTGAGTATGGTATCTCTGCTCCCGGGATTTTGATGGGGATAATAATTTACCTTTATCTCTTTCACATGTGTTATTTGTGTAATAAAGGTTTTCTTGTATCTTATTAAAAATAATAGAAAAGATAGAATTAGAATTTAGGAATAGAAAGAACGAAATTCTAGTGCTTGAATAAGCTTTAAATTGTGTCTATTCTACACTATGCTTCGTAACAGGAACTCACATAGTGTAGTAGGTCAAATATACTTCAAAATCAAACAAACAAGCAAACACACTCATAGAAAAAGAGATCAGATTTGTGGTAACCAAGGGGGGGTGGGGGGATGGGAGGAGAGGGAATTGGATGAAGGTGGTCAAAAGATACAAACTTGCAGTTATAAGATAAATTAGTACTGGGGATGTAAGGTACAATATAATAAATATAATTAATGCTGCTGTATGTTATACATGGAAATTGTTAAGAGAGTAACTTCTAAGAGTTCTTTCATCACAAGAAAAACATTTTTTTTCTATTTCTTTAATTTTCTATCTATATGAGATGACAGCTGCTCACTAAGCTTATTGTGATAATCATTTCATGATGTATGTAAGTCAGATCATTATGCTGTACACCTGAAATTTATGCATTATTGTATGTCAATTATATCTCAATAAAACTGGAAACAAATAAATAATTATATCTATTCTAGCTTACTACTAAATACTAGAATCCTACATGAAATAGGTCTGTTCCATCCTGTTCAGTGCAACTTTTAAAAAATTTATTGGCAATGAACATTTTCTCTTTCAGACTAAATATTATGCATTCTTCAACAGTTCTTCACATAGCATGGTTTCTAGATCCTTCTCCATCCTGGCCATTGGCTACGTTCCTTTGGGTGAATTCTATTGTGTCAGCATTATTGCTTGATGTTTAGGAAACATTTGCAAAGTAAGCCAAATGTGGACAGATCTCCCCAGCTGGAGAAGAGCACAGGCATCCCTAAGTGAAAGGCACACCCTTCCACTGGGATGAGCGAGGGCAGACTGAAGGTTCCGGCTGCCAAACGGAGCAGCTGCTCAAAGACAGGCACATGGGTGGAGGCGTGAGCTCCTGCTGGGGGGAAAACATCCTTACCACTACACTCCTTGCACGTCATGGTTTCATTTTTGAATTTATACCCTACTTTTTCTTTTATACTTTCTATTTTTCACTAAGTGTTATAGGGAAGAACAAATCTGACTCCATACTGGATCTGTTTCTTTTACTTTAACCTTTGTATTTTATTGCTTTTGCTACAAGTTCATCACTAAAGGGATGTTGCCTATAACTTAAAGTATGCATAATGGCCCGTCTCCGAACCCTGGCTCCCATGCCTGAATGTTAGGCTAAAATGCCTTTGTTTAAGCTCAGAGGAAACATCCTGACTAGGCCACCTGTGAATGGCTACAGGAAAGAAGAAATTAACAATCCCCTCCAGAGTCTGGCCAGGACCAGAAAATATTTGCAACAATTTATCACCTCTTTTACTTTACCTCCTCACACCTCCCCCACCTTGTTCTAGAAAAGAAACTAGCATCCATATACGTGGAATCTAGAAAGATGGTACAGAAGAACCTGTTTGCAAGGCAGAAATAGAGACACAGATGTAGAGAACAAACGTATGGACACCAAGGGGGCAAAGCAGGCGGTGGGATGAATTGGGAGACTGGGATTGACATATATACACTAACACGTATAAAATAGATAACCAATGCGAACCTGCTGTATAGCACAGGGAACTCCACTTCAGTGCTCTGTACAGTAGAAACTAACACAACCTTGTAAAACAACTGTACCCCAATTTAAAAGAAACTAGCATCCAAACCTGGACAAGATAGTTCTTTGGGACACTGGTCCACCATCTTTTAGGTCTGCTGGTTTTCTGAATAAAGTCGCTCTTCCTTGCCCCTTTTTTGGCCTGTCATGCAGTGAGCGACACGAGCTTGGACTCGGTAACACGAGGAGGGAACAAAGTGGAATTCTAGGTGTGCCAAGGGTTAAAATGAAAAATAGGCATGCTTTAAATTTCCATGATCTGGAAACCCAGTCTCCTTACCCCATTCCCATCCAGATGTGTCCCTTGGGCTTTTAGATTTCTGGCCGGAAGGCAACAATGTCATTTGTGCAAAACAGTGAGTGCAGAGCCTTCAGCCGAAGAAATGTTCTCCAGGGCTGAGCATCTCTCATTCCCATGCTCAGACAAAGTCACAGGATTTATTGCTACCGTGAACCTTAGATTACTTAATTCAGGCAAACTGGAGGATCCCAAGAGTGAGATCTTTGCCCAAAATGATGGTGCCAGGATTAGAACCCAAATCTCTTTCCCCTCTATCATGCTGCCTCTCTTTTCAGTTAATTTACTCCATTCTTTTGCCACAAATTACAAAACTGAAATGAAGAAGTTAATATTGCTAGTACCCAAAGCAACCAAGTCAGACAGAGGCAGCCCTTGAATTGCACAATTGCCCTGAAAGTATCGGGGAAAGATAGCTATGTGTACATTACATTTGACACTACTTCAGTGGTGAAGCAAACCATTATTTTATTTTTCCGATTCCACTACCTATCTTTTGCATCTGAGTCTAAACTTTAAAGGATACAAATCTTTTCAATCAACTGAATCAAGGCACTCAGAAGGCTCAGAGTCTTGAGTTTAAATCTCCAGTTTGCCACCAACTCAGAACTGTACAATTTAAAGCTGCATCAGATCTCAGGGATAACCTAGTCCAGTAAAATTTAGACCCAGAGAGGCCATGATTTACAAAGTTACAAAGCAGAATCAGAACTTGACTCTTAATCCTATGCTCTTTTGCATGCACTGTGCTTATTTCCTGTGTGATTGTGCCTTCTTTGTTTAATTGGGTCTCAGAACAGGGCATCAGATATTTGCATATAACATTTAATAGAACTTCATCATGAGATTCGAGGTATCTCCTTTATTAAAGAAAAAGGTAGAGGAGTGACATAAATGGTATCTTAAAAGTCTAATACCAATCATAATGAATGCCTAGCAAAAACAGATTTGAAGGACTTAAACTTTAGAGAAGTACGGATGACTTCTAACCAGCTGATAGGAAAAAGTGGTAATGTTTGAAAGGCCCTATCAAAAGTTGATTTCACCCGCTATTCTGAGCTAAACTATACTGCATGAGAGAGTCTGACACTAAGAGAACTCTTAGTAGTAACTTAAGGGAAATGACTGCATAAGCCAAAGAAACCATTTCCGACAGCTGTATGTCAAGACTCTGGCAGGTCAATAGGGCAGAAGTAACCAAAGTTACAGCAGATGCTGTTGAGAGTGGCGGAACCTCTGGTGCCTCAGATGATCCCAAACTAAGCGAGCTCGTGCAACTCCAAGTGGCTGAATGCCTCCCAAGGACAAATTACCGTGATATCTGCAAGGGAAAAAAGAAGAACTTATAAGCCAATCTCACCCCTAGGAGAGCCTCTTCTGCTCAAAAGGGCATCCTTCAGGCAGAGACCCCTCACCCCTCCCTTCCATATGCTGTCCAGATGACGGGGAAGTTCTCTAGAATGGCCCTTCAGCCCAGGAAGGATCAGACCAGTTGTTTAATCCTCTGCAGGGCTCTGATTCCCCCAGAACAGGCTCCCAAGGTATTTGTGTTGGTTTTATTCTGCATCCTTTTTGGGGACATGATTCAAGGCTTTTGACTAGGTCTATCCTGGGGGAGTGTAGCTCTCTGATCACACGGAGTCTCACAAAACCACTCAAGAGGGAACAGAGGTGGAATTCTAGTTAGGCCAAGGGTTAAAGTAAGAAAGAAATAGGGCCACTTTAAATTCCCATGGTCTGGAAATCCAGTCTCCTTACTCCTTACCAATCCAGATGTGTTCCTTGGGCTTCTCTGACTGCTCTTAAGCTCCTTTACGTTCTGAAATGCCTATATCCCACCGCCTACTGGGAAGTGATCTCAAGGCATCATCTCATCCAGTCTCTTGCATCAGCAATAAGATATTATTGTTCCTCAATTACAAGGAAGCTGGCTGATACCCAGAGGGATTAAACACCCAGCAAAAAATCTCACAGTTGTAGAGACTGAACTAGAACCAGATCAAAGACTTCAGAATTTCCATCAGTATAAACCTTTTGCCACTATTCCAAAGACGTTGGCAGAGTTAAGGATATATTCCAGAGTCAAAAGTGAACTTGCTGGTCTTATACACACCTGGCCAAAATAGAGAAGCATTTGATTTAAAAGAGTAGCATATGAGCTTTATAAAAGTGGCTAGAAATTCTATTTGAGATCCGAGGAGTGGCATTAGACAATAAAAAGTAGATATGCTGAGAGTTGCCCGGAAAGGACACTGATTGCTCTGAGTGCCACCATTTATCAAAAGTGTATTGGATGAGCTGGAAAAATGTGGCTACACAAAAACCTGCCCAAGGAAGTTTATAGCAGCTTTGTTCATAATTGCCAAAACTTGGAAGCAATCAAGATGCCTATCAATAGGATAAATAAACTGTGATACAACCAGATAATGAAATATTCAGTGATAAAAAGAAATGCACTATCAAACCATGTAAAGACATGGAGGGAGCTTAGATAACTATTATTAAGTGAAAGAACTCATACTATATGATTCTAACTGTAGGACCATCTGGAAAAGGCAAAACTATAGAGACAGTAAAAAGATTAGTGGTTGTCAGAAGTTTACGGGGAGAAAGGGATGAACAGGTAGAGGACAGGAGATCTGGGGGGCTAGTGAAGGTATTCTGTATGAACCTGTAATGGTGGATACAGGATATTGTGCATTTGTCAAAACCCATGGAACTGGACAACACAAAGAATGAACAAGCTATTTCAGTTAATAACAATGTATTAATATTGGTTCATGAAGTATATAACAAATGCCCCACGATAACGCAAGATGTTAATAATAGGGGAAACGATGTACAGGGGGAGGAAGGTGGCAGAGGGGGTCTATAGGAACTCTGTACTTTCTGCTTAATTTTCCTATAAACCTAAAACTGCTCTAAAAAATAACGTCTATTAATTTTCAAAAGGATATGCAGGGGGCTTCCCTGCTGCAGCAGTGGTTGGGAGTCCGCCTGCAGGTGCAGGGGACATGGGTTCAAGCCCTGGGAGGACACCACATGCCGTGGAGCAACTGGGCCCCTGAGCCACAACTGCTGGGCCTGAGCTCTGAAGTCCGCGAGCCACGACTGCTGAGCCCGCGCCCCTAGAGGCCGAGATCCGCAACGGGAGAGGCCACCGCAATGAAAAGCCCGCGCACCGCGGCGAGGAGTGGTCCCCGCTCGCCGCAGCTAGAGAGCTCCCGTGTGAAGCAGCAGAGATCCAGTGCAGCCAAAAATAAATAAATAAAATTTTTAAAAAGGATATGCAGTAATTTGCATGCATTAGCCAACAAATAAAAATTCTAGCCAATTCAAAAATATTGTACCGGATACTTTCAGTATGCAGGGCCCTGTTCTGGGTGCCAGAGGATGTGTGAAAAAAGGAAGTAGGTGAGGGAGTTGTTGGCCCGGTAGAGGGAAAAGGCTCTCCTGGCCCCACCCTTGTTTCCAGTACCTCACTCTGTGGCCTCAGATTGTCACTTAATTCCTCTAAGTCTCAGATTTCTCTTCTGAAAAATAAAGTTGGTCTAGACTCACTCGAAGAATCCTTCTACCGTGAAAGACTACAATTCATCATTGTACGCCCTCAAGAGTATTTAACAAAACACAAAGATTCATTAAACTTTGGGGCAAGTCTGATTTCTTTTAGAGTTTTAGCCTCTGGGCACACACATACTTATTTAGGAAGTTAAATTAAAACCCCACTTTTCTAGGTCTTTAAAAATCTGCTGCCTGAGGTATTTCTGGTAACTTTCAACTGCCCCATGTGGCCTGAAGTAGAAAAAAGGGTGAAAGTCCAAGGGTAAAATTCACTGAAATCTTTGGGTGGCTCACCTGTTCCTAGTCCCTCCATGCCCGGAATGTCATCTCCAAACCTATGGAAAAAAATACAAGAGAAATTAGCTGATATCGGAGCCAAAGGATCCTGGAATAAGTCATGTGAAGAGTTTCCAGATTCAAACGGAAAGAAGAAGAAGTTTAAGTTTTTGTATTTGAGAAACCCCTTCTGTCTGCATTGAACTGGGGCAAAGGAAATGGCACTCAGGCAGGTTTTAGACAATGTGTCCCAGAGGAGGGATAGTTTCCCCTCTGTAAAAATTTAACTCAAGACAATTGAGAGCCAGAAAAAAAAAAAAAAAGAAATCAGTGGGGCAATTTAGTTAAGCTCCACTTTTTAAAATAGAAATTGGAATGAGAAAGCAATATGAAAGTCATTAAAATGATTAATTTATCCATTTGTTTAGTTTATCCAAAAGTACATATTAAGCATCTACTATGTCCCTGGCATTGTGTTAGGCCCTGGGAGTTAAGGAAAAAAACAAACACACAAATTTTCTCTGAGGGATCTCAGTCTCAGGGAACAGATGACAAGAAATAAATGTAATATAAAATAACACAAGTTACCATCGCTGAATGTAGAAAATGCAAACATGGAAGTAATGATAATGTTTGTCTAAGGGAGTCAGCAATGGCTTTCAGAAGAAATTAACATGAGTGTGTGTTGAAAATAAGCAAGATTTTGCCAAGAAGAGAAAGAGAAAAACAAAGAACTGAAGAGAGAAGATTTGAAGGCATAAAAATAGACGGTGTGTTCTAAAAGTGGCCAGTGTTTCTGTGTTCCAGATTAAAGCACAGATTACATCAACGAAGGAGAGTGGTCAAGAAAAGTCTGAAAGGTCAAGTCGAAGGTCACTGTGAAGTTTCCATTTTCCATGTTAATTCTGACTGTAGATCTGGGAGCTGACGGAGAAAGGATTCCAGGACTGAAAACATGATTCAGCAAAGATTCTGTTAGATAGGAAAACAGAGGGTGGGGTTGGAAATTTTTATAAGTCTATTTAATATTGTGAGCATTAATTTCTTAAAACCAAAGCACTCTTTTTTTTTTATAGACCTTTATTGGAGTATAATTGCTTTAAAATACTCTGTTAGTTTCTGTTGTACAACAAAGTGAATCAGCTATATGGAGGGATAAAAACAATAGAAAGTCTTCTTTTTAATCTTGGTCTTACCCTTTCACACCTTTCTTAGGAGGCTTGCTCTTGAACTGACGTGTCTGCCTCTGCTTGAACTTGGGGGGTCCTTTGCGTGGGGTGGTGGGACCTTGGTTTGAAGTTGGAGGGGCCAAAGTAGAATTGTCACTCATTCTGCTGGTCCTTGGGGGGCTGATGGTTTTCTTTCAGGCTCCTTAGACAGTAAGAGAAAAAAAGAAGACCCTTCGAGGTATGAGAACCATTACTTATTGGACCCCGATGATAAACTGGAGGTGGGGAGAAAAGCACCTTGATAAAGAAGCTCAGTATCTTGTGTTGACACCAAAAGGGAGAAGTTATCATCTTTTAAAGGGATTTTTAAGAGAATGTGGTATAAATCAAGGGAGGCGCTCAGTATAGTGGGATATAAACTGGCACCTGATAGAGTTCAAAAATCTAGGTGGATTTGTTGTTCCAATAAATCTGCCACTAACTTTCTATGTGAATTTATTATAATGATGTCCTTCTGTTTGATCACCAGTTCCACCATCTATAAAGGGAGAGAAATGAACTAAAGAATATCTATAGTCTTTGCAGCACTGAAAAATTCTTTAAGCTTTACATATTTTTCCATCTAGCTATAAAATAACCTGACTCTAAATGTTTACTGACCCACTTTTTATGGCCTTTGTTCTTTATGGTCCTTATTTTATTTACTTCTCATGTGATCCAGAGACTTCTTTCCTAGTTCTAGAGATGACAGTGTAGTAGTCTGGATAGGGGAAACTCTGAACCTGGTATACCAACACCACAGAAGTGTTCAATACATCCCAATACACACACACACACACACACACACACACACACAAACACACAGAAGACAGTGTGGGGTGATTAAGTAGTAAGTGTGTGCTTTAACTCCACATCCAGATATAAAGTTTCCTAGCCACATATTTCTCAGAAATCTTCAACATTTTCTCCTATCTAAATCAAGGAGCTATCCAATATGATTTTCCCAGACTTTCATTTTAGCTACAGAAATGTACATAGTCATTCTTCAAGTACGAATAAAAGAACATAACAGATTTTTATTACATGTTACAATAACATGTAATAAGAAATTAGCATGATTTATGCTAAGCTAAAGAATATTCTTCTTTCTCCTTTTCTATCACAAAAGTCGATAGCACTTAATCTGGGAAGGAAGATTCTGAAAAAACTCCACAGAACTTCCAAACAGCCTTAATCTCCCACCTGGAGCCAAACCGTCCATAATCTACCGCCTGGGAGCTTGTTTTCATAGAATTCCATATTTCATTCATTATAGATTTATGCTAATATTCTTAACTTCAATTGTTCCCAACAATGTTTGGCTCACGCTAACCATCTTTTCTCTCTCTCTGCCACACTGCACATCCTTCAAAACTTATATTGTATAACTTTATCAACTTGTTCTTACTACTCTCAAAATCATGTAAAATTATTAATAAATCCTTGCCTCCAAGATATTTTTCCCTATTTTCTCTTCCCCAATTACTATTTTAATTCTCTCCTGGCCAGTCCTCAACTTGTTCAATAAAAACACATTGACTACTCTGTGAGCTGGAACCAGGGATGGTGAAACTGGCCAGGGTCCTGGATCAACTTCACATGCAATGGACCTTGTCTTAATCCCCCACTGGAATATGCTCCAGGAGGCTGCTTTTTCAGTCTTTGTTCATTTCTGTAGCCTCAGAACCTACAACAGTACCCGGCCCATAGTAGGTACGCCATATACATATTTGTCAGATGAGTGAATAAATAAATAAAGAGAACTAATGCTTTGAAACTTGGGTCCTGAGATCCTGACCCTGTGACCTTCTCCGTCAAACCGTAGGTAAAGCATCAGCTGATCTTCACCTCATAAAGCCCTCAGTGGCTTTAGAAAATATGCTGCCAACTCCTCTGCTCACTGAATCCAGTTCTTGTGCTGCGAGCCCTCTACTTCCCTGGTAAACAGGCAAAGTTTGTGCCTCTCCCAAGTGTGGTTGGGACCATGGGAATGTCTTGGCGGGCAGCCAGTAGCAGTGTTACTCTCTGACTGTGCCACCAGTAACTGACACATCCCAACTCTGCCAAAGCCACAGAGGAAAATTGGAGAATTTCCCTCAGATCAAGCTTTTGGACTTCCCAATTCTTTCAAAGCAGTAAGAAACTACAAACTTTCCTTTCTTTAATCTAGAGAGCCTCCTAGGCTTAGGATTGCCACTTTGAGCAAATAAAAATATAAGACAACCAGTTAAATTTGAATTTCAGCTATACAACAAATGATTTTTTTTCTAGTATAAGTATATCCCAAATATTTCATGGTACGTACTTATACTTAGAAACTTGTCTTGTTGTTGTTTATCTGAAATTCAAATTTATCTGGGCATCTTCTATGTTATCTGGCAACTCTAACTGAAATCCTACTATGTTACATCCAAAGTCTGTAATGTGAGGGTCTAAGGTAACCTTAATCAGTCAAATCACCCTTCAGGGGGCAAAACAGTGTAAAGAGTAGATGCTTTAGAATCAAATAGAAATAATCTCAAATTCCTGCTCCACAAAACTGTTTATGTGACCTTGGATAAGTTGCAAAACCTCTCTAGGTCTCACTCCATCTATAAAATGAATCAAATAATATCTTCTTTTTAGGGTAATGGGGAAAATAAGAGGGAATAATATAGAGTGTTTGGTGAAAAATACTCAAAAAGGAGTAACCTTTTTATAGTAGACCTTCTGGCAGACAAGGAAGCCCTGCAAACAAATTTATGGTTTCGACATAGGTTCACCTGGACTCCCACACCCTTTCCTCCAGGCCATCTGCTGAAGGGTCCTTGTCAAGCACCAGAGAGGTAATTGCTACCTGCACTTGCTGGGTAATCCTCTGCATCCTTCAAATGCCCCAACTATTAACTTATTTTTGCTCTCAAAATTCTGTCTTAAGAAGACTTCTTTGGATCCCTTTGACAACCCTAACAGCAACCCCAAAGAACTTAAAATTCACACTTGACTTCTATGTACCCCTGATTACACTTCCCCTTTTCTCTGGCGAGTTTCTTTTGCATGTTTATATAATTCTGAAGTTGCAGTTGCAAGTTTCTCTAGGCCTGGACCAAGTTCCTGTCTAATTCCAAGTGTGATGCGTTACATAAAAGAATTGTCCTTGGAAAGAGTTACGTAACAGTTGCCTGGCTAATCCCTGAATCCTCATGGCCCTCGGGATTTGCACTATGAATAATAACTGTTTTTACATTTACTGAGCATTTCGTGTACAATATTTCATCTTTGAGTACCTAGGACAGTCAACCAATCCCTAGGGTGTTTCTGTCATAGATTTACCCTCCAGTGTTCCCTGTAACATCTTTGGGATGAGCAGAACAAATATGACCTTGTCCTGCCTTGGAAATCAGTCCTGTCAGCCACAGGTATCACCTACAGCTGAACTTATCCTGACCGTGCTTTCCGAAGAACTCCAAGGGCATCCCTGGAAGCTGAATAATCCTGAATCTAGTATCAGACTTGATTTTAGCTGCAAGCAGAGGTTTCACATTTTTGCCTCCCCAAGTATCTAGTAATTCATTCCTTTGTGAGACAGAATGTTTTCCCTGTTTTTAAAACACTGTTAGCCCTTCCCCTTTTGAAAATTACAAGCTGTTCCTCTGCAGAAAGTGGATGCAGCAATGTAAGCTTTCAAGGCATAGGTTTGAGGGAACTAAGGTTACTGTTGCCTTAGACCCCAGGCAGCAGAGCTCGGCTGTAGGAAGCTACAGATGATACTTCATAAATTCCAGCTAAGGAAGGGCAGTTTCTGAAGATTCCTGAGTCAGGTTCTCTAATGCTACTATTATCGCCCTAGGCTTCGAGTTCCCTCTTTCTCAGCATAGATATGGGCAGATAGACGATTCCATTGTTGATGGATGAGGATGGGGAGAATATAGGCGAAGGAGCAATTTCCTCCACTGATGTGGTTGGACCTATAAATGTCACCCAGGGTCCCACTGAGGCAGAGAGAATCTAATAATTTGGAGAGCCAAGGAAGACCCAAACCAAAGCCGTGAAAAAAACAAAAACAAAATTCCAGCAAGTACCTTGCTTCAGCTAGGAACAAACAAACATTTTAAGCTCGGAGGGAGAAGGTTTAGCACACCTGCCCTGCACTGCGGTCATTCCCCTCCTGGTTCCGGGCTCCTTCCCCTCATCCTACGCTCCCACATCAGCCTCTTGGTGCCTGGACTAAGTTTTCAAGCACACCCTGGGAGTAAAGAACTGTTTGCTCTGTGGTCATTTAGTGCCCCAGATCCCTCTTTTCCCAGAAAACTGTTTGCTATGGAGCCACCAAAAGGGAGGGTCAGTTTTGGGTTGCTTCTAAGTGAATTTAGTAATCAAGGTTTGCAATGACCTTGTAATAATCAAATTTCACTTATGAGCTTGTCACATGGCATTATAAGGAAGTTTTGGTGTATTTCCTCCATGTTTTCTCCCATTTCCATCCCCAGACCTGGTCCAGGCCCACAGGTTCAGTGTGTTCTTTTCTTCCATTTCTTTGTTTTACAGCCAAATCAAACCCCCCCCTGCCCCCACAAACAAAAGCCCTTTGATTATATCCTGCTTAAACTCTCCAGAAGTTGAGGAATACTCACAGAGCTGAGTGTTTCTCCAATGAGCTATCCGGTTGCCTTCTTCACAGTAGATGAATAAAGGACCTTTGCATCCTGATTTATCTCTCTGTAATACACTCATGCTATCTAAGTGCATCATCATAGGCTTAGGAGCATAAGCCCAGGTACAAAGAAGCTGGAAGAGTGTGGGGTGAGACTGGGACAGGCTTTTCTGTTAATTGGATGTTCTTACAAACTGACTTGGGCTCTCTCCTGCCCATAAATAGATATTGAATTCACAAACACACACAAAGTGTTGATTTCCAAGGGGAGACTTGCAGATTGTAGTTCAAAATCTTTTTTCCTTCTCCATTGTTACCTTTAGTCCCTACCCCCCATTCTTCCCTTTTCCTGACACACACAAGCCCTTGCATACTGTCTCTCTCTCTCCTCTCTCTCTCTGTCACACACGCACATATACGCACACAGATGATCACGTAATTCTCACAGTGTCCCCTGCTTCATTGGAGACATTGATCATGTGAGCAGTGCCATTGAGAAATACCAGTATCTCTCCCTAATCAGTGTTATATGCATTTTCTCAGACAGATGAAACCACAAATCAGGAATAACCTAAAATTCAGTGATACGTGACAGAGAAAGAGCACAAGTGATAGCTGGGAACTCTTAACTCATGATATTTATTTGAGAATTGATTGCTGGATCTTTCACACCAAATGCTTCAGGGTGTAGGGTCCAGACTACAATCCCCTTCAGTGGGACACTTGACACACCACTTCCAATTGCATTGAGCCACTAATATGAATTTGTACATCACTTTATACAGTTTTGAATAGACCTTAACTAATATGCCAGCATCATTAAGCTCTTTTGACAAATTTGTCATAAAGAAATTAAATGATTTATTCAAGATTGCATATAAAGTGAGTAGGGGAGCCAGGAGCAAGGCCCAACCCTGCAAATATCTTGTTTATTCAGCTATCTTTCTACTCTACTACAGCAAAGCAGACCTGGACCGAGATGCCTGTGTTGCTGGTTACTCTCATGCATTGCTAGTGAACTACAGTGCGCTTCTCTAAATTGTTACTTATAGGAGAATTGCACTCCATGAGATTATAGAGAAAGAAGGTCAATTTATCCTTTCTAGGCAGGGGATGATTCTTAACCTGCAGCCCCAAGCAGATTACATAGGCAGCTAACCAGCTTAAGGGTTTTTTTCAGTAATCTTCCCCTTGGTATTTACCAAAATTAGAGGAATTCTGAAGACAGCAAACACCTTGCAGAGCCAGCAGGGTGTTTTGTCTCTGGATGGGTCTTTCCACTCCCTCCTTTGTCTCCATTACTTTTCACATCTTTCTCTACCCCTACACACCAGACCCATGGATGTCTTGATGCTTATCTGTCAAACCCTCCCACATTCTCCATTTCTTTGGTGAAGGACAGAGGACTTCTCATCAGAAACAGTGGAAGCCAGAAGGAAGTGGCACATTTTTCACATCCTGAAAGAAAAGAACTGTCAACTCTGAATTCTATTATCAAGTGAATTGATCCTTCAGGAATGAAGGGGAAATAAAGACATCCTCAGACAAAGGAAGATTAAAAGCATATGTCATCAAAATACCTTAAAAGGATAGTAAAGGAAGTTCTTGAAACAGAAAGGAAATGACAGAAGAAGAAAATGTTGAACATCTAGAAAGAAACAAGGATGAAAAGAGTAAAAGTATGGGATACAAGGAGGAGTATGAAAGACAAGGAACACAGTCAGCTTCAGCAAGGCTATGTGGAGAATGAAACATTGTTCAAGACCCTGCAGTTCTAAAGACCTGGTCACCTGGTATCTTAAGGAGGTGCATCGTGTTTCCCTGTTCCAAGTGGCTGCACTTTCTGCTCTGCCTCCACTGTAGAAGTAGAGTAGACTCTACTTCTACTGAGTCTTAGAGGATTGGAGTAGACTAGCCAGTCAATCAACACCCCCTGCCTCTGTTGGACAGAGCTCTTCTACCAGGTCACTTCATTGGTCATTGCCTTGCCTAGTGTGGTGAACTTTTGGTCAGTTATCTATCTCAGATCTTATCAATCAGGTAATAGGGTCACACAGCTATAAACAAGGTGATCAATAACCAAGTAATTTCCTGGAAGAACCTTGGGTGTGCCTGGATTTCACAGACAAAAGAAACAAAGCCAGCAGGAACCTTGCTGGGGGAAAAGAAAAAGAGAGAGAAGATTTATAGATGGATGGAGTGACATAAATGGAATAACATTATTTAATAGATGAATATTAAACACATTTTGCTAAGTGAAAGAATCCAAAGTCAAAAGACTCTATACTGTCTGATTTTATTTATGATATTCTCAAAAAGGCAAAACTATAGGGCTGGAGAACAGATTTGTGGTTGCCAGGGGTTGAGAGGAGGAGTTGACTAAAAAGGGAAATGAAAGGAATTTTTGAAGGGTTATGGAATGATTTGGTATCTAGATCATAGTGGTGGATATACAACTCTATGCATTTGGCCAAACCTATAGAATTGTACACCACAGAGAGTGAGTCTTCCTATATGTCAATTTTAAATCTAAATATCATAAAATACTTTTTAAAAAAATAATCTTTGTTCCATAGCTCTGTAATCTTTGGTACTTAATCCTTTCTGATGGATGGGAAAGTCTTATTAATTATATACAGGAAAAGAGTTAAAGGGCAAGTACTAAGTAATTAGAAAGTAATTAAGATTTTAGCTGTCCTATAAGCTGCTTACACAAGTGCTAATCTCGAATCTTTCTTTAGTGTTTCTTAAAATACCAGTGAGTCGGAAGACACACGTCAAAAATGCATCTCCTCCACATTTTGAATCCCCTAGGCTGAGCTTCCCACTCTACTAATGCACAATGGACCCTAGAGAGGAACACGCTAAATGTGAAGGAGGAATGCACAAGGCCGGTCCCTCCTTCCCTCAACACCCTACCATGCTAAGGGATTCTCCAGAACAACGTTATTAATCTTGAAAAAATAACTTCATTAAAAACACAATATTCTCTTTCAGAAAATAGAAAGAAAGGTAGACTTCCCCCACTCATTTTATGAGGCCAGTTTTACCCTCATGAGTTTTTAAAATTATTTTTATGTAAGATTCAGGTGTAAGAATTATAGTTTAACATCTGTATACACTACAAAGTGATCACCACAAGTCTAGTTATCTAGTTACCATCTATCACCATACAACTGACCCCTTCACCCATACCCTCATGAAACTTTTTCACACCAACATCAAACAAAAAGAGTAAAAAGGAAAAATACAGACCAATATCTCCCATGAATTTAGATGTAAAAATCCTTAAAATATTAGCATATCCAATACAGCAATATATAAAAATACTAATGCATCAAGACCAAGTGGGATTTATTCCATATACGCAAGATTTGTTCAATATCCAAAACTCAATCAACATAATTCACTATATCAACAGACTAAAGAAGAAAAATTCTATGATCAAACTAACTGATGCAGAAAAACCATTTCACAAAATCCGGCAGTCATTCATGATAAAAACTCTCAACAAACTAGAAATAGAGGGAAACTAATAAAGACCATCTACAAAAAACCTACAGTTAACATCATATTTAATTATGAAAGGCTGAATGCTTTCTCTCTAAGATGGGGAACAAGTCAAGGATGTCTGCTCTCATCACTCTTATCAACACGGTACTGAAAGTTCTGGCCAGTGCAATCAGGCATAAAATAATAGAAACCACAAAGACTGGAAACAAAGGAAAAAAACTGTTTCTATTCACAGATGACATGGTTAGAAAAATCCTAAGGACTTATATTTTAAAACCTTCCTAAAACTAATAAGTGAGTTCAGCAATGGGAGATCTCATCCATTTACATAATTAAACCAGTGTTTCTCAAACTTTACAATTTACCTGCAGTTTTTTTAAAACAGCTTCCTGGCCCCAACCCCTGAGATTCTGATACAATAGTTCTGAAATCAGGCCTAAGGATTTGCATTTCTAACAAATTCCTGGGTGATGCTGATCTGCTGATCTTCAGACCGCACTTTGCGTGACCTGGTTTAAACTACTGCCCATAGCCTGATGAAGTGTAAATCATTAACTTAAGGTTGAAATCCAGTTTTATACATCACACTTACTTTCTGAAATCACTTCCTAGAAATGACCCAGTGTCTTTCAAACTCAATACTCAACATGTCCAAACTCAAGTCATTACTCCCCCAATACCTCTGTTCATTCCTTTGTGTTCTCTATCTCAGCTGGTATTCCTACCAAGGACCCACTCATCCTAGCAAGAAACTCATAAGTCATCAGTGATTCCACACCCCTCCTCACCCTCATCCTTCACGTCTCATTAATCACCAAGCCATGCCAACTTCACCTAAATCTTTCTCGAGTCTGATCACCTCTGTCTCTAGTTCAGGCCTAAACAGTCTCCAAACTGGTTTTGTTCTCATCGAATCCATCTACACAGCTACCAGAGTAAACTGCAAAGGAAAACACAAAATCGATCCTGTCCCTCCTTCACTTTCAATGGCTCTGAATCGCGGACAGGATCAAGGCCAAGCTCCTTGTTTACATAGTGTAAGGGGTCCACTGTGACCTGGACCTGCACTTACCCCGCTCCAGGCACGCTTCTCCTCCTTATGTAATGTGCACTTTGAGGTCCAGCCACCCTGAGCTGCTTCCTTGTAATCCCCTGCACATACCACATTATTTTAGGATGCCACTCCTTTGCTCATGTTTCCGCTTTCCTCAAATGCCTGCTCCTCCCCTTCCAACCCTCCCCATGTCAACACCCCAACACCTACTATCCTTTGAGACTGAGCATTGTAGTCACCTCCTCCAAGAAGCCTTCTTTGATATCCTTACTTAGTGCTCTCATAATACCCCATGTATATTACTTTTCCTAAGCTCACAAAAAGTTTTCCATTTGTTTATTTCTGTTTTCCCCCATTACATCGCTGGCAACTAGAACTAGCTGCACAGGTCTAGTTCTGTGTCTTGTTTATCTCTGTACCTGTGCACAGGTCGTGGCATGGTGTGGACTGGGAAAGATTAAGGGTTTGTGGAATTAAGAAATGAGTCTTGGGGCTTCCCTGGTGGCGCAGCTGTTGAGAATCTGCCTGCTAATGCAGGGGACACAGGTTCGAGCCCTGGTCTGGGATGATCCCACACGCTGCGGAGCAACTAGGCCCATGAGCCACAACTACTGAGCCTGCGCGTCTGGAGCCCGTGCTCCGCAACAAGAGAGGGCGTGATAGTGAGAGGCCTGCGCACCGCGATGAAGAGTGGCCCCCGCTTGCCACAACTAGAGAGAGCCCTCGCACAGAAACGGAGACCCAACATATCAATCAATCAATCAATCTTTAAAAAAAAAAAAAAAAAGAAATGAGTCTTTATGCCAAGGCTATGGAACCCTGAATAACGTAGTTAAAATGTCATATATATGAAAGAAAGGAAGAAAAAGAAAGGTTGGTCTCATTGACCCCAGCAGACACGTGACCATACTCATACTCATCCTTCTGCAAGGCAATATTCTCACCACAGGAAGGAGATGGAATCAGGGGTAGAATGCAGGTAATTCTGTCTAGTTTAGATAGATATACTTCTACTAAAGAACTTCAATTCTGGCATGATTTGGTCAAGTCTTACACTGGGCATTCCAAAGACTGCAAGTTATGTAAAACACAGACCTTTCCTCCTGCAATTTGTATTTGGGTGGAGAAATGAGACTAATATTCATAAAATAATCACTAAATAACACACGGCAGTGTTTACTAAGGTACTAAATTATATTTGTATAAACAGTGCACACTCTAGGGGTTCAGAAAAAAACTACACACTTGTTTTGGCTCAGCAGTGGAAAGGTTCAACGAAAGAGGTAATATTGGATATGCATGCAGGCTGATTATAAGCACTGAGATGAAACTGACTCTTTTCTAGTTATTCTAACATCTGCTCTGCAGTAATAAGGATCAGAATGTGATGGTGGTGATGATTTTCTTAGGCTGGACCATTTATTGAGCACTTACTCTGAAGTAGGGATGCTGCTATATGATTTCTCACACATTATTTCCAACCCTTCCAGGAACGCCGAAGTTTGATATCAGCCTTCTTTTACAGAAGAGAAAACTAAGGCTCAGAGGAGTGAAACCATTGTCTTAAGGATACAAGGACAGGGAGACACAGATCCAGCATATCTGCCTGACCTGCAGCTCTCCCGTCCACCCCAGGTGCTGTTTGGGCCTCAAGGACACATTGCAGAATGAATAGCTCTTGGGGCAGAAAGTCTTCCCCTGAGAGTTTATTTTCCCTACTTGTAGCCTCCAAGAAATATATCTGTGCAGGTGGGTGGAGGCAATGGTGGGATGCAAATCCCACATCTCTTTGAGGACTGAAGTTGAAGAGTTCCTTTGAGATGTCTGTCAACTGAAGAAAATTTGTGCAGACTAAGATTTGTGAGTTAAGTTTTATCCGGGGATCTTACTGAGGACTGTAGGGTGGGAGTCAGCCTCTCACATAGCTCTGAGGAACTGCTCCAAAGAGGTAAAAGCTCTGGTTCAAAATGACAGTGCCTACCACTCTGTGACTCTCTCAGAACTTGTCACTGGCAGAGAGAAATTTCTTCCCTGCAGGGGAGGTTAGCCCCCTGAATTGTCATTCTTCTTCTCTGTGTAATATAAAAGCACCAGGCCAAGAGAGAAGACTCCCTAAGAACAAGTTCAGTCCTCAGACACAGATCCTGATGGCACCTCTGAAGGCAAGAAGCCGTTAGACCCCAGGCCCTGTGCTATGACCTAGCAGTGCATGGTCTAATTTGGGGGGAAGGGAGGGAAATAAAACATTCAAGTTTTTACTCCATCGAATGATGAGAGAATAATGCTAGTTTTGAGCTCAATTTTTGGTCATGACGGATGTATTTAGACTTGATTTTGGTGATTTCTGCAATGTCAATAGCATTTTCACCAACACTGTGAACTTCTCTTCTCCTGGCTTAAACATCCTTAGTTTCTTCAGTAATTATTCTGATAGTTTCTAGAATTTTCCCTCTTGTCAGCCCTCCTCCACATCCTCACCAAGCTTGTTGGTCTCATCTAGAACGTATGTAGTTAGCCAACATTTTTCTTGAAATACTGTGTCTGCATTAACATAACACTCCATGTGTCATCTAGCATGGCTAACCCACATTCTAATAGTACAATATATACATGTGATCAGGACAGTATTACTGAGAGAGTCCAAAGTTGAATTGTCCACCCTCCCACCATCTGACACATCACACTATTGACTGTCTGCTAAATCTGTTGTCTTCTACAGCCTTGGGAGTAACTGCCAAGACAATCTCAACTCTCTTTATTCTCAACATTTAGAACTTCCTTTTCTTTTTTCTATTTATTTAGATATAGAACTTTACATCTATTTAATTTCAAATGCATCTAGTTTAAGTCTGTGGAAGGCCTCATTTAGTATCATATGATGCCCCTAGAAGGTTCTTTAAAAATGCTGGTTAACAGAATGCTTAATATATGCTTTTTAAATTAAAAAAAAAATGAAATATGTGTCTGCAGAAAGGGGAAGTTTCAACAGTCTGCAGTCATCCGTCACTTTTTCAGGCTCACGGCGAAGGTACCATGGAAAATTTGCCTAGAATTTACATTTCAGTATCCTTATAGCAGCAAAGGAAAGCTGGAAAATACTTAAAAGTTTTGATTGTTTTCCGGAAATTCCTGTGCAAATTTCCCAGTTCCATTGATTTTATTTGGCATTACAGAGCTAAGGTCCTTAGAGTAAGAGCATATTACTACCATGGCAGGCATTTTTGTACACTTGCAGAAGCTCAGATATGGAGATGGGAGCCTTGGTACATAACACACCTTTGTCAGCATGGGCTAGAAGGGGGGTGTCTGCCATGTTAATCTTCTTGACGGAATCTCTTAATCTCAGTTTTCTCATCAGATAAAAATACATGTGAAAAATGAACTGCAACAGAAGAAAATGAGAAATGGTAATTTCAGGTAGATCCCAACCCTGACTGTGATGCTGGAAGATATTTTAGAAGGATATGGCAACTGTCCTCCTACTTACTGAAAATCCATCATTATATCATCAAGAAGAGACTCTATTCTACATTAGCAACTCTTAATTCATTTGAGGTCATGGACCTCCTTGAAAATTTGATGAAAGCTATGAATGAATTCTCTCTCCTCCCCCAGTAAATGTACACACACTGCATACATACGTATTCCTTTTACAGACACTTTTAGGGGTTTCCATACCTTCCAATATCTGTGCCTAAAGCAGTGCATTAAGAAAAATTATGAGGACATATTGGGTTTAGAAGGAAAAAAATGCCCTGTTTGAATAGTGATGGCTTCCCTAATAGCATGAGAAATGGGTAGTGGCAACCATTGAATCTACCACTCTCGATTTTTCAAATCCTTCTTGTTCCAAATAATTTATTCTACCTATGTTGTTGTTTTTTTATTGAAGTATAGTTGAGTTACAATGTTGTACTAGTTTCAGGTGTACAGATCCTTCTTCAGATTCTTTTCCAGTATAGGTTATTACAAGATATTGAATATAGTTCCCTGTGCTATATAGTAGGTCCTTGTTGTTTCTCTATTTTATGAACAGTAGTGTGTATCTGTTAGTCCCAAGCTCCTAATTTATCCCTCCCTCCTCCTTTCCCTTTTGGTAACCATAAGTTTGTTTTCTACATCTATGAGCCTTTTTATGTTTTGTAAATAAGTTCATTTGTATCATTTTTTTTAGATTCCACATATAAGTGATATCATATGATACTTGTCTTTCTCTGTCTGACTTACTTCACTTCGTATGACAATCTCTAGGTCCGTTCATGTTGCTGCAAATGGCATTATTTCATTCTTTTTAATGGCTGAGTAATATTCCATCATATATATATATATACCATGTCTATATATACCTTCTATATATATATATATATATACCATGTCTTCTTTATCCATTCGTCTGTCAATGGACATTTAGGTTGCTTCCATGTCTTGGCTACTGTAAATAGTGCTGCTGTGAACATTGGGGTGCATGTATCTTTTTGAATTACAGTTTTTGCTTTTTTTGGATATATGCCCAGGAGTGGGATTGCTGGATCATATGGTAGCTCTACCTATGTTATTCTATGTTATTTTTCTATTGTCTGTCTCCCCTAGAGCATAAATTCCACAAGAGAGCAGAGATTTTGAGATTGTCTGTTGCCTACTGCTGTTTCTAGATACCTTGTATTTATAAACAGTGTATCTAGATGCAGTGTCTAGAAAAATACCTGGAGGAATTATGTGCTCAAAAAATATTATTGAAAGAAGAAATATGTCCCTTCTTGAGAGCTCTGAGCTACAAACTTTACTGTCTTCTGTGTAAATTAATATTTGCTTTTATTTATAATACGGTCAGATACTTTGTTTCAAAGGCTATGTTCTATCTACATCATTTTGAAATTTATAGACTAAATCTGTATTTGGTTTTCCTCACTTTTATTAATTTTAATTCTATACTGTTTTCCTTTTCATATTTTTCTAGATTAATCTCTTTTCTCCCATCAAATCACCACCACCTCCTTATTTATTTCAGTTCCATTGACTAAGGATAAGATCTAGCTGGTGGCATCAATTTACTAAATGAAGTGAACAAAATGCACTACATTTAAATGACTACAAAATAAATGTCAGTTTCTCCAAATATATTTGCATAATTTGTCAGCTCTAAACATATTAGAACAATGTAAATACTGAATATTGAAATATTAATATAAATAAGCATTTATTATTAGCAGCAACAATGGAAATGTCTAGTGAAAACGTGGCTTGGGTGCTTTAAAAACTGTTTGTTCCCTCAAATGATTTAAATATGGCCTCTGAAACTTGTTCCCATTTAAATTACTTCACAAGCCATTTCCTCAAATAAGGTACAAAGTCAGTTTTAGCACTTATTAAATTATAACAAGTTCTGAGTTAGAAGACTATGAATTAATGAAGTTTTATTTTGTAATCTGCATTCTTAGGTTTAATCAAAACAGTGCTTTGGCTTCTTTTAATTTAAAAGAAAAATTAGTGAAAACTACAATAAATAACATTTGATAGTTTGTGCTGGAATACACGCTACATCTTGAAATTATGACCAACAAAACTCTAAAGCTCAGTTTGAGGACAAATTTTAAGATTTAGGGCTAAATACATGTAGTTAAAATTCATAATTTCTTAGCACCCTGCATTCACTGCCAGCTAACTTTCAAAATATCTGGCTGATAAGGAAGCTGGCAGAGACCCCAAAGGAACAGAAGTTAGTGATACAAAGTAAGGCCTATGCGAATTTTCTGCTACTGGTTTTAGATTACTTGCCTCAGAAGCGTATGCACTGAAATGACTTGATTTTTAGACATATCCACACAATTATTCATAGGACGCACAGTTATAAGCTCCAGGCCCTTGTCTGCACACTCAGATATATCCGTGTTCACATGGGTGGCCGTGCTCTCACATGTGCCATGAATTGTCAGGAATGCTGTTCAGAGTTGGCTGATCAAGAGATACACAGCGCAGAGGAACAGGATTTGAGACAGCCCAGGGTTTCCTCTTCAAGTAGGTTTAAAACTTTTTTTTTTTTTTTCTCACAACTTCCTTCCTGTTCTAACTGCCAGTACTCAGAAGTCAGCCTTGAGAGACAGAGGCACCCAGGACGGAGACGTGAACCCCTGAATGTAAGTTGAAATACCTTCAGGGTAGGGGAGGCTACAGGTGAGCACAGACAAACGGAGGAATCTCTACACCAGACTACAGTCCTCTACGGTTTATTTTTTTGAGAGGGGCTGTGCCTCTTTAAAACAAACTTTATGAAAAGAAAGTACTAAGGAGGCTGCAGAGAAGGGGAAGTCAGAGCAGGGAGTGGCAGCAGTGACTCAGGCGAGGCACCTCGGTGAGGGAGGGCGAGTGCTGCAGCCCAGGAGATAAATTCTGGATGTCTTGGAAAAGGACTCTGAGTGTAACCACTGGGTGTGCCTGGCCAGGTTCCTACAAGGTTGGAGCCGGCATCTGGCCAAGCTCAGAAGCAAAAAGACTGTAGATCCAAACTGATACGAAACGCGTTGGTAGATGGTGGGTTGGTGCTGGGGTGGAGATGTGTGGTTTCCTGTTTATAGGCAGACTTTAAAGAGACTGGTTGAAAAGAAAAAAAAAAAAAGGTTCAAAGTTGTCAAATATTAAGCTCTTTTCCACTGAAGAATTTTCTGGGGATATAAGAGTAATGCATAATGAAAGCCTCCCCTAGGGTACAGTGCGATTTAATTATCCAGGGGGGGAGCATGGCTATTCACTCATCCCTCTACAGGGATAGATAGCATTTCTACCACTAGCAAAAGCCAATGAGATGGGCAAAAAGATAAGTGCTGTTGTTGCCAAAGACCAGCTCTTTACCTCTGAGAGAACTAAAAGCAAACACAGAAGACACCAAACAATTTATTAAGAGATACATTCTAGAAAAATCCAAGTGGGCTCAGAGAGGACCCCCAGTCAGTGGGCCTTCAAAATGTCAGGGTCTGAATTTGGCAGCCATGAGAAGTGCTTTAGGTGTGACCTGAAATACTTTCTTCCTTTTTAGAGGATGTCCTAGGCAGCATGTTTCAGAAAGTGGTCTGTAATTAAACTCTGGACCTAGGGTAACTTGTGGCATGGGTCTGATAAACTCTGAGCTGTTCTGCTCAGGGTGGAGGAAAGCAGATTGCTCCTACACGGAGGTCCCATAGTCGCCCCTTCACGTAGAGACCAAGAACCACTGAATTCAGGGTTAGCATGTTGGAGCCGCAGCGCAGGAATGATCAAGCAAAGGAAATCAAGCGGTCTGTGCTGGCCCCAGAGAGTTCAGTCGTAGGCAACCATCATTCACCCTCGCCATTGCTTTGTCTCATTACATTTATAAGGAAAGATCCCTCCCAAATCCAGATATGACACAGACATAGTAAGATCATCGTATTATTTCCTGAGATGTGTGGACTTCTGAGAGAATAGTTCATTCCCCATGCATACCGCCCAGATCCAGCACACGTGGAATAACCAGGTTATAGCCGAACAAAGGCTGGCATCTTCCAGGCATTGGAATTTGGTCCTCATTTGGGAGACCGTGAGTTTGTCCCTCAGGAAGTATCCTCTGAGCAATGTCAAGGTTCTGTTTTCAGTGGAAGGTCGGAACAGCAGAGTCAATCTGATGGAAAGATGAGGGCCCTGACCAATTCATGGGAGCACAATAAATTCCAGACTTCAGCTGGCAGGAAGAGAGGTGCCTTGGGGGGAGTAAAAATTAAGCAGATAGAGAAAGAGAAACAACTTACGTGGAGGGCCTTCTACGTGTCAGGTCTGGTATGAGAAATTTATAAATCTGAATTCTGAGAGGACACAGTGAAGGCAGGAAGGCTCAGAAGTGTTCAATGACTTGCCTAAGGTCACACACTGGTGCAAAAAAGAACCAGTAGCTACAATGCCTCAGAGGGACATTTTAGGAAATGCCCATGGAAGAAATATTCTTTAATCCCACATTTTGAGCACCCTTGTTCCTGGGTCAGTGTTACTGTCACCCAGGATCTTGCGTTAGAGTCCATACTGGCACCCCCAGAGATGGGTCTCATGTTACTCCTGAAGCTTCGACATTTATCCATTCAATGAAGAATCACTGAGTCCCTCCCTGCTGGTTTGCACACACTCTGGTTTCCACAGCCAGAGCTGGTAAAAATTCACTTGGGTTTTCTTAGAGGCGCTGATATTCACCAATTGTGCTTATAAAAATCGTGTCTACTTCTGTCTAACTTTTCATGCTTAATTTACAACCTCTGTGAATGGATCGAGTAATTGCAGTGTAGTCTTTTGCCCAATAATGGCTGCCTTAATGCAATTTTCTTTGAGCATTATTTCAGATGAATGTTTGTGGAAGTAGGGTGACTTCACACAGTAGAGGCTCAGGAAAGTTGAATGCATCCGCTGAGTTCTCTCTCCTTTTGCATATGAATCTGGGTGTCCACGGGGCATTGGCGCTAGGACCACCCGCCTTCTTCCTTGATACTAAAATCCACGGATGCTCTGAGTCCCGTGCCCTCAGTATCAGCAGAGGACCAACTGTACTATGAAAGTCCAGGAAGGAATGATGTATTATTTCTTGGGAAATAATTATTTCAAGGGAAATGCTAAAGAATTCTGCTTCTAGGAATCTGTATCCTCCTCTGATTGATCTTAATGTTTATTGTATGTAACAAGACACTGTCCTGTCAGGCATTGGGTTGGTTCCTCTCATCCAGCACTGCAGTTTCAGATGATCTTGGTGGGGCGGAGGTGGTAGAGAGCAGCTCTGAGAAGCCCTGGAAGCACCAATTCCTCTAGGTCACTAGGGAATAGTGACACCCCAGAAAGGAATCCAGAACCAAGACAACTTCTGGTGTCCCGAAGGATAAACTTGGATTCCCCCAAATGAGCCGAATTACCACGTAGGCAGCAAAGCAGACCCAAATCCTCCTCAACTAGCTCTGAGATGGTCCAGCTCTCCATGACCCGCTGTAAAGCTACAACCCCAGATTTGGGGAAAGTGGGCATATCCTGGACATCGGGAAGTGAAGATGTCAGGGATGAAAGGGAGTGCTGATGCTCACATAGGTACTTCTCTGATGGGAATCCCCTACTTCTGTTACTTCCCACATTATCTCTCTCTCTCCCTCAACTTTACTCTTTTATCTAATACTCCCGGCCTGTGCATCTAGAAGCATGATCTGGCAACTTTGGGGCATGAGTTAAGTCTCCACTGTACTTTGCTCCAGAGCCAGAGGGAATTCTCTCCATTAGCTGCGCCTGTGTCTCCTGTCATTTCCCATCATTCACAGAGTGACCCCTGGCTTCACTTATGAAAGAGAGCAATAAATAGAATCTAAAATTAAATTGCTTTTTAAATAAATATAATAGTGACAGTCCCATTTTACAGCTGACTCAGTTCATAAACAATCCTTGCAATTCCCAGAACTTCTTGTCTCTTTCCTACTCCTCAAAGAGACAAAATCTATTTTTAAGAAGGAAGGAGAGGACCTTGTCAACACTGCAGATCCAAAAGAAAGCATTGGTGTCTGGCAGCCAGTTCCCTTGCTGAAGCTGAAACTGTAGCAAAACAGACAACGTCACCAGGAAGGGAGGAGACAAAGGGAACAGAGTGTTATTGAGCATCTACTAGTGACCAGGATAGTCCAAGAACTTTTCATGTTTTCTCCCACCCTGTAAAGAAAGATTATTATTCCCACTTTACTGGTGGAAAAACTTGGGCTCAATGAGGTTAATAACTGGCTTAAGTCCCATAAAAAGTCAATCATGGATACACATTTTGAATTTCTGGTCCATCGGTCTCGAAGCTCAAGTTCCAGGAGACATACAGGGTCATCTTTCTATGAATTAACCAGGTGATTTGTTTCATCTAAACTCAAGAGTTTTACCTTTTCTTGCCCTCCACTTATTTAGAACTGCATTAATGGACCAGAAGAGTGTGCTCCATCCTGGAGACTGGTAAATTCTTAAGTGCATTTCACTTTCAGTGTCTTGGAAATTTCACTGAATTTGTAAGCAAAAACACTGATTTGTGCTATGTTATACTCATGCCATGAGTACCCACCCTAATTTAATTTGGCATTTTAATTGAGCCTGAGAGGATTAAGTTCCTGCCTCAGCCCATCTAAAGCTTGGCACTGTTTCACTGAATACTAAACATGGGTGTGTGAGGGTTTGCTGTGAAAATTCACATGTGTAGGCATCTGTGAAGCAGGAAATAGATAACTAGAGTGGTGAGCACATAAAAAAAAAAAAGCGTGTGTGCTTTGGGGCCTTATGAAATCTAAAATTGATAATTCTCCATTTCACTTCTACTGTGTAAAGAACCAAAGTCAAAAACAACCTACAAAGAAACAAACAAACAAAACAACCCTGCTCTTTGTGGAACAGGGGGTGAGCTGCAGAGGAAGGGGAGCAGACCCCAACAAGAACGTTCTATGCTCATGGGCTGGGTTCTCCCCAACCTCACCTCCACTTCCTCTTTCCCTTTCTTGTTTTACAGGCTTCTTTAACTTAAGGAGCATTAGGGTCATTGAATTATGAAGGGGGTCTCAGAGATCTTTTAACACAACGATTTCATTTTGCAGAGGCCAAAACTGGAACAGAGGTTCAGTGACTTGCGCAAGGGGACACGGAGCCTAGTTGCACCGAAACCCTCTTTATGTGACACTTCCCTGACTTGCTAAAGCCGCCCTGCAGAGTTTTGCAAAGCAGCACTTACCTCTGCCTGTGCACCCCCCGGGGAGATTCCCACAATGACCAACGAGCTCTCCAGAGCTCTCCAGTTTCATTATTACTTCTTAATAAAGACAGCTGGAGCGACAGAGCGTAGAGCCTCAGGTCAGACCACCCGGGCTCAGATATTCATTCTGCCGCTTACACCACAAGTCTTCTTGGGCAAGTTACTTACCTCACCTTTAGTTTCCTGATCTGTAGAAGGGAATGATGATAACGGCCGTCCTTAGGGTTGTGGTGAGGACTAAATGAGATAATCCTCAAGACAGCATTTAGCACTATGTGTGATAACTGTTAGAATTATTATCATCAATTACAAAACCAGCTGTTCTTTAGATGATGAGATTAGAAAAAAGTCTGGAATTTCCATAAAATTCCTATTCTCACTTCAGCAGCACCCATAAAATGGAAAAGAGAAAAATGAGGGAGTTCCCTGGTGGCCTAGTGGTTAGGATTCCGGGCTTTCACTGCCATGGTCCGGGTTCAACCCCTGGTCAGGGAACTGAGATCCTGCAAGCTGCACGGTGCGGCCAAAAAAAAAAAAAACAGTAAAAATTATAAAAAAAAAAAAAAAAAAGAAAATTGTATTTGTAGTTCAATATACACACACAGGTAGTCTGGGAAACCATTGTCAAGATATATAAACCAGTTGGGGCTTTGGGAGAATCTGAAGTTCCCCGGAAATGAACTGTGAAATTGAAAACGTAGGATCTTTGGGGAATTCACATAAATTTGAAATAGTAAAACAGAGGTAGGTAGTCTCTTATATACACCGGTGAAATACGGTAACTGAATGGCAATTTAGCTGACACTTGACTACAGGTAAAGGCCTTAGAAAAGGAAAGCACCTAGAGATGGTCTGCCCTAACCCCTCACTTCCCAAGATGAGGAAAGGAAGATCACAGCAGTTGGAACATTTGCTCACAGGGTTACAGCTAGTTAGTGGCAAAGCCAGAATGAGAACTCATGTATGATGAGGCCTAGTTCAGTGAGGGAATAATTATCCAAAATCAAATAGATTGACCCAGAACTCTTCCCTAAAACTGCCCCCTGTGCACCGTCGCTCTTCTGCTGGGCTTGTGGTCAGATCCAGATGTTACCTGGTATCTTCTCCTGCTTCTGAGGGCCAACGTTTCAGGTTCACAGACAGGATCCTTGGCTTGAGGCTGAGTTGTGCCATTGGTCTGGCCAGGCTTCAGAGACAAGCAAGCTTCCCCTTTAACACTCAATGCTCTGCTTCATTGTTTCCAAAAGTTACAGTTTCAAGGTCATGTTCTTAATCATGGACTTCAGTAGAATCTACAAAGGACTTTAGGAGTCCATGAACCCCTGTACTGCATGCACAATTTCATGGACTTTTTCCTTTTTTCCTTTTATAAGGACCGTGACCCTTACCCAATTTTTAAAGAGCTTTGTAATCTCCAAAAAGATTAAGAACCATCAGTCAAACGAGCTGGGCTTTTTTGATATGGCTAGATTGCTCTTCCTCCAGCGTTTTCTCCACTTTGGAGAATAACTTAAATATCAGTATGTGCTAAAGTACAGTGTCTTGTAAATACTAGATGCTCATCAAATATTTGTGACCTTAATTTTGCTTTTAAAAGGCCTTTCCCTGAGAAGTGGTTTCCAGTCTTTTATTTGCCATATTATAACATTTTCATCTTTTCTTCCAATCAGCTCTCCAGAGTGAACTGGTTTGGGGTCATCTGACTTCATATCTCTTTTTTTTTTATGCTATATAATTAGACCAAATTATTTTCATGTAGTCCCGAATTTCCTCCTTTTGACTTCCACAATTTCATATAGTAATCCCACATTATCCTCTGATCTTCAATGTCTTTAAATAAATTTTTGGCTCATTTTTATAGAGCAACTATTGTATCTCTAATGAATCAAGGAAATTTAAAAGTGACACAAGTCTCAGATTCACTAATGAAAAGATCAAGCTCTAGATGACAGTTAAATTGACTTGTCAATGATTACAGTGTGAGAAGTTAGCAAATGCTGTCCTAGACCAGATCTTTCTCTCTCTCTGTCTCTCTGTCTCTGTCTTTCTGTCTCTGTCTCTATCTCTCTCTCTCTCTTTTCAAAATTGAGATTGGAGGGTGCAGAATTACAATTCCCTAGGTTATTAAAGTCACCTTGATCTACTGTGATGTCATCATCTCATGGTCAAACTTCAAGCACATGACTTGTTAGAACCAAGCGATATATTCCAGAAAGTCCTGCCTATGGGGGTTGAGATGCTTTCATCTGTAGATAGCTTTACTGATGCTCTGTCTGCAGGTTTCTTATGTGACCTCTACCCTGGATATCTGGTCAGGCTCCAGAGGAGAACCTGTCTCATCTGATTAGTCTCCTCTGGGTTGCTCTTTATGTGTGGCTTAATGGTTGTCCTTAAACTACCCACAACCTACGACCTCCACCCACTGCATCCTTCATTGTTTTTCCAACCAGTTCATTCACTTTCCCTGAGTGTTGTTTGTAACATGAGTTGAGTTAGTCACTCTGTTTATTGTGATCTTCTCTAGAGGCTCAACTCTGAGTGGAGCTGGTTCTGTAGCTGAAGCAAGAGTTGCCATAGGAACAGGCCTACATGCTTCCTTCCTACACAGGAAGCGGACCTGGGCATTGCAATACTGTTTTCAGAGTTGATCAGGAGTCACAGTGTTTGGCTTGTTATTTTGCTGGAAGAGGATTGATGAGCCAGGAGATATGATTTCTTTTCCTTTCCTTTTTTTATTCTGTTAAAACTGCTTTTGTTTGGCTTCACTTCCAAATTATTTTTCTTCCTGTTGCCAGTAATAGTGACATTGAGACTCAAAACCATAACTGATTTTGGCCAGACACAGCTTCACTCTCAGGGGACTTTATAGAGATTTGAAGAGTCACTCAGGATGAGATGTGATAGGTATTTTCTTAGTGTTCTGCCACTTCCGAGCACTAAAGCCTTTACCCAAGACAGGGAAGAGAGTTACCCTCAGAGCAGAACAAAAGGAAATCAGGACATTATCTCCTTCTCCAAATATCTCCCTTGTTTCCCCAAATAGCTCCATTGCTGCCAGCCATGGGGCCTGAAATTCTTCCAGTAGAGATTTCTTCCTCTTTATTAAGACATGGCATCTCACCCAGCTATGTGAACTTGGGCAATTCTCTTAACCTCTGGGTTTCAAGGTTCTCAATGATTAAATTAGGGTTTGGAATATATTACCTCTAAGGTTCATTTCAGCTCTGAAAAGCTCTGAGTATACATGCCCTAAGAGGAATAATTTTAAAATTTATTATTCATTCATCAACACTTAAGTGTGAATAATTTTATTAGATCTTCCCTCAATGTTTTAACACAAAACAAGTAAATATAAATGATGATGGAAGAAGACAGACCCCAGAGTATGCCCAGGCGAGGTCTTAGAGCATAAGGTCAGGGGAAATCTCGAGAGGGTAGAGAGGTACTAAAAGGGAAGCGGAAATGGATAGAAGGTACTAAAGACACAGTTACAATTTGTCTGGAGGAATTTAGAGTCCTTTGTTATTTTGTGTCATTTCCAAAGAACAGAAGATCTTTATATATAGAACCTATTAAGTCAATGAATGAACGCTTATAAAATGGCTGAACTATTCCAGTGTCTTGGGAAATTCAAGAGAAACACAACACTTAGTACCTGCCCTCAAGGAATTATTAGCAGTGTGGGGTGAAAACCAATCAGACACTCAGGCAGGTATCACAGGGACCTACAACTTCTCATGAGTAACCTTTGAGCTCTTGCAGGAGTTCAGGGAAAGATTCAATGAATGGGAAAGAGCTAACTTTTTTTCGCATGTACTTGAAACCATCATAACTGGGATTGTACACCCTGAGCACTTTGACACAGGCAAGGCTGGCTGGATTTGGAGGACTGTGATAATTTCTATAAGTATATGAACTAGGGCCACTCATTATTGTCCGGGGCAGCTTGTGCTATGTTGTTTCACTTGTTTTACAGAACTCCCAAAGAGTTACTTATTTTCTGTCAGTTTCATTCAGTGAACGGGAGGGACCCGTCACAGTGTGGTAACATTCAGGCATGTGAAAGGAAAGCCTGGAATGCATTATATTCTTATTTTGTGAACTAGAATGAGGCTGAATTAGCGGAAAATCTGGAAAATCACGGACAATTGCACAAGTTCATTCTGGCAAAAATAATGCTAAGAACAGCCCCACAAACATCCTTCATATCCACTGACTTTTGGCTAATAGACCGTCATCTCTCTCTCTCTTTCTTTCTCTCCCTCCCTCTCTCTGTAGATCAAAATGACTGAAAAGGCCCCAGAACCACACCTGGAGGAGGAGGAGGAGGAGCTGGATGGCAAGCTCAATTACAAGCCTCCACCACAGAAGTCCCTGAAGGAGCTGCAGGAGATGGACAAAGATGATGAAAGTCTAACTAAGTACAAGAAAACGCTCCTGGGGGACGGTCCTGTGGTAGCAGGTGTGTGTGTGCGGAGATGGGGGGCAGGTGGAGGGGCACTGACAAGGCAGACATTTCAGCTACTCAGGAGCAGTTGCAAAGGAAAGTGTACCAAGTGCTTCCAGGGTTAAGTGAGTGAGGTGCAATCTCTATGTGCCGAATCAAATTATGGACCAGATAATTATGTTTACTTTCGAGATAAGGTGCAAGTTGACATTGAAATAGATAAAAATAACACATAGGGAGGGTTTAGAAGGAATTTCAGACTACCACTCAGAATTGCATTTTCTCCACGATTGTTCACATTCTCTCTCTTTCTTCTCTTTCTCTTTCTCACTCCTTACCTAAATAACCATCTCTTCCACATACACATATGCAATGGCGGACTAAGACATGGCCCAAAGATATGGATGGGCCGTGACTAACCAACAGAGTACCCATAGCCACTCAGGAAATGTCTGCTATTGATGATTGAGATGGACCTACAAGTACCTGAAGCAGAAATAGCATCACTGGAATTTATAAGGCCACTAAGACCAAGCATGGTGAATCTGCCACTTCCATTTCTATTTCTCCTCCAGATGGAGATATCCCTTTTCTTTTTTATCTTCTCTCTCTCCTACTTGAAATGCACACACACACACACACACACACACACACACAGAGTATGTAAATACCTCCTCTCTGTGCTTACATTCCCTTTTGAATCCTGCAGACCCAACAGCCCCCAATGTCACTGTCACCCGTCTTACCCTGGTTTGTGAAAGTGCCCCAGGACCAATCACCATGGACCTCACTGGTAAGTGGACACATCTTTTCTGTTCAGTGGGGCCTAATGGCATCACTGGGTAAACTGGTTTTTGTCCTCTGTCCCAGCAAAAAAAAAGAAAAATCCTAGTAAAGTGAATTCTAGTAAGGTATGCTGAGACCAGTTCACAAATCATAGTTTTCACAGTATTTACTGTGCTTAATGAAAAGCCCAATCTCTGTCTCTAATTGAAAAGCGGTCAGGTGTAAGTACTGGATATAGCTACCTATATCATATTTATTTCAGATTTTTATCTCCACATGGTAGCAGGAGAATTACTATTTGTGTAAAAAGACTGCTGATGGAAATGTTAAGAAGCAAGCTGTATGCTTCTGAAATGGTAATATTTATATAATCTAAACATCAGAGAAAATATTGACCTTACATCAGCTACAGAACTTACCTGAAGACAGGAAGCAATCTAAGACCTCCTGAATAATGCTAGGAATTCCACTGTTAAATAAACATTATTTAACTTAAAGCTCTGATTCTTTTAAAGAAGCAACTTCCCCCACTAAAGATATACAAATTAACATGTTATTTTCTTTCACTTTGTTGTGACAAGGGTCAGGTCCTTTCCTGAGACTTAGGTCTGGAGGAAATGAGGAGAGACGGGGAAGGTGGGTGATTTGGGGAAAATTGGCAACTAGGAGGAATGAGGAAAGGGCCACCGAGCTAGGGGTTGGGGGCATGAAAGGCAGGTCTTTAGTAAAAAACAAAAAATTATTACCAGATTCAAAAAATGGACTCATGAGACAGAATAAAGCATGACTCTAGAACAGTAGGCTTAGCAACAAGGTGGTTCCCCTCACACAGGACACATCCACTCTTTACCTTATATGGGCTTTTTGTCAGAGAGAGGAAATTGGAGGCTAAGACACACTTCCTATTCAACCGAAATCATTAGAGCACACATTCAACTACCTCCATGTTCTAGCATCTCTCCCAGAGAGAAACTCTCTCTCTCTTTCTCTCATCGGACCTCAGACCTCTTCCTGTGCGAAATTGCGTAAAGTTACCAGGTACAACCGTCATTTTGCAAGATAAGGTCTGAATTAGCGCTAAGGAAACCTGCTCTGTTCAGAAGGGCTTGATGATATTGCAGGGAAAACTTGGTCTCTGTCCTCTTTTCCCAGCAGCAAGAAAACCAAATTCAGTTTTCTGTCACAAAAAAGCTATGGAGGTGAATCCCAGATGTATACATAGGATTCTGGTACCAACTCTGTACATGAAGCAGCTGCACAGAACTGTGCAAAACATACACACACACACACACACACACACACACACTCACAGAGTCACCTCGAATGTCAAATTATACAGGATCACATTGGGAGAGGAGCAGAGAAAGATCACCTCTCTAACCAGGGTACAGGAATTAGGGGCAGATCTGTTTTATGGAGCCTGAAGCTTTTATAACTTAAGTGATGTTTCCTTTTCCTTAAGAAAAATGATATGAAATTGCAAATGCAAAAGCAAAATTAAGTACAAAAGTGAATTTTTTTCAGAATGATAAAAAGGAACCAAATGAGTACATTTTTTAAAGCTAGAAAACACCACAAATGCTAACAAATCTCCAAAAACAAATAGCTGGCACTCATATAATATTTTTCTCCTATTTCTTTATTTGTAGGGTGTGGGCAGAGTCTTTAACCATAATGTCTTACATATTCTTAAGGTTGCAGTCAAACTTGGGGAAAAGCTCTATCACATTTCTTTCACATCTGGCTGCAAGATTTCAGGCATTTCAAATGTGTGTTTGTGCAGCAACTAATCTCAGACATTCTTTGACTTGAGGACCATGTGGATCATGTTGCTCTGAGGAGCCCAGCAAATGGCTCTGGAGCTTCAACTTCATTCATCTCCTTGTGAATGTCCTTCTGAGAATTAACTGTTTCAAAATCCACTTCTACAGGGGATCTGGAAGCCCTCAAAAAAGAAACCTTTGTGCTAAAGGAAGGTGTTGAATATAGAGTCAAAATTAACTTCAAAGTAAGTATCTGGTTTTGTATGTTTTAATAAAGTTTAAATCCTTCCTATAATCAGAGGAAGAAAAAATCAAATTCCTTGCATTATCACGTTGGCATACTTTTTGTTTATTTCTCTTTTTTCCCTAGACTGTCCTCTCCCCAATCCTGGGCTCTACCTGTTAAAGGTGCACCTTTGCTTCATGCCTTTTTTCCAGCCAGGACCCTTCCCTTGGACTCTCCCTTGATCACTGAAGCCAATGGGATCCCTCTCCTGGGACCTTCTAATACTCCCATCCACAAGACACACATTACTTTGTTTTATATCATTTGTATCATTTCTCCCCTATTCAGCCTAAACACCTTGAGATAGGGAGAGACTATCTATCCCTTCTTTGCAATATTTCAAGCAAAACTTTGTAAATGGTAGATATTTCATGACTATTTATTGAGAAATAGATAAATGAATGAATAAATTAATAGGAAAAGAAAATAGAACAGCTAGAGCCTCAGCTCTAATTGTTCAAGGATATATAAATCCACGGGGTGTGGTCCTTGGTAAATAACTGGAAATTACAACTTAGTTGTAGAGCAGGTAAAGAAGTAAGAGCAAAACTAAATAGGAGATAAACTGACATAGAATGAATAGGCCCATATCCCAGTGAGCAGCCAAAATCAAGGAGAAAAGTAACCTTGACTTTGAAAACAAATGAGTTAGAAATTCACTGTTTGCATTTAATTGTTTATATGTGCCTTGGTTGCCCCTCACTCCCACTTGGTCACTTCCTCCAGGGCTTGGGCTCCACCAACAAAGACCCCATCTGCCCTCTCTATTTGCACACCAGCCCTTCTTTCTCCAAGGTTCAGGATATGATTCAGGGTCCATGGACAATCATTCCCCACCACATACAAATATGCCTCAATATAATTTCCTTCTGAAAATATTTGTTGATGCCTACTCTATAATAGACACTCTATAATAGTCACTTACTTGTTTCCTGTATTTATTATTAAAGCACCTGAGAGTTTAGTAAGGCATTGTATCCAAATATGCTTCAAATGGGTTTCACATCAGTCCAATTTCGAATCATTAATGCTACTGCCTTAATTTTTCAATTTAATAAGCAGTTGGGATTGACACATATACACTAATATGTATAAGACAGATAACTAATAGGAACCTGCTGTATAAAAATCAATAAATAAAATTCAAAAAGAAAATGTTGATGTGAATAAGATGAGAAGGAAAGGTCTGGTACATGGGCTTCTGCCACGGGTGGGAAGGCCGGGGTTGGGTCCTCGGCAGTCAGGGTTACACATGAAGGCGATGGAGGAGGTGGGCACAGAAAGCAGTTTTCAAGTCCCATCCACTTCAGAGATTTGGCCTTGTCTCTAACAGGGAAAGATCACTCTCTATGTGTAACCCACATAAAGTCGAACTGCCCTGTGGCCTGTCCCAGCATGGATCGAGGAAGAAACACCAGTCCAAAACTGAAAATATGTAATTGGAAAGTGATTTAAATCTTTATTGATGTCTCTTGAAAAATGTCCAAGAAAGTTTGCATTCATAACACCAGCAACACATCCTAGAATCCTCTTTCACTATCTCTCTTAGTTGCTCTCAAAGTTCTTCTCTTTCTTCCTCAAAACTTAACAACACTCTCCGAAAACTGGGATGGTTCTTTTAGTTTCTCCCCCTTTTCCTTCTGCCTCCCAAGGAGATGTGGTATATGTGATTCCCATGCCTCTCACTTTTATTCATGCCCTCAGTAAACTGTCTTTTCCTGGGGTGGAAAAGACAATTGCGAGGGATGTGCAGGCAGAGGAAGAGAATAGCTAGGAATATTTATACTTTTCTTTTGTCTGTCTCAACCATATTTATATTAAATGAACACTCTGTGCAGCATTAGAAAAACAGGAGTCTCTTTATCTTGAAGCCCTTATTTACCAGTCTGCCACCATTCCTGTGTTTTGGTCTTTTAACCACCAGACCACGTCTTCTACTAGGCCCAGAAGACCAGCTTAGAGACTTCTAGAAAGATGCATTCATTTTTCCTATTTCTATGAGTCACATGTGGAAGTCAGAGGAATTAGAAAGTTTGGGTTTCATTTCATCACAGTTTCTTCAATGAAGCTGTTTTCATTCTGTCTGCTTTTGGTAGGTTTATGCTACAGATTTTACCGAGTGACAGTTTCAAACCTCAGCTGGCAGTATTCACTGCTATGCTACCTCATTGCCAACAAAACAAAATGTAGCACTGACAGATTGCTTTAACTATTCTGTCCAAAACAAAAAGGGAGTCCTACCTATTGTTGAGGAGAAACTATTTTTAAGATGCTTTAATTCTTACATCGGTGAACAATTAACCAAGCCATCCAGCTAATGCTGCTATGCCCACTTTAATTTGTTTGTATAAACATGACCACTGTATAAAATTAACAGAGAGACCAGTTCAGTCCTAGGTAGAATGAATTATGGAAAAACAAAGTGCTTGGGCTGTCTATATTTTCATTCTGCTTTAGTAAATTTTCTTTGAAAGGCTTGGGAAAGTGGCAAGATCTCAGACAACGTCTGAAAATGACAGCCATCCAAAATACTTGCCAGATGCAAATGGATTTCACCCATTATTTACATATGAGTGGGATGTTTTCCTGTGACCCATCTCCTCATCTCTAGACTCCAATCACAGTTACATTACAGGCAAAGTCATCTTCTAGACCCGATTTTCCATTACGACTTTTCTCTTTGTTTGTTTTTCATATGCTAGGTGGATCATTTCTGAAGTTAGGATTTTTCAGATATTTACACAGTAGTTTCCATTAGTACCTTTGTAACCTAAAACAAGGGTGGTCTTCTGGCCAGTAATATCAGGGAGGGGGAGATCAAGACCATTCTCTGGACCATTGAGGAAGGAGAAATATAATGAAAAATATTGAGACCATGTTGTAATTAACTATCCCCTCCCCAACACCAAAAATCACAGTATTAGACAGTTACAACCAGATTGGTAACGTTGAGTCTTGTGACCTCCTCTCTCCAACGTCTGCCTCATCACCATGCTAAAAGACAGTAGTAACTTATTCTGAACCAAATCTTCAGTCCTTTCGTCCTCAGAGAAGCCTCAGCTAGGTAGGATCAGCATGAAAGATGAGGAAAAATGAAAGACCCTCTAATCTGAATCGCTTGGATCCTTCCCACCTACAGGTGAACAAGGATATTGTGTCAGGACTGAAATATGTTCAACACACCTACCGGACTGGGGTGAAAGGTAAAGTATCCACACTTTCCACTGTCCCAAACTCTGCTTCTCACTGACACTTAAACTTCAGGTTATTAGCAATTTTTAGTCCTAGACTCATTTAAGAATCTGATGACAGCTGTGGACACTCACCCTATGAGAGGCACACATATACTTCTGACCTACATACTAATGGCAAGTTCTATATTCAGGAAACTTAGTTAAGACTGGGTCAGCCACTAACCTTCAGCATTCAGCTTCTGGAATTCAACTTTATTACTTATAAAGGGGAAGAGTAACCAAGATAAGTTTGAATCAAAGTACATAAATGTACTCTTAAAACTAAAAAAAAAAAGCAGTTCATGAGTATAAAACCTGGGTGTCAGGGAAATCCAAGATAGGAAAGACCTATCCAATGGGAGGTGGTAGCAGCATACTGGGGGCAGGTGGCAGGGCAGAGGGGTGGGAACAGTGCTCAATTTCATAAACAAAGAAATAGAAAAAAGTACTCTTTCTAGAATTGAGAAAAGCTTTGTAACGGAAACAAATAATATCACATTACTTAACGTGCAGTTTTCTTAACAAGTTGTACCTAAGCGGTACATGCCGTGGGAACCTGTCTTTAGTTGTCTTCCATTAATATGGGCAGGGAGAAGAGAAAGGTGGAAGGCTGATGGAAGCACTTGTAAAGTTCCCTTTTACCTGAAGGTGTCAAACAGCATCCCCCAGAAGTGTGAAACAATAATGTGTAGGTCAGTTCCTCCAAATCAATCAATGAGGGCTAGGGAAGACATTGATCAATTTGCATGACATAGAGAACCACTCAGTGACTCAAATGCCACAGAAGATTGTTAACCTGAAAGATCTTGGTTGATCTTTCCAATACCTAGTCTCATGAAAAAATAGTTCAGTTTCCTATTTTCCTTTGGGCGTAAAGGCTGTGGTGCTTCACTGGGGCAAGAGGTCGATGACGTGTCTGTAGCTGTTCCTCCAAGCTTATTCAAAACAACAGCCAACTAAATGTCACCTGCCTGCCTACCTACCTTTACTTATACTTTCTAATCCCTACTATTCTTAGTATATATCCCAGTTACCTATTAATAACTTTGGTTAGCTATTTTTACCATCTGTCCCAGTTCATCACTATTTTTTTTTAACAAAATTATTGGTTTTTCCTTTTCATTTAATTATTCCATCCATGAATTCTGTTCATTCTGATCCCCAGCTGTTACCTTATCTCCTCCAACTGTTCATAGAATGATAGTTTGTAGACAGAAGATCCTTAAAGTTCATTATATAGAAAAGAAAGAGAGGCTCCAAAGTGTTAGGTAGTTGCAGAGCTGAAGCCAGAACTCAGGTCTCAACTAGTTTGAGATATTTTTTTATGGAGATATAATTGACATATAACATTGTATCATTTTGAGGCTTATAGCATAATGATCTGATATATGTATATATCGCAAAATGATTACCAAAAGTTTAGTTAATACCCATCACCACACATAGTTACAATGCTTTTTTCTCGTGTTGAGAACTTTTAATATCAACTCTCTCAGCAACTCTCAAATATACACTAGAGTACAGTTAACTATGGTCACCATGCTGTACATTACACCCCCAGGACTTACTTATCTTAACTGGAAGTTTGTACCTTTTGACCACCTGAGATTTTTTTTATGGTATAATCTGCTACATCTCCATAAAAAGAGTCTTGATCCCCATGGATTTAGGGCACTGATTCCCCACCTTCCTGAATCTCAAAATCAGCTGTGATGTGTTTTAAAGACACTGATTCTTGGGACCCCCAGCAGATCACTAACCTTTGGGAGTGGGTCAAAGAATAGTGTATTATTAAAAAGAACTCCAATTTTTTTAAAAAAAATGTTTTTAAGAGAAAACAAAAAGTTGCCCCAGGTAAATCTGGTGTTTAGCCAGGATTGGAAACCATTGCTCTTGGCTTTGATCACAGTGAGATGTGCTCCAAATTCTCCAGTGTGCAGAGTTTGTTTTCGCTCTACCAGGCTTTCACCCTAATGAACTTTTCTTTCTTCCCAGTGGATAAAGCAACATTCATGGTTGGCAGCTACGGACCTCGGCCAGAGGAGTATGAGTTTCTGACTCCAACTGAGGAGGCCCCCAAGGGCATGCTGGCTCGAGGCACTTACCACAACAAATCCTTCTTCACAGATGATGACAAGCACGACCACCTTACCTGGGAGTGGAGCCTGTCCATCAAGAAGGACTGGACAGAATGAGCGCCTCTGCCCATCCCTTTCCCTACCTTTGCCGCCCAGAAGAGCCCCGTCCCTCCTCCCTGATCACAGCTGAGCCCCTTCTCCAGCAACCTCCACCTTCTCTTATCGCTGCATCCTCTCCCACACTGTCTCTCACAGTGGTCCCCCGAACAAGATGCTTAAAACCCAGGCTTTAATCCTGCCCCACCCTTCTGATCCCCTCTCATAGCCAGATCTCCCCAGTTCTCCATCCCAACAGACAGTCATTTAATATTCCCTCTTTTATTCCCATTCGAGCAACTAGAGGCCAGGAAATGGGCAAACTAGCACTAACAGTCCTTTTGCCTGGGGTCCCTGTATCTCCTCCCATCCCTGGATTCTCCTGTGGTTGCTGCTTGTTCACTGAAGGTCCCTAATCACATTCCCTGCCAACTGGGGTTCTTCTTTACTGGGAGACACTGTAAACAGCACAAGAGTACAAGAATAAAACAGTTGTATGATCAGATTGAGACCCTCATTTCTTTGCTTTCTTCCTTCAAACAAATATGGTAACCGGATGGTTCCCATTCATGAGTTTCCTCAGAGGAACTGGGGCAGAGCACAGTACACGTGGTGCTACATCATTGGGAGCAGTGTCGTTCCCCTGTTCCAGTGCGATGGGCAATGAGCTTTCAGGATAGGAATGGTAGGAAATCTCAATTTATTTTATTTTATAGTATGATCATATAGAAGTTTCTACTAAGCTTGAGACTTATATATCCCTCTGCCTGTGAGAATCTCTCAAATTTCCACAGGCACCTGGGCCACATCAGGCACTGTTTCTCTCCTGCTTAAGATCTTTCAGTGGCTTCCCATCACCTACGAAATAAGACAAGCTCCTACACTTAGAATATAAAGCCCCCTGCGATCTGGTCCCAGCGTGCCTTTCTGCCTGGATTTATCATTCCCTTTTCTGGTAATACTAAATTACTAATAATTATCTCTCACACCACGTTTACATCTCTGTGCTTTGGCTCTTTACATGAAACTCCCTTTCCACCTTCGTTGCTTCGTAAAATTTTATTTACCCAGGACTCTGTTTAGGCATCCCCAGCAGGAAGAAAGCCTTCACTGGACCCCACCAGTGTTTAAAATGTCCTTAGTTCATCCTCTCCTAGCACCCTATGAGTTTCCCAATTTTATAATCACTTTCCATTTTATATTTAAACGATCTGTTCATTTGCCCATTTTTCACATAAACAATCTAGGCTGGGAGAGGTGATCAGGTCACAGGTATCATTGTATCTCTAGTGCATAGGTCAATACCCGGCATAGAATATTTTATTTAAATGAACTGACCTGACTTTCTTCTAGCTGGTTTTGTTCTGAGGCCCTGTCACTGAACTCCATCTCTTATCTCAGAAGTTGAAGGTCCCCCATCCCAGAGCCAGCTGCAAAGTTCCCAGAGCTTGAATAACACCACAGTCAACTGAAGAGTGGGCTGCCCTGAATCGGCAGCTTCAGACACCACGGCCGGGGCTTGGAGCAGGACCAGGAGCAGGAAAATGGGGGCCATGCCGTCCAGATGCCTGTATCTGTTATGTCTCTTCACGTGCAAACTATCCCCGGAAGTTGCTGCAGAAGTTCAGGAATCCTCAGGTAAAAGAAAAGAGCACCATGGGGTGAAAGTGTTGTTGGAAGAAGGGAAGGGAACATGCTAGGGCTCTGGGTATTTGTCTTCCAAACCTAGGAAACTTCCCAGGAGATGCTGGACAAAGATCTGCCTCGCCTAGTCTGGCATTCTCCTTCAGAAATAGGCTATCTTGTGGGGACACCCCCCTCCCCATGTTAGTAAAAAATAAATAAATAAAGCCTTGGAATGATAACTGCGCTCCTAAATCTCATTGGCCTTAGTATGAAGAGAAAAAGTAGAGATGCTCTTATGATTTAGAGCTGCTTCTTCTCTACTCTGTACGCCCAAACCTTCTGTCTCTCTCTCACTCTCCCCCCACCACCCTCCTCTGTCTCTGTCTAGATGGTCCCGGCGCCCGGGAACCCGTGCGGCTCACAGATGTCCAAGCCGCCATGGACTTCGTCGCTGCTGCTGAGGTGGCTGTCATAGGCTTCTTCCAGGTTTGTCCAGATGCCCCCAGCTGTCGTCCCTCCAAAGAACCAGAAATATTCTACCTTAAGGGAGCCGCGTTAGTCACATGCGGGCCAGATGACACTGCCTTAGCAGCCAAAGGGTACAGAGTCTGCTTTTAGCTTGTCCATCAAGATCTCTCAATTTCTAGACATTCCCAGTCTCTGAATTACGTCTTCCTCACACTTGCTTCAAGAGTTCTGAGACTGCCGACTGTGTCTCCCCATCTGTGGATGCTTTGAAGCTTCGGACGGTATCTGAATTTCTGAGGCAGGGGCCAGAGTAACCCAACTTCTATTATCCAGGCAACGCATTTGTCAATAGTTGCCTCCAGTCTCGAGGCTCTTACCAAATAAGTAGTCCCCCATGCTTCTCTCTCTTTGTTTGCTCTGAAATGTTGAATAAGGATGGCATTTTATATATTGAAGGTGTTAGCCTCCATCTTCCAGATTGGCTTCCTGGCTAAGAAAAGCACCCATAAAGGCGAAGGCATCATTCCATTATTTTTCTCTTTCTCTGGAGGTAACATCTGGAGATTCTCACAGCTGATCAAGCCCCTGCTCTCTCCTGGCAGATCTTCTTGTCTTCTTTCCATTCATTAATTCCAACTCATCATCACCCTGTCTATTCTGTGTACACAGCTGGAAATAGCCTTGATGAGATGTAAGTCGGGTAGGAAGACCAGGGAGCAAATTTTTCAGTGATGAGAGATCTGAACTGTAGACAAAAACAGCCACCCTCAGACAGGCAGGAGTGCCAAGTGGAGTTGGGCGCAATAACTTAAATGACCACCGGGTGTCGTTGTTTGATTCACGAGCAATTCCATTCTAAGGAGCAGAATAAAAAAAGAGGAAGCCTTGATGAAAAATCGTTCATAACCTCGAATGAACTCCACACACCCTTTTGGATGAGCAAGGTGCCAACTCCCTCTGCTTGACCCCAGATGCAAGGCTCACCATGATCTTTTCTCTTAGCACATCTACTTCTCTAGCTAGAGAGATGTCAGGGACAAATACATTCACTCTATAGTTTATTGCCTGGAGCTGCTGAGGACAAACGTCCCATGACAGCAGGGAAATAATGCCAGCTTGTTATAGAAGGACTGGAATCATCACTCAGAATAGGCTTCCCTGCTCTGTCCTGCAGGCCTGGGTTCTAGAATTGGACCAACGCATGAACAGTATCTTCATGGCTTACACACAGTGGAAAGAGGATTGTTCCTCTACATCCTACACAAGCCTTTGTTAATAAACCTTCTAAGATTCCACTTTAATTTCTCTTATTTTCATTATTTTCTTTTTTGGCCCTTTTGACAGCACCTATTCTGATTTTTGCATTTCTTTTTTCTTCCACAAATTATTCCCCAAACATTTGCCCCCTCTGGTATATCAATGATAGCGCAGCCCAACTCTGCAGGTCTCTATGATTTTGAGACCCCTCTCAGCTACTAATAAACTGCAAGTTCTATGGTAAAGACAGACAGGAGTCCCAGGCTTAGCCACAATGTTATAGTTACCTATTAACCCACCCAGCCTGGAAAATTCAACCATGTGGCTGCAGATCCAGCCTGCATTTTTAGAGGTCAATGTTGTCTCACTGGACACTATGATTTCTGATACAAGTGAACACATTTCTACTCCCTAGTCTGTTTCTCTGTCTCCCTCCTCCAAAAACAACCTGTGGGGTTTTTTTCTTCTCGTTTTTAGGATTTAGAAGTACCAGCAGTGTCCTTATTCCACAGTGTGGTGAAAAATTTCCAAGATGTGTCATTTGGAATCAGCACTGCCTCCGAGGTTCTGGCCCACTACAGTGTTACTGGGAACACCATTTCCCTCTTTCGTCTGGTAAGTCAGGTGGGCAGCTCCAGCCTTCTACCAGTTTTTCCTTGGGTTGTGGATGTACAGACTTCTGAGACCAGGAAGGAGTCTAGGTCTTGAACACTAATGGTGCTGCCTGAGTCATGATGACAAGGACGATGGCTCAACTCACGTTCCTAAACAGATGGTGTCACGAAATGGGAAGAAGCCTGGACTGAGGGTCAGGACATAAGATTTGGAGCACTGCTTTGTCACCGACCAGCCATGTGACTTGGGCAGGTCACTGAACATTTTTCGGCTTCAGTTCTTTCATCTATAAAATAAAAGGGTTTGACCATATCATCAGTAAGGTCATTGTGAGCTCTAAAATTTTATATTTTCATACCTTTGAGAGTTCACTTACATTCATCAAACATGTGGTAACAACTACTCTGTGTGCTATGCAAGATAATGATAATAAAAACGCATTGAGTATATTCTCCCCTCTCATAGATCTTACAAATATAGTAGAGATTGTAAACATAATATGCACGTATCTATAATACAAAGAGCATCACCATGGATAAAATATTACAAGGGTTCAAATGATAAAGGCAGGGTAGGAATTGTGACCAAAATAAATTATGAAGGAGACAACTGAACTGGGATTAAAAACAGATAAAATTTGGACAAAATAGAGGAGAATTCATGGCCAACATGGGGGAAAAAAAAATAAACTTGGGAAACAGTGATCAGGCCAACTTGACTGGATCTCAGGGAACATGTTTTGGGCGAATGAATAAAAGACAGAGAAGCTTGATTGGAACCATATTGTGAGGAAATTTGAATAGCAGCAAATGGGTTTGCACTTAAGTTGCTTGGCACTAGGCAGCCCCTCAAGCCTTTAGATCAGGGGAATAATATGAACAGAAATGTGTTTGCAAAATTATTTTGGCAGCAATGAGTCAGATGGATTGTTAGGCAAAAAGACAAGAGTAGAGAGAACTTTTATTAGGCTGACAAAATAGATCATGTACTAAGGATCTGTAGCAAAGAGGTAGCAGTAGAAAGTGAAGAAAAGGCAGGTCCTGCAAGGATTAGATATCAAAATTATGGAAAGGAGGCGAGGTTTAAAGCCAGGGTACCTAGGAATAGTGAGGGCATAACAGAAATAGGGATTTCTGATGCTTTATTTTGTTGTTGAGTTTACATTGTTGGTGGAACACCAAGGTGAAAATCACCAGAGTCCACTGGACATGAGAAACTGAGCAAAAGTTAAAGTTTCAAGATTTCTGGACTGAAGGTCCTTCCCGCTCTCACCTCCATCCTATCTATCTCATATTCCTCATCCAACTGTCTTTTAAATGTATTTTCTACTCAGTGTCTCCAACTTTCTTTAAGCCCATAAACTACATAGTTTATGTACCACTCCATTAAAACTGCTTTCATACAGTTCAGGGTGGCTTCCATATTTCCACATCCAATGAATACTGTTTAAGTCTTATTTTACTGAACATTTCTGCCATATTTGACATTGTTGGCCTCTTTTCTCTTTAATATTCTCTCTTTCCTTGACCTAGGAGCCTCCTTCTCCTGGTCCACCTCTTCTTTTCGTCTCCCTGGGATATTCTCTTCCTCCACCCATACTACTGCCTGACCCAATGCTCTTCCCAATCTAGGTTATATAATCCATGCTCCATGGAGGCAAAGACTGTCTTGTTCATTACTTCAACCACCGAGCATTTAAAAGTGCCTGTCATGTAGCAGGTACTCATAAATGTTTGGTGAATAGATGAATATGTGAATGAATAATTATTTTTTTTTACTTTTTGAAAAAGTATTTACTTGGAGTAGTTTTAGGTTCAGAGCAAAATTAAGAGAAAGATATAGAGATTCCTCTTATCTCCTGCCCCATACATACATGACCTCCCCCATTATCAACATCCCCCTCCAGAGTGGTACCTTTGTCACAATTGATGAAACTACACTGAAACATCATAATCACCCAAACTCCATAGTTTACTTCATGGTTCACTCTTGGTGTTCTGTGGTCTATGGTTTTGGACAAATATATAATGACATGAATCTATCATTACTGTATCCCAGTATTTTCACTGCCTTAAATTCCTCTGTACTCTGCCTGTGAACGAATCAATTACTGAATGAATGTGTAATCCTTCAGTGATATAATTCTTTCTCATGTTTGACGATTATGTGTTTGTTGAGGATTTGGAATATTTTACCTCTAGCCTGGACCTCTCCTGTGATTCAAATGCTTGCTGGATATAACTGTTTGAATATCCTCATAAGCACTGCAGTCTTAACTTTGTCAAAACTGAATTTGTCATCTGCACCTGCTGAATCATGTTCTTCCCTCTAAAACACTGTCTTACTGAATGACTGTGTTCATTCAGTATCTAATCTTTGCCAATCATACCTCCTAGCCTACTGAGTCTATGCTCTCCTCCACTCTTTCTATTTCACTCCTTGCTTAGATTCTTATAATCTTTGGCATAAATATTTTCAATACCTTCTTAATAGATCTCCCCTTACTACTTCTTAAAGTTTCTAGGTTGGTATCACAATGATGGATATAAAATGGAAATTTGACGATGACACGTCTTTCTTAAAAACTCTTCAATATTCCCCATGTCTTAAGAGAGCAAAATCAAGATATTTAAACATGTAGTTTTTATGACGTGGCACTACCTACTTCTCCATTTCCTTTTCTAGCACATTCCCACCCTGGGCTCTACACTCTCAATACCCAACTATACACAGTGTAGTTCCACCACGTCACACAGGCTATTTCTCTGCTCAGAATGCCAGCTCCCGGCAGGGACCCTGTCACAGCCTCACCCTCATATTCCAGTGAATCCATTCAAGCAGCTTATCCTTCAGAAAGCCTCCCTGGAATCTCCAAATTGGCCTAACTATTCCTCTAAATGTCCATGTCTCTGTTTTCAATTACCACTTTTTATAAGGCATGTCATGTATTTCTGTGTCTGTCTCACCTTTTACCCCACTAGACCATGAGCTATTCAAGGGCAGGAACCATGACTTATTCATCTTTGTATACCAAGGTCTACAGTATGTCTCTGGTACCTAGAAGACACTCAGAAAGTGTTTCAGGAACTTACTCACTCCCAAAAAATATGTCTGAAGGTGCCTGAGTCCCTTCGGCAATTCTTCCCCCACCTGGACAGCAGTTGCAGCTTTGCACTCTAAAATAGGATGAAATCAAACTCTTCTGTGAAGAGCTTTGATGAGAAAGATACAGACTATATATAAAATAGATAACCAACGAGGGCTTACTGTATAACACAGGGAACTATATACAATATCCTGTAATAAACCATAATGGAAAAGAATATGAAAATATACATATATAAAACTGAATCAATTTGCTATACACCAGAAACTAACACAACATTGTAAATCAACTATACTTCAGTAAAAAAATTTAAAAAAAAAAGATATGGAAGGTTACACTAATGCCATTGTACTGTTGAACTATTTGTAGCAACCTATCAGTACAAAAATTCTAATTAGCTACAGATCCACAAGTACTTCTTTCCCAGTTTTTTGTTTATAGATCTTATGAAAGCCTGATTTAAAGTCCTAGTACCACCAAGATACACATGTGGGGAAGAAAAACAAGTGCTGTTGCTTCCAATGTCTCTGCAGGCTTTACAACCTCTAATGGACGCACTACCTTTGTTTACAATTTATTCTTTACAAAGCCCTGTTGATGACTTCCCAGAGCTGCTCGCTCTCCTTTAGAATCTGTTTGTTGTTTCCCACTAGTGACAGACGTACTCCGAATGAACTCTTGGAACCTCTGGGGACAAGATTATTTATGTCCCATACCAAAAACAAGCACCCCGGTTTCTGCCCTACTCCACTGGCAGGTCTGGGACAGGATCAGCTTCTGCAGTGACAGCTTTTAGATAAACATTTTTTTTCTCAGTTTACACTTTCAAAAATTCAGTCCAAATTTTACTAGGATTATTGTTCAGGAGTTTGGAATAACTTTTTTTTTTAAAGAACATCAACCAAGACTATTCTTTTTTTTTTTTAGGGTTTTTAAAATTGCGGTGTATTTCAAATTTTTGCATTGAAAAAACTTTTTTTTTTTAACATCTTTATTGGAGTATAATTGCTTTACAATGGTGTGTTAGTTTCTGCTTTTAACATGTTCAAAAAACATCACACAATGCGATCGTGCCCTTCAGAAGATGATCCTAGTGTTTAGAAACAATGGTCAATTCCTGAGTCCTGCAGGGGTGGCCTGGGAGCTAATGGATGTCCTTACATGATGGACATGGTCTTTACTGATTCCTGCCAGTTGGTCACTGTGGACTCTATGTAGGCCCATGAGGAGACCCTTTTACGTCTGCAGTTAAGACTCTTCTTTTTGACATTGGGAAACATGAGCCAGTTGCAATCTTCTGGTACCTACTTTCATCTAAGGTCTAGAATTTCATCTGTTTGCTTTTCTGCCTAATTTACGATAGGCGCTCTGCCAGGTGTTCCCCGAGGTTCAACCATTGAATTCTCACAAGGCTCTGATGAAATTATTATTATTATCCTTGCATTATCAATAAGGAAACTAAAGTTGCATGAGATTGATTCCAGTATCTAGACTCGCATAACTAAAGAGTCACAGACACCTGATTCATCCCCAGCATGGCCGACTCCAAAGCTACCATTTCTACCATATTATAGTGACTTTCTACAGTACTTAACCCTGAAGAAAACCAATGTTTTTACTCCTAGATTCTATTTACTCTAATGCCCCTCATTCTAAAGACTTAAAAAAAAAAAGAAAAGAAACACACTTTCTCCTAAACCATTTCTCTATCTCCATGGCACTATTTAATCAAACCCCAGGATTATTTCTCAAGAGCTAATCTAGGCATGGCATATTTTGGCAAAGAAATTGCAGAATTTGTCCCTACAGTAAATTTCCATTGTAAGAACGTGTTTAGAAATAAGCTGAAATAATAAGTGGGAATATGAGTTGACAGCTATGTTGGAGAGATGAGAGACTGGCAAATGCTATATTTATGGAACGCATCACCTGCAAAAACAGTGCAGGCCAACTATATACATGTGATTGGGAAAAACGTAAAATGGAGCAATAGTAAGTTGTGTATGACAACCTGTCTGTGTGAGGACAGAGCTTGTCTTTTGTGAGAGTGATAGTAATCCTCACCACTCTCAATAGGACTCTTAATGTTGCCCCAACAGAGATGTAATCCCATGTTGAAAAAACCATGAGCCTGTCCTAAACTGGAATTTCAGATATTATTTGAATGTTTACCTCATTTTGAGTATTCTCAATCACTTCTATTTTAAGAAATATAAGGACTTCCCTGGTGGTCCAATGGTTAAGACTCTGTGTTTCCAGTGCAGGGGTTGCGGGTTCGATCCCTGGTTGGGGAACTAAGATCCCACATGCCAAAAAAGACATATAATTAGCCTAACTTTGACCCAATGGGATAGTGATGGAAACACAGCAGAGGCATCCTTTCATGCCTTTCACAATTATTCCTTGGAAACCTATTATAAGAAATGCACCTTTCCAAGCAGAGAATCAGAAGAAACCAGTGCATAAAAATAAACTGATAAGAAAGGCAAGAAGTAAGATAAATCAAATTTTTAAATATTTTTTTCTAAAGTATATATTTACCAAGTATATGGTAAGCTAAGCAGCTTATAAAAACAAACCCAGAGAAGCAGCCGCATAGCACAGGAAGATCAGCTCAGTGCTTTGTGACCACCTAGAGGAGTGGGATAGGGAGGGTGGGAGGGAGGGAGACGCAAGAGGGAGGAGATATGGAGATATATGTATATGTATAGCTGATTCACTTTGTTGTAGAGCAGAAACTAACACACCATTGTAAAGCAATTATACTCCAACAAAGATGTTTAAAAAAAAAACACAGAAAAAACAAACCCAGAGACATGAGGGCATTTGTTAAACAAATGATTTCTCCGTGATAGCCCAGATATTTAATATTGTAACTGGTGTAAACTAAGACAACTTTAATATGTCTTATGAACTGCTGGGTTGTTAATTAGAGAAATCGAGCAGAATTCAAAGGAATATTGCTGGAATACTAATAAACAGAAAAGGAGTGATGAAATCCATTGGTAGGACACAGTGTCTGAAACATAATCCACATCTGATTCTCTTGGAGAACCTCAAAATTATATTGTAAGGTGACAACCCTTCTGGTTTACTGTTTCTGGTTTACTGTTTACTGTTTTTATTCTGGTGCCTCTTTTCTTGGGGAGAAAAATAATATGATTTTTCAAGGAAAATTCTTTCCAAAAACTGGCAAAATATATAAAAAATTTTCCCCCACTCTTGGTTCCAGGGTTGGGTTTTCTTTCCAGTGCATTAGGCAAATAAATTCCCTTTACAGAGGAAGAATTCCTTTCAAATGTTGTTTCCAGGAACCCTACACATGAACGTTCCAGAGTTTTTGGTTTAAGAAATAGAGAAGTAACCGGGTATGTTTCGTTCAAAGAAGCCCAACCAACTGGAAAGCCTTCAGGAGGGTGGTTTTTATTAAAGCTCTTTGCTTCTCAGAGAATGTTATCACCGCTTAACCGTGGTGCTTCCAGTATACAGCATTCCTTAAGTCCAGAAACACCTGGAGGAGCTGGCGTTTCCTGTTCGTCTTGTTCTGGGAAATGTGAGGGTTTGCCTGGAAAAGGGAGCAGAAAGGGAGGAACTCCTGGCTCAGACCACAGCTCTGTCCCCTGAGCTTAGACACCAGGCCTGCAAGTTTCCAGAAAAATAATCAGGAAGTATTTAAACGTATTAAAGATTAAAAGGACACTGTTTTGTGACTACAATGATGATTTTGATGGTTGCACAATTAGCAAAGCCTTAGGAAGGAGACATGACAGGTGGCAAAGCAGGCCTTAAGCAGCTTTTAAGATCCTTTGTGTTCACTTTCTTCTCTACCGACTAGAGGAGAGGGATGGGAGAAGGGTGGGCAAGAACTCCACCTAGGAAGACATTTTTCTCCTGCTTTTATATTTCTGCCCCAAGCTTTCTACTCAAACTGTGTGAATTTAAAAACAATTAAATATGCAAAAGGAGTTCACCTTTTAAAATATCCCGTGGTTTCGATGAATTTTTTTCAAAATTCTTTTTTTGAAAGACAAACATTTGCTGTACCTCGGCATTTATGTATTTCATAAGTTCGGGTTGTGAAAAACAATCACAAAATAAAGTGATTAAATTGACATCTGAGTGAGGTCAGCACTTCTGGGCCTCAGTACCTAACATACAGCAGGCACTCAACAAATAATTGAACACAAATGGATTATAAGAGAAATACCCAGATATGACTAAATAGACTCAGAATTAATACAATTAACCATAAAGAGTGCATTGGGTTTCTTGGAGGTTCATATTGCTTTTAACTAACCCAGTGAGAGACCACCTTGAAGAAAAGAAGAGAAAAATAGAAGATGGTTCTGATCCAGGGCAAGATCTGATGGGGTAGGACCGATATAAGATAGCAGATAAAGGGAAAGGGTTAAGGAGGTGTTCAAGTGTTGGTGGCCCAAGGATCTCAAAAATGACCCAAATTATTTCAGGAAGCAGAATTGTTCAGGATCTGACCCTGACAGTTTTACCTGTAGGCATAGTTGCTATGGGTGATGGAAGTTTTATCTTCTGTCTTTATGGGCATGAGGAGATGGGGGAGGGGAATGGGAAACTTCTGGGAGCAATGTTTGGCAATATGACATCCTATCTTTTCAACATACCTGAGTATCATGGAAAGGCAGCTCTAAAATGCAAATCTGGGATAACAGACCAGGTAACTAGACAATCCCTTCCACTAAAGATAATTTTTTTGAAAAAGCTGAGCAAAAAAAATATTTTAAAGAAAGACCTTGGAGAACTAGCAAGAGAAGGGGGTATGTCTAGGCTAAGATCTAAAATAAAATGGAAACCCAAAAAGATGAACCCTGTATTTGGACTGCTTTTCATCTGGGGGGCTTAGCCAGTTCTAGAAGGAGCAGCAGAGACGCTGAGAGGTTTATTAGCATTTTTGCAATATTCAAGGAGCCAGAAAATTAAATGTTGGAGTTCAGGGACCACAAGAGGAAGTAGGAGGTAAAACTAGTAAGACATCCTTTGTTCTACTTTGGACCCTAAAGAGAAATACCCTAAAATCAAAGATAAACCGTAAGTAGATCAGCCCTCCCAAGAGCTGCAGCACAGATTCGAGTCACCTCAGCCCCTGATCATATATGAATATATAAATACACACACACACATACACATATATATATACACACACACTACATACACCTGCACACATATATAATTATATATATGTATCATCTATATAATTTACCCGTAGCCATGCCATAGTATAATAACAGAAAGTCAAAGAAGAAGAGAAAAATCTTAAATCAGACAAAAAAGATTACCTTCAAAGTAAGCTCAAAGGGTAATACTAAGATTCTCAGATGACTTCTCAATAGAAAGAGTGGAATGCAGAATACAAATAATTATATCTTTCAAAAACTGAAAGAAAATAACTCTCAACAAAGAATGCTACCCCCAGCAAAAATAACCTTCAAAAATAAAGGTGGGGGGCTTCCCTGGTGGCGCAGTGGTTGGGAATCTGCCTGCTAATGCAGGGGACACGGGTTCAAGCCCTGGTCTGGGAAGATCCCGCATGCCGCGGAGCAGCTGGGCCCGTGAGCCACAATTACTGAGCCTGCGCGTCTGGAGCCTGTGCTCCGCAGCAAGAGAGGCCGCGACAGTGAGAGGCCCGCGCACCGTGATGAAGAGTGGCCCCCGCTCGCCGCAACTAGAGAAAGTCCTCGCACAGAAACGAAGACCCAACACAGCCAAAAATAAATTAATTAATTAATTAATAAAAAAAAAAAATTAAAAAAAATAAAGGTGAAAGAAGCATATTTTAAACAATCAAACTGAAAGAATATGTCACCCAACAGATCTAACTCATTCTAAAGGAAATACTAAATGTGTTCTCTGGGCAGATGGGAAAAAATTCCCAGATAGAAGCTCAAAAATGCAGGAAGAAATGAAGAGAAACTAAGATATAAATATATGCATAAATGTAAATGTATATTGATTATATAACAATAATAATAATGTCTTGTGAGATTTAGAATTAACACACAGAACAATAATCGCCTGTAAGTCTTTTTTATTTTTTTTATTTTTATTTTTTTTTTGCCTGTAAGTCTTGAGTGTGGGCCACGGACTGATTTGGAAGGAAGTAAAGTGTATTAGAATGTTCTAATGTCTGCATTATCCAAGAAGAAGGTAGAATTGCCAGCTAATATTAGATTCTGGTAAGTAAAGTATGCATGTTGTAACGCATGCTGGTGATCCTTAGGAGAATAATTATAGCGTGTGTCACTTCTGAGTCAAAAAAGAGAAAGAAGGCATAATAAAAAGTGCTCAATGGATTCAAAGTAGGCCAAAAATGAAGGAAAATGAGATTTGGAACAGGCAGAACCAATGGAAAAATGCATATTTAATTAAATATATTAGTAATTACATTATATAAAAATAATCCAATTAAAAGGCAAAGATTATCAGACTGGATTTAAAAATAAAACTATGTGCTTTCTACAAGAGATACAATGTTTTAAAAAATAGGGACATATGTAAAGTATAAAGATAGGTTGAAAGTAAAAGGATGGAGATATGCCATGTAAACACTTCTAAAAGAATGCTGGTATAAGTATATTAGTATGAACAAAGTAGTCTTTTATGTAACGAGCATCCCTAGGGATAAAGAAGGACACTTCATAAAGACAACAATTTTAATTTGCCCAGAAGATTTACCAATTCTAAATCTGCCTACATGACTTGAGAATATATAAGAAGAAACTGCCAGAATTGTAAGAAAAAATGATTAAATCCACAATCATACCGGGAGATTCTGACACTCCTCTCTTGAGAGAATATGCTAGTCAAAAAAAAAAAAAAAAAAAAAATATATACATATATATATATATATATAATTTGAATTATAAATTAACTGTGTCCTGATGAGCATATGCAGAATACTGTATTCAAAAACTATAGTATATTCATAATTTTAAGGACACATATCACATATACAGAAGTTGACAAATAATAAGAATAAAATGTAGAAATTAAGCTGGAAATCAAAAACAAGCATATAACCCAAAAATCTTACATTTTGAAATTTAAAAATACACGTCTAAATAACCAATAGGTTGAGAAGAAATAAGAACAGAAATTAGAAAACATTTTGAATTGAATGATAATGAAACATACATATAAAATTTATGAATTTAGAAGGCATCCATAGCCTTATAAAGGGAAATATGGAGATTTTAATGTGTATTTTAGAGAAGAGTAATGCTAAAAATCAGAATCTAAACATCAGTTTAAGAAGGAAGAAAAAATGAGTCCCAGGTAGATTTTAGATCCATTGTGAACAACAAAGTAATAATGTTTCTAGGAGATAAAATAAGAGAATACTTTCAAAACTTTGGTGTAGTCAAAGCACTTTAAACAAAACAAAACAAAAACACACATGAGTTATAGGAAAAGGTTGATAACTTGACTACATTGAAATTACCTTCTGTTCATATGCAGTCACCATTAAAAGGGAAGTCCCCAGTGAGAAAAGATATATAATATAAAACCACAAAGGGTTCATATCCAGAATATATAAAACATCTTCAAATCAGCAAAGAAAGGATCAACTCAATAGAAAAATAGGCAAGTGACTTGAACAGACACTTCAAAGAAGAGGATATACAACTGGTTAATCAGAGAAATACAAGTGAAACCACAGTGAGATACTACCAGATATTCATCAAAATGAATAAAATTAGAAAGGTGGATAATACCAAGTGTTGGCAAGGATGTGGAACAATGGGACATTTCCAACAGTACAGATGCAAATGTACATTATTGTCCATTTTAGAAAATAGCTTGGCATTGTCTCCCAAACACACATCAAAATACATGTCAAAAATATACATATCCTACAATCAAATCCTAATCCTAGATACATGCCCAACAGATATAGAGACATGAGTACCAAGAGAAATGAACAAGAGTGTTCATTGCAGCCTTATTTTAATAACCAGAAGCTGAAAACAGTCTAAATTTTCATCAGTAGTAAAATGAATAAATGCTTTGCATATTTATACAATCGGATATTATAGAGCAAGGAAAATGAACAAACTATAGCTAAATGCAATAACATGGATGGCTCTTATAAACAAAATTTTAAGCAAAAGAATTGAGACACACATACAAAAAATAATTTGTTTCCACTTACATAATGTTTTTAAAAAGATGAAACTAAACTATAACATTAAGAGATGCATTTTTAAGCAGTAAAGCTATAAAGGAAAGGATGAAGATGGTCATCATAAGTCAGGATAATGGTCACTTTGGCAGAAAACTAATGGATTATTGATTAGAAGGGATCACATAGGGCTTCAGGCATTCTGGTAATGTTCTATTTCTTTCCCTGAGTGGTGGTTCCACAGTTGTTTGCTCTGTGATCATTTACTGAGGTTTATATTTTCTGTTTTGTGCTTTTCTCTATATGTGTGTTTTATTTCACATTAGAAGGGTACATAAATAAAACATAAATCTGATCCTGTAAGTGTCTCCCCTTGCCCTCAGGTTAGAGTTTAATCTACTTACCTTGACTTCAAGGCTCTTTAGGAATTTGCCCTGCTTACCCCACTGTCTATGTCTCTCTTCTACCTGCACTTAACATCTACTGCTAGAGTCAAGCTAAACAAACTGCAGCTTCTAGAATGGGCATCTCACATCTTTTTGCCTTTAGCAAATACTGTTCTTTATTTAAAATCCCATCCCCATCCTCATTCATCTGAACAAGTCTTATTAGCCATTCTTCAGGAGCTGCCTCTTCCTGGGAGTTTTTCTGCTCTTCCTTAGGTGACAAATGGGTCTGTGATGACGCTAGCCACATTCTGTGTGATGTTTCTGTTTACTTCTCTGTGTCCCACAGGACAGTGTGTTCCTAGAGGGCAGGGAACATTTCCTATTTACCTTTCTGTCTTTAGAGCTTTAGTTAGTGCCTGACATGTGGTAAATAGTCTAGAAACATTTATTGATGCATGAAGACAGTGACAATGTTATCCTTTTTGTGTGACCCAGGTGGATAACAAACAACTGGATTTAAAGAGTGAAGACATTGAAAGCATGGATGCTACCAAGTTAAGCCATTTCATTCAGAGCAACAACCTCCACTTGGTGACAGAGTATAACCCTATGGTAAATAGCCCCTGTCTGCAGACCCTTAAGTCGCTATGTCAAGGAGGGTACTTGCCTTCATAGCAGAAATCCTTTCCTCCAGGAGTTCTGATCTTTTGACCAATAATAATATTAACCACCATTAATTGAACACCTAGTTTATGTTGCCATCCCTCTACAACCCTTAAGTTGATAGACTTGTCCCTACCCAACAAAGAAAGAAACAGAAAAGTTAAATGACGTCACATGACTAGTAAGAAAGAGAGAGTGCAGTGCTGAGGTGACTAATTCAAAACTTCTGAGTTTGGTTGCCTGAGAGAGTTCAGTGAAGGCAACAAGATTGTGAGCTTGCTGCAATTGCAAAACTGCTGAAGGTCCATTTTGTTTTCCTAAAGCATTGGTGACCAATACTTTTGTAAAATACAATAAAAGTAAATTAATAGACAAATGAAATGTTTAAAAACAAAGCCCACCGATCACATATTTGGATGTCGCAATGATGTAAAATTTCTTTAAAGTTTTTATACACCTATTCCCATTTTCTGTGCCTATCTCCTTGTCGACTAGTAACTAACATTTCCTGGTCTGGCCTAGACCCTCATGGGGTCTCAGGTTTCTTTCTGGGTTTGTCTTCCTTGGGTGTTGCATGCTGCCTGAAACCTGGGTGAAGGTGCTGGTCCAGCTGTCCTGCTGGCCTTCTAACACTCTACAGCTTATAGCATTACCTTACATGTCCTGCCTTTTGCCTTCCTGAACGTAAATCATAGACTGATGGAGTGTTGACTTCCAGTGATCTACATCAGCTCAGAAATGCTATGCATTCTCTACTAACAGTACTTTATATGCATGTCATGCTTTTTAGAACTTACAAAGCCCTTTCACACCATTTTCTCATTTAATACTCACAGAGATTCTTTGAGGTAGGAGAGAGGAAATTATTATGTCCATTTTATAGAGAACTCTCAAGTTCCAAACAACATTCAAGATTACACAGTAAGTGGAAAAGGCATCTTTTAAGTCAGAAAATTTAACTGATGATGCATTAGTTCATATTGTCTATTTCTATTCTACTGGAGAGGAAATGGGAGTTCAGAAAAGTGAAGTAACTTCCTCAAGACCATATGACTAGGAATTTGAGCTTCAGTGACAGCCCTATCCATTTATCCCTGATTTTTTTATGACTGGTCTGTCTGACTGAGTCCTGTGGTTTTTCCATTGCCCCACACAGCCTTCAACAGAAAATACCCCTTTTCCTGTTGACTAAGTTCCTGTCCGCCTCTCACACCATGTTTTTCTCCGTGGAATGGTGACTCCATTTCCACTTTTGCTAAGATTCCAAACACACGCACCGCAGGGGTGTTGGCAGCAATAATTGAAAAGGAATTTTTCTCCTAGACCATCATCATTCTGGTCATTGTGTCTATAAAGCTGCCAGGAGTGCATGTGGGACCAGAAAAGATGATCTTCCGGTACCTGAGCTTATGGTCCAGGGTCCTGGAGTTCTGCAGGCGAATGAGGGCAGAGGCAAGGACTAGCCTTCCTGAGTTCTGATGCCTGGTCCATCTCTCATCTTATAGAACAATGACATTTGTTAAGTTCCATATTAATAGTGACAACAAATCACATCAAGAAGAAATTAGGAAAGAATTTCTTTAGAGAAGCAAGTTCAACTTTTATTGTGACTTTTTCATTTCCGAAAAGTAGTGTTTTTCTCAACTGGTGACCTGCCCACACTACTATAGTTGTTTCTCATTGGTTGCTGGTACAGAGGTTTGTACCAGTAGCAACTGGGAAGAAATTCACAGCCATGTACTTGGCCTCCTGTGCAGTTTTAAGGCACACACTCAATACTTGGTTGCAAGGAGAAAATCCAGCTGTTTAATCTATTAAGATTAAACTAATCACTTCTGCTGTGTTCAATCCCTTCTCCTAAGTCAACTATATCATTTGACTCCTCAGCTTTGATTTTTTGACTCCTCTCAAGATTTATTCTCCATCTCCGTTCTAGGAGAGTAGATGCATGGTCTAAGTTTAAGTAGCAGGATCTAGTAGAACAAGAGACAATTATTTAGCATCCAATCTCCCAAACTTAAAATGTAAGACCTGGTTTGAAACTCCAGGGAGAAAGTTTTGGGAAAGAACTCACTGGACTCTCCTTACCTACATGTTGGTCAGTAGAGCTGAAAAAAATCTCTACAGAGTAGTGTGTAGCTTCTGGAAGGATCCTACCTAGTTGCTCCCCTTCCCACCACCCTGGGACTCTGCCCAAAGATTCCTTAACACACCATACTCTCTCTTCTTGTGCACATGCTAGTTTTACAGCAGTGCTTTCTGTATTTAGAAGGGAGGGGTGAAAAGGAATGGGATTTTGTTTAAAATAGCGACAGTTGCAGCACCATTTCAGGAAAGGGAAATGAAGGGAATAGTTTTACACTGTATCTTCTCTCCTCCCTCCGGTTCACAGCTGTCCCCTCCCCTCCATCGCCGACAACTTCCTGGGGAATGACCATCTCTAATCACCAAAAAAGGGCCAATGCTTCTGGTCTCCTGAAGAGCTTACCTTGTGGCTGATCTGAGGTGGTCTGATTCAACCACGCTGAGGGCTGAATTGGTTCTGTTGAGGCTTTGCCATCAGCTGTGTATGAGGCAGTACATCCTGGTGGTTAAGATCATGGACTCTGGAGCCACACTGCTTGCTGCGAACCGCAGCTCAACACCTTCATGACTTTAGGAGATCTTGGGCCTCAATTTCTTCTTTTATAAAACTGGGACTTTGAGGATTAAATTAGTTATTACACGTAAAGACCGGAAAACAGTGCCCAGCACATCATAAGCACTCAAAAGTATACACTACTAACATGCAAAGTCCACATTTTAAGTGCGTCTGGCTGGTCTTGCAACATGAAAAGGGGTTTAAAAGGTGACTAAAATGTTCCACGGTGTATTTGTTACCTATGGATGCATAACAGCTTACTCCAAAATTTAACAACTTAGAACAGAAAAAAAATGGATTGTCTCACACAGTTTCTGTGGGTCAACCGTTTGGGAGTGGCTAGGGCTAGATGCTGCAAATCTGGGGGCTCATGTGACGTGGCAGCCATTGGTCAGGGAGGCAGTCATGGGAAGGTTTGACTGGGGCTGAAGAGTTTGCTTCCAAGATGGCTCAGTCACAGACAAGTCAGTGCTGGCTGTTAGCAGGAGGCCTTAGTTCCTTGTCATGCGAATCTCCTCATAAGACTGCTTGAGTGACCAGTATAAGAGAGTAAGTGATACGAGTGAGAACAAGGCAGAAGCCACTATGTCTTCTATGACCTAACCTTGGAGGTCACACTCCAGCATTACTGCAATATCCCTTTGGTTACTCAGCTCAGCCCTATTCAGTGTGGGGAGGAGGAAACCACACAGTTGCATGAAAATCAGAGGGTGAGACTGACTCAGAACCATCTTGGAGGAGTTACCACTGGTGTGATGGATGGACAGCTCTCATTTATGTTCCAGTGTACCTATTCACCGGTTGTCACTAATGGTTTTTTCCCCTCCTTTTCACTTTCATTCTACTTCAATACATTTCAATTTCCCAGGCTGTAATTGGCCTCTTTAATAGTATGATTCCAATTCATCTTCTACTGATGATGAACAAGGCCTCCCCAGAGTATGAAGCAAGCTTGCACAGATACAAGGAAGCAGCTAAGCTCTTCCAGGGGAAGGTAAGTCTGGACTGGGAAATACCCTTTTGAATACTCAGCAACAAGACACTAGAAAAAGGGAGATGGGACCAGGGAAGTGAGATAAATGAGGAAAATACATAAGGTTAAGAGATAACAAAGTGAGAACTGGGGCATAATAAATCCCATTACTCTGATTTAAAATTTAAGATGTATTTTATACTATTAAAGATGTATTTAATCATATCTTCCATTAGCAGTAAGTCTATTTCTTTTTTTTAATGCCTTGATGGGTGCAGAGAAAATAGAGACCCAAAGAAACTGAAAATAAAAATCACCTGTTAGTCACGATTTATTTACTCCTTGCTATAAACTCTGAAGTTTTAGACCTCAGGGCTTATTTCTCATCTAAAACACCTGTCAGGTATCTAGTGCCCACTGGGTGTCCAATAAATATTTATTTCTTTCCCTTCCCTACTTTGTGCAGTTCTGCTTATGTTACTGAAATAGTAAAACTTCAACCACTTCAAGGCTACTGCATTGAATTAGAGACCTCGATGACAAGGGCTGTCTGGTAATAAAACAAGCTGACTTTCTGGTGGTTGTTTCCCTAGCACTGGAAGTTTTCAGTGTTACTAAACGTAGATAACTCTCTACACTATTATCAAGAAGATTTCCACTTTGGGCAGAAGGTTTGATTTAATAATATAAAATAGTTAACAGTTTTCAAGCACTTACTATATGCTAAAAACTGTACTAGAAATATTAAATCCATTCTCTCATTCAATCTCCCCCAACAAAAGCCCATTTTTCCAATGAGAACACCTAATCTCAGGGAAGCTGAGTAATGTACCCAAAGTCACACAGCTAGAAAATACTACAGGTAACATTTAAAAGGAATTCTCTTCATTTAGCCAATAGGCCATACTTTCTCCCTTAGCTAACCACTAAAGTCTCTTCCAGTTCTATGGTCTTAAAATGAAATAAACCCGATCAAAGGGATAAAAAACCAAACAATGCAAAACAAGAAGAAATTCATTTTAACTCAATGAAGATTTAAATTGTGTGGCACAGACCCTAAATTCCATCAGTGTAAACTCCAACAATCACAAGGTGTCTCTTCCTCCCCAGGACCTCAGAGAGATCTTTCTTTTTCAAACTTCTCCTACTGCAGATTCTTTTTATTCTGGTGGACACTGGTGTGAAGCAAAATGGGAAGGTGATATCGTTTTTCAAACTAAAGAAGTCTCAGCTGCCTGCATTGGCAATTTACCAGACTCTGGATGATGTGTGGGATACACTGCCCATAACGGAAGTCTCAGTAGAGCACGTGCAAAACTTTTGTGATGGATTCCTCAAAGGGAAGAGGTTGGTAAGTGTGAGACTACAGGTAAAGCAAGTTGAAGTTTGTTTCCCCTCTTGGTCCCTTTAATTTCCTGTTGAATAAAAATTCTTTGACCTCCACTGGATTTGATTAAGAGTAAAGGGATAGGAAATGTTCATATAAATGCATGCACTCACCCTCTTCTTTTGCATAATTGATAAGAGTATTATACACTATTGTATATTATTGTACAGCTTGACTCTTTTACTTAATATGAAGTATTATTTCATTGTGTGAAAAGCTTTCTTATAGTTTATTAACCAACTACACAGAATTTAAATGTATTGATGGATCATGATTTATTTAACTATTCTCTTATTGATAGACATTTAGATTGTTTCCAATTTTTTGCTGTTTCTCATCCTCCAATCATATAAACAAAAGTCTGTTTTACCCAAACTTTGTCCACACAATGTGTTCTCAAGCTTCCTGATCTTTATCAATATTAAAGGCGAAAAAATGGTATCAGTGTAAAAAAAGAAAAGAGTAAAGGGATAGGAGGATATGGTGGTCAGAGTTGGGATGCTTTTTAAGATATAGTCATGGGAACAGAACTCCAAAAACATTTTTGGAAATGTCTTGCATATTCAAAGGAGCTGAATTTTGGATTTTACCATTCTGTGTACAACATCAGTGGGAAACAAGTAAATTCCATATGAGGAGTTCATGAGATAAAAATTGAAGATGGATTTAGGACTTTCAAGAGGAATTAAATAGCTCAATTTGCTAATCTCAGAGTTCAAAAACAAGAGTGGACTCCAAATCTGAATATCAGTCTCTTGGTGTTTTTCAGAGAGAAAATCATGAATCAGAAGAAAAGACGTCAAAGATGGAACTCTGATTTCTCCCTGCTTCTTCTGCGTAGGACCAAGTAGCTACTTTATGCCAAATAAAAAGGGGTGACCAAAACCTCAGAGACAGTAAACAGGATCACCAGGCTTTACACATACACGTACACGCATGCACACACACACACACACAGCCCCAGTTTGTTCCTTAAAATCTCATTGACTCTACTTTCCCTTTCTTTTAAATTTCCTCTACTCTCTCACTACCCTTCCGATTTTCTCTTCTGCATTCATACTGAGTAGGCCCATGCATTGTCATACATACCACTGGATGGAGGCTTTATGAGAAATACTGTGCTACTGCTACGAAGGGGCAACATTCCTAGAGGGAGATTGTTCTGGTGTGTCATTTGATATTGAATTCGTATACTGCAGGCGACTTACACACAACATCTTGTAGGGTTGCTTGAGGGTTGAAACTCTGCTTTCCTCATAAGCCCATGTCCCTCTCTGACTCAGGGCCAAGGACAAAAAGATGGTTTTAAATGCCTTTCTGAAACTGTCTTTTTGCCAGAAGTCAAATGATATTTCCAAGTCTCTGAACTCAGCAGAAACAGACCATGTAAAAACTCTATGCTTGTTTCGAGTTCTTAACTCCCCGTGTAAATCAACAGCTGCATGATAAATAAAAGGCCATCATGTTATAGGAAAAGACTGGCATCTCTTTGCAGATCAAACCTCTTATAAATACCCCGCCACCCAACTCAGCAGAATGGACCTCCCCCTTTGGTATCTACTGTTCGAGTCAGGCCATGAGCCACTAATGTGTTATCGTTCACTGTGAGTGGGATGGGAGCTGGTAGAGACCATCTTGCTTGAGGATTGGTATAAATGTGGCAGAGGAGCTATGGGAATCAAATTGGGTAAAAGGTTGGAGAAGGGGCAGGGGGGAACTTGGCCCCAGGGGCGAGCTGGGGCTGGCTAAACGTGGATTACTGCAGGTGAAGTGTGCAATCCAGCCCTTGTGGGATGGAGGGAGAGTTTGGCTGAGTGTCTCTGGCCCACAGGCTGTTACTGTCAACACACAGATGAGACATTGTTCCCAGGAGGCCCTTGGCTCCAAAGCAAAGTACCTAAGTGCTGAAGAGCTGAAAAACTACAGTGTATACCTAAGGACTGGTCCAAGAGACTGGAACAGAGACTGAAAGACTTAGTTGTTCCTTCCTGGGGGGAAAACTCCATGGCCCCTTAGCTGGGAGTCAGCTGTTGGCATGGACTCTGTGAAGGCAACTGTGTATGGCACACCCCTCGGCAACACGAGACCAGTAGATTCTGAGAAGCCCATCCCATCCATCCACAGGTCTACTGAAAACCACCCAAACAGTTTCCTGCTTAAGGCTGAAAAATATTCCTGGGATAGGCACATCCCAGAAGCCTCCCTTTGATACTGCAAACCAGAACTCTTGACGTTTACAGTCAGGAAATTCTTCCTGATATCCAGCTGAGGTCCAGTAGCCACACAAGCTCGTTTCTTCTTACCTGTACTGAGTGGAAATTCTTAACAGCTGCCAGTCACCATCACTAAATGGTACCTTTAACTCCGTGGGGGGTAAGCCCCTTATCCAACTCCTCCAAACTTATAATCCAAACTCACCTTTTTAAAAAAATTTCCAAGTCATTGATTGACTTTATTATTTTCTCTCTCCCTCTTTTTTCAAAGCCCGCTTTCTTGCTTAAATAAGAATGGGATTCCAGACTATCGGAGGAATTTGGTAAACGTAAAACATAATTCCCATGAGCTATATTTTATTCAATATCGAGTTAATTTTTCAATTATTTTACTTGAAGTCTTCCCCCTAATAACTATGGTCACCACTGACCATAGTTCTTACATTTTTACAGTGTATTTTTCTGCTTGATTACCTTCAAATAGCGATTTTATTATACATAGTACTTTGTATGTGCCTTTTTATCTTTATGGTATTTAATTTAATTATTCCTTCTCAGTTTATGTTTCTCCAGAACTGAAGGATATTTTTGTTTGTCTTCTTCACAGTCAATCTTGTTCTTTGTACAGGAGTTATGACCAAAGAAAGAACTTCATTCAAAAGAAGAGATTTATAAAGGTTCTCATTCATTCACTAAAGATCAGACTCAGTATTATAAACTTCTGTCATCTCTAGATCTTCTCTGTCTTTGAGTAATAGCTTCCTAAGCTGCTAGATTCATTTTCCCAAGGCCATATTATTGTTGAAATATCTAGATATATCACAGCTATTTTTCATTTTGGAGTCATTTATTGGTCCTAGCTGGCAAGACTGCCGTACTTTTTTCCTTAGAGGATGAAGGAAGTGGTGATGTTATACAATAGAACTTTGTAAAATCTATTAGAAGGTTTGGAAGACTACAACAGAAGGCAGGAGTGGGAGGAGGGCATGAGTCAGAGGAATGCCAAGAAAGTTTGTATTTGAGTCTCACCTCTTCTGTGCCTGTGGCTTTGTGACCTTGGAAAAACCACTTTCTATCTTAGAACTTCAGTTCACTGAAGATAATACAATAATAATTCATAGGATTTTTTGAGATCCCAGAGTGATAATACATATTAAGTTTGTCATTACTTTTATTTTTTGGTTTAATGCTACCTTGTCTTCTCTGGGTAATGGTCATTTCTCCAATTGTCAGAACTTATGGCAAAGGAAAGGCTTCCTTCAGGAGAAGTAGTTGAAATAACTTTTAAAGTTTTGTGTTTTTGTTAATCAATCAAACATGGAGGGGCTGGGAGTTGAACCCATGGCCTCATGTATGCTAAGCATGTGCTCTACCACTGAGCTACACCCCCTCCTTCCTTGAAATAATTTTTTAAATGTAGGCTTTATTATTATCCATGTATGGTGAAGCCAACAGATCAGAAGATGATGGTCATTGAAAAGATAGTTTGTTACTCACAGTGCCCAAGAGGAGGGCACATGCCATGTCACAAAGGGCCACATGGGGAAACACCAGCGTTGGTCAGGAGACAGAAGAAACAAGGGGTAAATATGGGCAAGAGCCTTCATTGTGGCTTTTGTGGGAAGGAACAGTCAAGGCAGGGTAAGCAGGATTGGCTGGTTTGAATAAATTCTGCAGACCCTGGGCCATAGAAGCTGTCCCTAGTTGCCTTGAACATGGCCCTGGTGTTATTAGGGCAAATGGATTTTGTCCTAGAGTGTAAAAGCCTTGTGAGAGTTCAGTAAAGGAGGTGGTATGGGTACAGAGTATGGACTTGTTAGTTTGCATATGAAAGAAACTCTAGCAGACGAGTTGTTTACTACCTCTAGGATTGGCTAGCTCTGGGAGGAGCAATCTCTCCGGGGTCAGCAAGGCCCCAGATGTCAAAGCATCAGAAACATATGGTTAATACAATCCTCTCACACTCACCCTGTCGTGAGATTTCTCTCCCAACTCACCTAGTTTGGTCATGCTACAAAGGAAGGCATACTGTCTTTATCAGGCCCTTATTAATACACGTATACCTTGGGTGTGCAGGGATAAGATGGGTACCAAGTGGTGCATTATTAGAGAACAGTTCATTTATTCATATATTCGTTCATTCATTTAAATACTTACTAATCAACTACAAGTATGTGAGGCAAAATTGCCTCCTAAGAGAGAAAAGTTGGCCTTGGGTGATGAGCTATAGAACAGGGAAGTTTCAGTTGTAGTGGCAACAGGCAGCATGGAAGCCATCAGACTGATTCAGAGAACTTTAGGACAGAGAAAGCTGGATAAAGGAGAAGGGGGTGCTGTGGAGAGGAATGGATGGGAGGCTGGCAGTGGGTTGAGGAGCCCCGGAGTTGGGGAAGGGAAACAACAAAGGGACAGAGTCTACCACAAAAGGGGAGAGGCTCATCATGGACAAACTTTACTTCACGATTGAGTTTGGAACCAGTCCTATTTATTTCACCTTTCTGGAAGGATCTGGTTTCCTAAGCAAGGAAAATAGAACAGGAAGTGGGATATATCTGACGCATGCTCCTAATTACAGCACTTTTACATACAGAGACCTAAGAATAGAAAAAGAAGGATGTTTAAAACTTCTTTTGAGTTTTGAACCTTTGAAGAAACGGTACTCAAGAAATCAAAGAAACAAATGAATGTTAAAATCATACCTTTGTAAACAGGCATGAGATTCACCCTCATTCAAATCATTTCCAAGATAGGCCAGGGTGTCATTCTTTTTCTTTCCATTCTGCAACCAGAGGTCATTGTTTCTGTGAGTTTCACAGTGAAATATCTGAGTGACTCTAGGAGCAGAAGGTAAGGGAGAGTGAAGGATGAGGGGGTTAAGCTACATGTATAGGTTCTGAAAAATTGTGTGGAATCCAGACTTTAATGTGTCGTTGTCCAAACAGTTGCACTAAGTCTTTTTTTTTTTTAAAGGAATTCCTTTATTTTTATTATTTATTTATTTATTTTTGGCTGTGTTGGGTCTTCGTTTCTGTGCAAGGGCTTTCTCTAGTTGCGGCAAGCGGGGGCCACTCTTCATCGCGGTGCGCGGGCCTCTCACTATCGCGGCCTCTCTTGTTGCGGAGCACAAGCTCCAGATGCGCAGGCTCAGTAGTTGTGGCTCACGGGCCCAGTTGCTCCTTGGCATGTGGGATCTTCCCAGACCAGGGCTCGAACCCGTGTCCCCTGCATTAGCAGGCAGATTCTCAACCACTGCGCCACCAGGGAAGCCCTGCACTAAGTCTTAATAGCAGGATTCAATTTCTACATTAGACCTACTAGTCTTAATACAGTAACATGGTTTTAGCCTGGGCTTGAGGAAGAAAAAATAGATGAGATTTGCCATAATTCCAGCTGTAGTGAAGTAAGAATTTAAAAATTAACAAATATGTAGTGTTGGACTTATCTGGTGGCACAGTGGTCAAGAATCCACCTGCCATTGCAGGGTACATGGTTCAAGCCCTGGTCCAGGAAGATCCCACATCCTGGGGAGCAACTAATCCTGTGCACCACAACTTATGAGCCTGCATTCTAGAGCCCATGAGCCACAACTACGGAGCCCGCATGCCACAACTACTGAAGCCCATGCACATCGAGCCCGTGCTCCACAGCAAGAGAAGCCACCTCAGTGAGAAGCCCGCGCACCACAATGAAGAGTAGCCCCTGCTCTCCACAACTAGAGAAAGCCCACGCACAGTAACAAAGACCCAACCCAGCCAAAAATAAATAATAAATTAATTAATAATGTAAAATGTAATGTTACAGGTCATGTTTCCCAGAAAGAAGACTCTGAGACTGAATTTCCTTACAGAAAGTTTATTGGGGGGTGTTCTTAGGACCTATGAGGAAATGAAGAAAGTAGGATTGGGCAGAAGGAAAAGCTGGGATGTGATATAGTCACACAATATCCAGATCATCCCATGGGGCTATTTGGTGGCTGAAATGTCCTTGCCAGAGTTACCCCAATTGGAGAATGAGAGGGTGGGGCCTTTATACCCTGATGTTGATCATTTGATGCAAGCCACACACAGGAAAGGGTGTGACTGTGGGCAAGGTGACTCTCCTTAGCAGAGGACAATCTCTGGGTTTGAAGTTAGTGAGTGGGAATTCTGCTAAGAGCTGTCATCTGTCAACACACCCAGCAGCTGGGGTGCTATAGTCTGAGTGTTTGTGTGACCCCAGGATTCATATATTAAATTCCAACACCCAATGTGATGGTATTAGGAGATGGGCTCTTTGGGGGGTGATTAGGTCAGGAGGGTGGAACCCTTGTGAATGAGATTAGTGCCTTTATAAGAGATCCCAGAGAGTTTCCTTCCCCTTCCACTATGTGAGGATACAATTAGAAGTTTGCCACCCAGAAGAGGACCCTCACTCAACCATACTGGCTCCCTGGTCTCAGACTTCCAGCCTCCAGAACCATGAGATATAAATTTCTGTTGTTTATAAGCCACTCAGTCTGTGGTATTTTGTTATTGCAGCCTGGATGGACTCAGACATGCGGGAAGAGTGCTTCTGATCTAAAGAAGTTGGGGGTGATCTTCTCACCACAGTATCCTCTTTCAGGCTACCATAATCATTGTACCAATGCTCTGCAAAAGAATGAGGAAAGAATAAATTTATTTTATCAAATAAAATATATAGCTACTTCACTGAATTGGGATTGGGGGTGAATGTTTGCTTATGTTATCTTCACAAAAAGGGTTAGAGCAGGCTTCCAGGGGCAGTACAAGACTGCTCGTTCTCTCAGTCACTCACCCATTCATCCTTTCATCAAGCATTTATTGTGTCTCCCAGGCAGTGAAGATGTTTCAGGAACCAGAGTAGACCCCATAATGTTGACTTCACCCTTTCCCATCCCCAGCCATCTGGTTTCCTAGTAGAGGACAAATATGAAGTTAACTGGGAATTTGGTCTGTTGGTTCTCAAACTTGAGAGCTCCCCAGGTGAAATCTAAAATTGGCCCCTGCACACTAAGAGCAAGGAGAGACAGAAGAAAGAGAGCACTCCAGATCAGTAGGCGGCAGTTTTAATCAGCAAGGGGACTTCATCCAAGGCTTGTTTAGGGTGGCCGAGAGACTAGTAGATCTCTGCACCTGCCCATCAGAATCTTAAAAGTTTATATAGAGATCTTAACAGGGTTCAGTCATGTATACTGTCCAGATGGCCTCAACAACACGTTACTCTCTCAAGGCCGTGTCCTTGAAATGGCTTCAGCTATGAGAACAGTGGGCAGAACGTACATTCCAAGGACAGGCAAGGGGGTGAGGAGCCTCCAGTTGCCCAGGTCCAGCTCACAGGTCAATGTCCTCTCAATGACTTCTTCCAACATGGTCTGAATTTCTAATGTACTCAGTAAGTATTCAAATATTTTAATGATGATGATGATGTATACTCAACAAAGGGAAAGCGAAGACTTGAATAGTAATTTGTGAGTGACCAAAAGCTAACATTAGATTTAATTCTCAATTCTGACCATAATGCTTATTTATACCAACTAAATTTCATAAACACTATCATATCACTTATTAAATATCTTTTCCCTTATGTTCAGAGCCAGTGGTGCCTTACCTTCCTGTCTCCACTTCCTGCTCCTCATTCCCTCTGGTATGTTACTTTCTGCTAATAATTACCAACCCTGAGGTCCATCCTTTATGACTTTCCTACCAATTCATGGTCTCTGTCTCTACTTCTCCCTCCATCTTTACCTCTTCCTAGGATGTTGCTCCGGGTGATGACATGGGGGAGATGTTGAGGCAGGTTGAGTTAGTATGAGGGGATAGCACAAAGGGGCATAGTCAGGGAACGAAGTGTCCAGAAGGAAGCAGATACACACTGAACAGTATATTGAAAGTTCTGGCCCTGTCCTGCACTCTCCACTTTTATCACCATGATCATGAGAATCTTACTGGTCCCAAAGGCACTCCCACTGCACTTAGGCAAACATGCCACAGAATGAAACTGGGAAATTAATTACTTGGATGACTCATTCTGCCCACTCCACCTGCTCTTTTCCCTTCACACCACTAGTAATATACCAGGGCTGGAGAGGGGAGGAGGCTAAGTCAGTCAATAAGTGGAAATGTTAGGTGTTTGTGGGCAGGCAGGTGGTTTGTGGTATTTACATGATTGTGAAATGCAAGAATGGTATTCGCCAATGATGGGATGTTGATTTGTAAGGCAAGGGCTAAAGGGTCAGAGAACTATTGCTGTGTTGGGGCCAGCTAGTATTTGGAAAAGGATGGCAGTCAGTGAGGTTAAGGCTGGATATAATTATGGAAGCTAGACCAAGTGTTAAAATGGCAATTTACCAAGGGTGACAGTTTTAGAATTGTCATCAACTTATGACCCTCTATTTCTCCTTCCACCGTCTCATTTTCCAATTTGCTAAATTACAAAATATTCAAGTTCATCAGCGTTTCCTCAGGGAGAAAGTCACCATTTTCTAATTGTGTGATTCTAGTTACATTTTAGTATCTTAGCACAAGCCATTTCTGAAAAGTCACAAACACAATTTTCACATAGTTTTCAAGACATCTGGTTTTAAACACAACTTTCTCAAGTTCCAAGAGATAAAATTTTAAGAATAAACTTAAAAGGATTTGGTTGCTAGATAAGTAAGGAATGAATGAGGAAAGCTGTGATAACCATCAAACAAGGTCTTAAAAGGGATGCATTTAGAACAGACCATATAATAGTTACAGCTCTTAGTCACCAAAAATGGAATAGAGCCCAAACCACAGCAAAGGCTGTTTCATTTGTGAAGCCAATATTAATTTCTCATGCACCTCCACAAGTTCTTCACCATGTTTCTGTTTATCCTTAAATAAACAAATACTCAAAAATCCAACAAGATAAAAGGTTTTATTTTTTTTCTTCCTATGGAGAGATCGAGCCTTTAATATCTGAGCGAAGTGGTCACTGTTGTATGGAAGGGAAGAAACTCCAAGGGAACAGGAATCTCATTAAGGAAAAAGTCACCTCTCCAAGCAGCTGTGCCTTCCACCAGAGCTACTCCTCTGCTCAGCTCTTAAAAGACTGTCATGGGTTTTGTTTTTAAGACATCTAGCCTTTTATCATCTGTCAGAGTAAAATGATTTTCCACTAGAAGGGTTGGGCATGGATTGTCCACAAAGAAGCATGTGAAAGGATCTGTCTCTTTAGTCTAGACATGGAAAGTTAAACTTTACAATAACAAAGTCCAAAAAGGAAGTGACTCTTAGGAATCCAAATGCTCTTCAAAATTAGCCCAACATATTGGACAAATTAACCAGAAGCATCTTTTGTGAAAATGAGCATAGGAGCATACGTACCTTCCGGTCTTCCTTTATCAGACAACTTTTCTAATTCATATTAACGGGAGGGAATGGTGGGAGAGAGGCCTGCTATTAAGAAAACTGAAGTGAGAGAGGGGACGTTTGGGTTTGAATCTGGACTTGCCCATTAAATTCAGCATATCGTCTTGAGAACATCTCTTGGTCTCATTTTCCCTGCATGTAAAATGGAGTTCATCGTAACTTTCTATCTCCTCACAAGTATACAGTCGGGATAAAATGAGATGAAGAATGGAAAGCATTCTGAGATATAAAAATACACATAGACTTTGGCCTGGACTCAGAAACTCCAGTGAACTAGCCCTGCGCAAACACGCACACACCCTTGTCCAGATTGCACCATAAAAGGCAACCTTGAATGGCTGAGAAGTTGAGGGGAGAAAACAGGAGAATCCTTAAACGCAGAGTCTATCAATTAATAAAGAGTTGACTCAGAATGTGTGCTCACCTGTGTGCAAATTGAATTGTTCCCACATTAGGTTTCAACCCAGAAGAGCCAAAAACGGAAAATCCCCCTTTGTAGGTACTGTCTCGTAAACTGAGTGATGTGTTGTTTGATCCCGTGCTCAGAAGGGGAAGACACCTTACTTCTCTGAGTCCCAGTTTCCGCCACGCAAAATAAGGTGGTGGGAAAAGTGATTGTAAGGGTTCCTTGAACTAACATTTTCCGTTTTGAAAACTGAAGGAAAAGGAGGGCAGAACTGACAGACTAGCTCCTGTCCTGGGCGCCAGGCCAGACATATTGCCTCCCTATCGTCCCCTCAGAATGAAAATAACTTTGGTTCAGTTCATTCCAGCACAGCCTTAATCTACCACTGGTTTGTAAATCAATCATTAGACTCGACTCAAAAGCAGCTGATTCTATTTCTGTCAGACTCTCAATGCCAAAACTCAATGCCTAGTTTGTTTGGTTTTAATAAATTTATTCCGTGTTGCAAACATTGCGCAAAATGGAAAAAAGTCTAGAGTGGTCTGAGTTCAGGAAGTGAGGGCAGGGTTTCTTTATGAAAAATAAACATCCTCCTCCTTGTTTCCTTTTCACTCTTTTCTCACAAATCTGCTCGCTCAAAGCCCTTGGAATCCAAGGCTCCAACATGTGCTTATTGCCTCAGATCCATGGAGAGCACCTCTGTGAATAATAAAGCCAAGAATATACGAAGTTCCTAAAGGCAGCTGACAGTCACACAAGCTGCACATGACAAAAAAACAAATTACCTGAACCCTAGTAGGATCCTTTATCTTCCTTTTATAAAAGTTGGCACATTAATCCCAGTAAATGAGACACGTTTTGTCTGAATCTTGCCTTCCAAGTTTTTTGGCACTCACTGTCCTTCTAGCGTTAACTAAGGATGTAACCTTTATCACCTCCTGTCCCACCACGGTATTCAGACCTGTAACTAAATCCAGGATTGAGTCTGTTTCAGCTCTCTCTTCTTCTACCTTTAAGGGTTTTCATTTCCTTTTGGGTCTGCTCCTTTTTTTTTCTCCTCAGGAGATTTTGTGAAGTGCTATTAAAATATAGGGGTTTCTGATTAGTGAAGCACACAAGTGACCCACAGAGGGAACCACACTAATATTAATTCTAGATCAACAAACACTTGGAAGGGCCTGGTAGAAGGGATTATAACGTGGGGTTAAGCACACGGACTCTGGAGTCAGAGAGCCTGATTCTACTACTTATTAACTGTGTAATAAACGCGTGAACTTTCTCAAGGTTACTGATTTCTCTGTGCCCCAGTTTCTGCAATGTAAAATGGGAATAATAACAGAACTAACTTCCTAGCTGAAGATCAAATGAAATAGCACAAGTTAAGGACTTGACACAGAGCAAGCACTGATTATCATACTTGAGAAATATTCCAAAGTAAGCAGATGTCACGCACTTTACAAACTTTCTTTGTTTTTCCTTTCTTTCCCTGGTTTGTGCTAGGTACTAGCTGTTCATTTTACCTAGAATGCCCACCGCACCTTCCCTGTTGGTGGCCCCTCATCAAGTCATCAAGGGCTCCAGTCAAATGGGTCTCTCTGGGCTCCCCTAACACACGGTACAGGCCCTGAATAATACAGCATTGATCACATCCTACTGCCATAATTTATTATATATTTTTTATATATATATTATATATTTTTATATATTTCTTATATATGATATATTATATATACACATCTTTACAAAGCATATAGCACACACTGAGAACTCAGTACATAGACTTGATCTCTGGGATACATCCCCAAACCTGTTTTCAATAGTTTCTTTCCACCACCATGTCTATGCTGATCTGATAAAGTACGAGCACATGACCATGACCCTCATAAGACTCAGAGCTGTCTGGGGCATACAGATTAGCTTGGTTGCTTCCAAGAATAAATTTGCTGGAATCTATTGGTTTTCTCCTCTAAGAAACTGTATGTATGTTCCCCCACCCCCCATAGGAAGGCCACACAAATTAGCAGCCCCAGCTGAACAAATTAACTTTTTGGAATTTAGCTAGTTATCTAAAGAGCTTTTGGAAATTTTTCAGATTAGACCAGGCATTTACTGATAGAAAAATACATCAGGGAGGTGGGAAGTAGGATTGAAAACTTACTTTTAAAAATAAATGAGTGTTTATGAACAAGTAAAAGGACAAAGAATAGTGAAGGCATAAAAGAAGGAAGAAGAAAACCAAAAAAAAAAAAAAAAAGAAAGAAAGAAACTGAAGCTTTTCTCATTTGAAATGAGGAGGCACAAAATGTGGGTCTCTCTCTCTCTCTCTTTCTTTGGCTCCTGTGTAGGCTGGCTCTGGAGATGGTCACAGAAGCTCTAGGAGATGAGGGACATAAACTATGTAATCAAGAATTCAGATTAGTCAAGTCGACAAATATTCCAAGACAGCCTGGAGTAGAGGAGAGAACTCAAACCTGAGCTCTGATCTCAACCTCAACATTTACTGGTCTACCTTTGAGCAAATTAGCCTTTCTAAACCCAAAATGGAGATAACATGCATATCTGGAAGGGTTTTATGAAAATTAGAAATAAAAAAGGTGAAATATCTGGAATATATTTGGGACTTCATAAATAATAGATATTATTTTTATTAAAAAATGTATGAAGCAATGTAAGTAAAACATGATTCCTAACCTGCAATAAGTATATGATGCATTAAATTTAATGTACTAAAACATCTTCAGTAATTATTTCCTGAAAATAGAAATTTTTCAGTAGCAAAAGAAGAGAAAAACTCACTGAAAGTTCTGGGGAAAAGTGGGCAAAATTCTTTAAGACACATAAAAGACAGCAACATCTACCTCTTAAAACAAACATACTACTATGACTTGGCATTTTTATTAGGAAATAGATTTTTTGCCCACTAGTTCTCAGGCCAGTTAAATACTGTATCAATGGTTACACAAGATATAGGACCTGAGCTGGTCCATGGAAAATAGAAAGGATTTAGGTAGGCAAAGGAGAGAGGGAAGCATTCCGAAAGAAAGGAGGGTGTGATGCAAAAGGACCCCAGGTGTCTGAGATGATCCTGAGCTTTAAATGCCCCCATCCTCGCAGCCCCAATAAAGAAACTCCTACACCCTTGCTTATTCACAACTACATTCTGGACCTTTTTCCATATTCTTGTCTCCTTGCACTAGGTTAGGAGACCTATTACTGATCTCTTAATTTCTGGCCACATTTCCTGTCTACACATCCCCAAACTCTACCCTAGGACCCAAGGTATAATATATTGTTCCTCTGGTTTTACCCCTTGACTTCCTTTCCTTGATAATAATTTGAACTTGGTATCTTTTTCTGGTCCTTCCAGATGACTGTTCAGCCTGATCCCATGGGGCTATTAGAGCTAAGTTTCTTGCCAAGTCCTTGGTCCCTAGAGAGGGGATGGAAAAAGACACAAAAAATACAAGATCTTTGTAAATTAATTTGACTGAGGCAGTATTTGGGAAGGTGAGTGGTTAAAAACTTTGGCAAAATTACCAAGTTCTTTCCACATTGCCTGTCTTATAAAACACTTTGTGTTAGCCAAATTATATTAGCTGTGAAGTCCCATGGCCTACCAAAGGCTAAGTGGCAGACTGAAACTTTGGGTCTGAGGTTATGTTGTCACTGAACTATGGTAGCCAAAGTCATCCCCTCCAGATTGGGAAGGGCTTTCTCTTGTCTTCTTAAAGGAGAGTGTAGAAGTATTTATGGCCATAGTCATGGTTCTTACAACAAACTCAATTATAAGCTATCATTATAAAAGTGATTTAACAATACTTTCCGTGTGACTTGGTCAAACAACAAATGCGTATTGATCGCCTACTCTGAGCAAATCATCCCAGTGGGCTTATGTGGTTTAAATTCCTTATATATAACTCAATTTTGTTGAGATTGTGCAGTATATTGTTTGGTTTTATTATTATTACTATCATTATTTGGCTTATTATTGTTCCTGGTAAAGGAGTGAAAATAGTAAGCAAAAGGAAATGACAGTCGCTTACCCCTAAGGACTCATCCCCTTCATCCATCCCTGAGTACCAAGCCGTTCCTTCTGTGGAGGAAGACAGGTGGGAACCTGTTTAGGAAAAGGTGTATTTTCATTTATTTTGAAAAATAAATGTAACCATTTTATTTGCATGGACTGATGACCTTGAGATTTGTATTTCCAGTTCAAATCAGACACTGGACACCAACCACTTTCTCTATATTTCTACCTAGATATCACGAAAGCACCTCAACTCACTATATCCATTTTGATTTCTCCCACAAACTATGAACTGCTCTAAATTAACACCGATTGTGCAAAGCAGAAGCAAAGGAGCCATCTTTGACACCACAGCTTTACCTCTGCATTCATTGTTTCAACATCACCTTCTAAACAACTTTCATATCCCTCTTCCTTTCTTCCTTTTCAACATCGTCTTGGTTTAAGCTCCCATCACTCTAGCACGTGGACTACTACAATGGCCCCCCAAATTGATCTCCCTGTGTTAACTCTTACCTCTTTCCAATCTGTTCTCTTCACTGCAGCCAAACTCATTTTTTTAAAACACAATATAATTATATCACTCTTCTTCTTAAACTTTTTCAATGGTTTTCAATTACCTTTAAGGTTCAAAGAAGTTAGATCTTTGGCATTTTCACATGGTCCTGCCTAATTCCCCAACCTGGTCTTATGTCTATTTTATTTTCAGTTTTATTGAGGTATGATTGACAAATAAAAATTGTATATATTTAGGTTATACAATATGATTTTTTAAGGTATATAATGTGTGAAGTGATTACTATAGTCAAGTTAATAACTCAATTATCACCTCACATAGCTGCCTTTTGTGTGGTGTGTGTGTGTGTGTGTATAATGAGAACACTTAAGATCTTGTGCCTTTGAAAACACAAAGCCTAATTCCATCTTACAACTTATATAGCTATTGTTCCTTGAGCCTGTAAGACTCTTTCTCTTCCTGTTCTTACTACCCCCTTTATACATTTAAGTCTTATTTATACCTCAAATTGCAGATCAAATATTCTTCTTCAAGAAATTTTTTCCTAACCCTCTAAACTAAGTCTGGATCCTCTGTCATGTACTTTCTCAACTCACTGTACTTTTCCTTCATAATATTTATCAAAGTTTATAATCATGAACTTTCATGATTATCTCATTCCACAAAACTGCCTTCTACAAAGGTAGAGATCTCTCCATCTTGCTCATTAACAAAGCACAGCACATTGATGAACATGTTTCAGGGGCAGATGGGGGTGGGTTAATCCAAAAGAACATCCAAATATGAGTAAGTGAACTACAGAGAATGTAGAAGAGGTGCTGACCCACTAAGCCATGCCTAAAATCTTTCCAATTACTTGTAGCATTTACCACTATCCCATACAAAATTATTTACTTATGTGTATTATGTTATTGTTTATCTCCTCTGCTAGAATTAATCTCCACGGGAGCAGGGGTTTTGCCTGCTTTGCTCAGTGCTGTATTCTCAGTGCCTAGACCAGTAGTACCTACACACAATAGCACCTTGATAAATAGATGGTTTGAAAAGTAAATAAAAGTTACTATCACATTAAAGCGAAAAAAATAATTTTAATGTGCCATAAAGGACAACGTTTATACCTGACCCTTTGAAATGTATCACTTGATCTATTCTCAGACTGCAAAGTTGGGTGCACATGTTCTGAAATATTAAGTGCCCTCATGTTCAAGATGGTTATATTTTTCTGTTCTATTGGTGTTTTTACTAGGATAAAACATACTCCATTGTCCTTTATGGCATTTTTCCTTGGCTTCTATTTTGTCAGACATTAAGATTGATACTCCTACTTTCCTTTGGCTTATATTTGCTTGAAATAATTTTTCCATTCTTTTTTTTTAAGCTTTTCTATATCTTTTGTCTTAAATGTGTCTCTAAGAGAACACATATTATTAGACTTCTTTTTAAAAATCTATTTTAATAGTCTGTATGTTAATTGATGAGTTTGGCCCATTTACATTAACTAGAATTACCACCTTATTAAGACTATTTTCTACAGCACAATGCTTTTTACATAACTAAGACTTTCTCACAGTATTTATAATTATTTATTTATATATCATCCTCTCTATAGACTATAATTTTCCTGAGGACAGATATGAATTCCAATTAATACAGCATCTGCACAGAAAGGCAAATATCATATGATATCGCTTATATGTGGAATCTAAAAAAAGGGCACAAACGAACTTATTTACAAAACAGAAGCAGAGTCACGGATGTAGAAAACAAGCTTATGGTTATGAGGGGATAAGTGGGGGAGGGATAAACTGGGAGATTGGGACTGACATATACACACTACTCTGTATAAAATAGGTAACTAATAAGAACCTGCTGTATAACACAGGAAACTCTACTCAATACTCTGTAATGGCCTATATGGGAAAAGAATCTAAACAAACAAATAAAGAGTGGATATATGTATATGTACAACTGATTCACTTTGCTGTACACCTGAAACTAACACAATATTGTAAATCAACTATACTCCAATAAAAATTTTTTTAAAAAAAGTCAACAAGAGAAAATTAAAACAAAAAAACAGTATCTGGAATAAAGTAAGTAGTAGTTTAAAAGTCTTGTAGAAATCAATTTTCACTGCAAAGTAAAGGACCTGTTACAGGGGAGGATTACTGGACTGAATGTCAATATTATGACATAGTATGAGTGTGTTTCGTGTTTGGTAATTGCAATCATTGTTGCTTTTGTTGTGGTCATCCATTTACAATGCTTGGTGTCAGTCTATTTATCTCTTGTAAAAATAAAATACAGTGTGTGTGTGTGAAAAAAAAAGTCTTGTAGAAAAATTAGCAAATGAATGAATTATAATTATTGTGCTTAGAAACTGCCTTGTCAGTAATATGTTAACTTGTTTTTATAAATTCTATCTATCAAATAATTATTAAGTGCTTACTATTTGCCAAGCAATGCATCATGTGTTATATTAGAATACAGATATTATGTATGTTAGAATACATAATCTTCACTCTTTAGATACTTATAATAAAATATAAATGATATATAATCCAATACAAATTATATGTACAATCACATATAAACATGCACACAGAGAACTGTTTGAAGTCAGGTAAAACACAAGGCATCCAAGCCATGATATCTTTTTGGACAAGTCAGTTGACAGTTCCAAGCGTCCCCATAAGAACTTTATAAACTATATTCTCTTTAACAAGATAATATTTTAGACTATATTTTGTATTTACATGCATTTATTATGGATTTTTATTATAGACTTGCTCAGTTGTTTGCATACTCTTTATCCTGATCCTCTTTGAAGAGTACTAAGAATTGCTTCTTTTTTTTTTTTTTTTTTTTTTAAACAACTGTCTATTTATTTAGTTAGTTAGTTAGTTTTGGCTGTGTTGGGTCTTCGTTTCTGTGCGAGGACTTTCTCTAGTTGTGGCAAGCGGGGGCCACTCTTCATCGCGGTGCGCGGGCCTCTCACTATCGCGGCCTCTCTTGTTGCGGAGCACAGGCTCCAGACGCGCAGGCTCAGTAGTTGTGGCGCACGGGCCTAGTTGCTCCGCGGCATGTGGGATCTTCCCAGACCAGGGCTCGAACCCGTGTCACCTGCATTAGCAGGCAGATTCTCAACCACTGCGCCACCAGGGAAGCCCCAGAATTGCTTCTTTTGTATGCATATATTCTATTTTTTTAAATCAGTTTTTGTGCATGTCACTGGTGGGAATTTTTTCTTTAAAGTATCATTTAAGTCCTAGATTAGATAGTTTAAATAATAAGTCACATGCCAGGGCCTGTAAAAATTTATTTAGATATTCACTGAAATGTTCCAGTATCTTTTCCTTTCTTGAGCTATTTTTTTTTTTCAGAACATTCAAAACGCCTGAGGGTTCTTTAACTGCCCTCATTTGAATAATTAATTCTAATCTTACACCCTATGGAAATCAACCCTACAAGCCAGGTTTGCCAAATCTCTTCATGGCAGTCCATGTGGTTGCTTTCCTTTAGTGCAACAGAAAGACACGCTGGCACGAGGAGCAGTGAGTCCGTTTTTTTACTTCTCCTTGAGCATACACAGGAAAAATCTCAGCCAGAGGAACTGTGCTTGGCCCTCGAAGGGGTGAGTTTAGGTACAAAGCACAATATGAAGACCAAATGTAAGGCTGAGAAGTCCAAGTTAAAGTTGCCAACTGACCTCCAATTGTTCCAGGAACATTTTTACTTTTGCACCATTGTCCATTTGATTTACTCCTGGCACCAAAATATTAAGTATTTAAGCCCTGCTCTTCTCAAGAGTCCACGGTATAGAGAACAGCCAATATCTGTATTTGAGTTCTTTCTCATTCCCAAGAATCTTTGTATTCAAAATGTGTATCCCCACAAATCCTCCAGCTCTGGCTGCTGACCTTGTGAGAAAGTTCATATGTCATCTGAAGATGGAAAGAAAGTACTGAAATTCATTCCAAGAAATACAGCACAACTTCTGGGAAAAGCGAAAATGGCACAAAATTTTCTTCCTTTCAGCTATTCAGCAAATGGTCAGTGAGCGTAAAAAAAATTGCACGTAGAGAGAGAGGAGATAGCCTTAGTCTCTCTTTTTTGTGAATGAACTTTTTGTATATTACTTCTAGATAAGGCATTCACATTTTTCCTTTTCTAACAAAAGTTGTGCTTTGTTTTAAGATAGTTGGCATAGATGAGAGGCTTGTTTTGGTGAACCAGAAAAAAAGCGAAGACAAGAAAGAAATGAAACTGTTTAATAAATATTATTCATTTTTTAACTTAATGAAAAAAGTAGTTAATTTAATTATTTAATTAATGATGGCCTTTTGGCCATCTTCCTATATTCTTGTTTTCTGTCCATTGAAATTCTTTTTTTTTTATAAATTGATTGATTGATAAATTTATTTATTTATTTATTTATTTATTTTTGGCTGCATTGAGTCTTCATTGCTGCACATGGGCTTTCTCTAGTTGCAGCGAGCGGGGGCTACTCTTCGTTGTGGTGTGCGGGCTTCTCATTGCGGTGACTTCTCTTGTTGCAGAGCACAGGCTCTAAGCATGTGAGCTTCAGTAGTTGTGGTCCACGGGCTCAGTAGTTGTGACTCACGGGCTCTAGGGCACAGGCTCAGTAGTTGTGGCGCACAGGCTTAGTTGCTCTGCAGCATGCGGCATCTTCCCAGACCAGGCTTAAACCCGTGTCCCCTGCATTGGCAGACGGATTCTCAACCACTGTGCCACCAGGGAAGCCCCACTGAAATTCTTATATCTGTAATCTGCAAACGTTTGGTGCTGTACATGGAGTCAGTTTCTTTCTATGACCTCAACTTGTATATACAGGTTCACTCCAGCAGATCCAAGTGTAAAAATCTACATGGAAAGAAAAACCTGCAAGGGGAAATTTTACATCCCACACACAGTAAGGGAACATTTCTTGTTTTACTCTTCCAGAGGAATTCTTGCTATTCAAGTCATTTTCTTTGAAGAGAAAGGACAGTTTTTCCTGTACTCACACTATAATTTGATTTTACAGTGTTATCATCTGAAAATTTTTCAGGAACATTGCTATTTCACAAAGTGGATAACCAGCTAATTTAATAGTTGGATTACCATATAAGCCAAAGGTAGAAAAAATATGAGTGAAATAGTATTTTTCCCTTCTTTGAGCATACTTATAATTTTTTTGTGTTTCACATTATAGCAATTTCCTATCTTTGCAAGGAATTAAATTTATACTTCAACAAAACAGCAGAGATATATTTAGTGTGTGTTATGACAGACTGCGGGAGTGGATTGTTAAGGGTAACTTCACTGAGCTCTCACAGTTTTCAAGCACTGCACAAGGTTTGCAGGTAAGACAATGTATATGGGACTAGGGCTACAAAGATGAATAGAATACAAGCCCTGACTTCCCTTTGAGGAGCTTAAAATTCATTGTAGGACCCTGTCATGTAAACAGACAATTTCAGTATTTTGCAGTGAAACCGTGTGTGATTTATGAAAGGGTGTCCTAGGGTTACTATGAGGACACACCAGAGGCATTTAACTCAATATGTGAATTCAGCAAGAGAGTCTTTTCCTTCTTTCAGAAGAAAGAATCCAGTCTTTCCAGAGATGACAGTTTCCTAGATAGTCAGTTGGACCCTGGTGGATAAATGTGCCTGGGGTGGGAAGGGGAAGAGACCTGTGATTGTACCATCAATAGTTGGGGAAAGGGTGTGTGGCACATACGGAGAACAGAAATGCCTGTAACTCAGAGAGGAAGAAGGTGTGCACTACTAAAGAAATAAAACAGAATGCTAAGGGAGTGTTTAAGGAAGGAGAGATAACCTAGTTGGGAAGCTTACTTATGTAATACATAGTGAAGCAGGTGGTATTTGAGATAAGCCTTAAAAGATGTCCAAGGTTGCAATAGACAGAGACAGGAATGCAGAAAAAGAGATTATGCAATTAAATGAGCAAAGGTGTGATGACAAACACTGAAGGACATCTTAGAACAAGTTGTTCAGTTTGGCTAGAGGACTGGTTACATTCAGAGGAAAAGTGAAAGAAAAGAATGGGACAGACAGCTGGGAATATAAGGAAGGGAACTAACATTTAATGAACAACTACTATATTACAGACACTTACTGGGTAGTTTACAAGGATTATCTCATTAAATCTTTACAACACTTTATGTAACAATTGTCATCCTTCACATGCTACAGTGAGGAAATGACTTATCCAGGGTCACATCGCTAATTAGCAAGAATAATAAGAAAAACTACTTTCATGGAACATTTACCATATGCCAACGCTGTGCCTGCTAAGTGTTCACATGCATTATCTTATTTAATCCTCACTACAACTTTATAAACTACTTTCCATCAGCACCCCCATTTTTTTCAGATAAAGAAAATGAGAATCAGAGAAATGGCAGAGATCACTAAGTGACAGAGCAGAATTCAAATTCAGTCCTGCTGACTCCAAAACGCATGCTCTTTTCCACTATCTACTATGTCACCAGAGAATTGGGGATATAAGAGGGATAGGATACTGACTCAATTCAAGCACTGGGCAGCTGTTGTATGTTAGAAAGATGAATAAGATCCAGTGGCTAAGGCCATGGAAGCAACCTAAATGCCCATTGACAGACGAACGGATAAAGAAGATGCGGTACATATATACAATGGAATATTACTCAGCCATGAAAAGGAACAAAATTGGGTCATTTGTAGAGACGTGGATGGACCTAGAGACTGTCATACAGAGTGAAGTCAGTCAGAAAGAGAAAAACAAATATCGTATATTAACGCATATATGTGAAATCTAGAAAAATGGTATACATGAACTGGTTTGCAAGGCAGAAATAGAGACACAGATGTAGAGAACAAATGTATGGACACCAAGGGGGGAAAGTTGGGGGGGATGGGATGAATTGGGAGACTGGGATTGACATATATACACTAATATGTATAAAATAGATAACTAATAAGAACATGCTGTATAAAAAATAAATTTTAAAAAATGAAAAGATCCAGCAGCTAACCTCAGAAACCTCGCAGTCTGGTGGGAGAGCAAGACAAACAAGTGTTCACGCCAGACTCTCCTCCTTACTCATCCCGGACCCCACCCCATATCCATTTCTCCTGCCCTTCTGTTGCTCTCTCAAAACAAAACAAAACATTACATCTTGTTCCCTTTCGTTTCTCTTCCCTTCCTTTTGATCCCATTCTTACTTGCACTCATTTATCTCCTACCAAAAGCCAGAGAAAGCACTCCAATGAAAAATCCCTTCATCCCCTCAACAAAATAAAAATCGCTTTTAAAATTTCATAGTGGCAGGAAAGAAATAATGTAGGATTACAAGAAAGACAGGAAACAGGGAGAATGATAAATTGGAAGAATCAGAGTCAGGGATGTTGCCACCAAGATTCAGACAAGCACTGGTTACAGGACTGTTTAAGTGAACAGCAGTGGTCAGGCTAAATCGCATTTCCACAGGTCATCCCAACCCACCTTTCACTGCAGTATTTTCCATCACAATTCTATCAGGGAGGAGTCAGATGTGGAAACGATCTCTCATTTCACAGCCTGTTCACTTCTTACCTTGATCAGCCGACGTGTTCTGCACTATACTCTCCCTACTATTAACCTGGAAATTTTTCCTTTCTGTCCTCTTCCAACTTTTTCTGAATTTCATCCTATTTCCAGGGTTTGCAGTGACTAGATGATGAAACAAAGGAGAGGAATTGTAGAGTTTCAGATCTCTGCCGCGAGATTTTTCTCCACTGACCAAACCCCGGCTAAAAAGATTGCTTTTTTTTGTCCCAAGGATTTCAAAGCATATCAATGTCCAACTTGAATGAATGAAGTTATTTGACAGCACTGGGAAATGACAGCAGAGAGGGCCAACTGGGAGGTGGTGATTTGAGTGAAATTTTTGCAAGGCATCTTGCTAGTGGTTTTCAAGCTCATGGGTGGACACCCAAACACCAGTCAGCCCTGGAAGAACCACTTTCAAAATAGCATTAAGAACATAGTGTTCCTTCAAACCCTGTATTATATAATTATTTCTCTATCTTGTTTATCTATTCCAAGGATGAAATAATCTAGAAGCACACAATTATAGCAGTCTATTTCAACACATGTTTAGAAAGAGAATTAAACGATTTTTTCAAAAGTCACATAGGCGTTGCGTGGCAGTGTCAGAACTAAATTGAGCTCTTTCAGCTTCCAATTTAGTTCCCATTGGACGAGACCTTGCTGATTCAATCACTCCCACTTTTTGTCTACTCTCCTCTGCTTTGGTCATTCTTAACAATCTATTCCTTGACTATTGGGGGGAAACCAAAATAACACTAAACCAATGGAGTTAAACCTATCTTTTTGGAAATAACATTGTGTGTGTGTGTGTGTGTGTGTGTGTGTGTGTGTATGTTTGTGTGTGTGTACTCCATGACACTACATGCCAGTGATTAATGGAGGTGCTCTACATGTGTTGTCCTATTTAATCCATCCAACAGTCCTGTGAGTCAAGTTTTATAATCCCTAACTGTGTCACTGAGAAACGTGAGGCTCAGGAAATTAAGTAACTGGTTGAATGTCACACGATAACATTCCATTGCATATATATACCACATTCTCTTTATCCAGTCATCTTCTGATAGACATTTAGGTCGTTTCCAAAAGTCACATCCCTCAGCTGGAAGAGTTACTTACCTTCCATGGGACCTTTCTTCAGAATCCAGTCTAGATTATATGATGATTGTCTGAGGAACTATCAAAAGTATGGAGGGAAAACCAAGATGGAATAAAGACAGGGGATTGTCACTCCTTCCAATTTTTTGTTTGTTTGTTTTGTTTGAGAAAACAATAAAAGAACAGGTGAAAAAGATACAGGCTGGAGTACAGAAAGAGTTTGGTAGATTTGAGTTATTCAATAGTTATTCAGCTATTGAGCAGACTTTCTTCTGCTCAATCTATTGCCTAAAGTTAAAATCACTTTAAGAATAATTTAAATTTCCACTTAAATGGAATACCTTTGGATCAGACAGAGGTCCATCCAGATATCTACCTCTGACTGAGGGAGGTCAAAGAGGAACATGTTTTCATTTCTCATGTCAACTTTAAAAGTGGTAACTATTTTTAACTTCTGTTACTAACTAATGATATCATTATTGTGTTTACTTCAATTTTTCTTGAATCATTTGCTGTTGTTTAAAGCTATTGTTCTATCTTCCCTAAAACTACTCTCTATAACTTAAAGCTGTGCTCTCAAGTTCTTGTGTACTGTGATTTGGTGAACAAAGCTATCATCCTGTCCTTTCCCTTCACATCTTTACAAATGCTTAACATACTCCTGCTCTGCTTCCGTCTTACTCAGAGACACCACTTCATCCTTCTCAAATTCTATTTTATCAGTCCTACCTTCAAACCTCCTGTTTCTGCCAGTCACCAATATCTCCTTCAGTTCCTACAAGTTACGTGGCTCCATTTCTTGCAGTTGTAAATCTCCTGAATGTAGGAAGGAATATTTTTATGTTGGTGAGTTGGAATAGTGAAAGGTGAATACAAGGATGTGGCAGAGTGTGGGAAGGCAGTAGAATAGATCTAAAAGGGCCCCTTGCCTTCCAGGTGAGGCCGTGGTACCATGGGAGAAATTCCCCAGACTTTAACTTCACACCTCTCTCAGAGGAAGCAACCAGAGTCTGATGAGAAAAAGGCCAGCCTTTCCCAACTTCATCTCTCTCCAAGATAGGATATGCAGAACCTGTTCTCTCTATTTTGCTTTGAGTTGAAGGAGCATCTTGTAAATTGAACCCAGATTTCCAGTTTTGCTTGGGGTCTAAGTAACTGTAGAAGTTGGCTTTGTAGACACCGTGGAGCCTGTATTCTTTTACCAAACGAGATGACAGTCAGCAAACATGAGTGTTCATAGACTGGGATGAGACTTGGTGATTTCCTGAAGTGAGATGAAAGGTTTTAGGAAGCAACATATTTGAGTTGGAGCTTGTTTGGACAGACAATTTAGTATGCAGAGTGCTGGATAAAGAAATGAGGGACTTTTAGGTTCCAATACCTAATGCATCCCTTTCTCTGATTTTATAAGTCATTTAGCTATCTGGGATTAAGTGGCAATATGCAAATCCTTAATTTGTATTGTCATATTTTAAAGGACATTGAATAAATTATTATGTTAAGTATGTATATCTTTGTATAATTTTATCTTTAGTTCTGAAACTGGGAACTCAAGGATCCCTGTAGACACAATCACACAATTATTTAAGTAAGTATCAGAACATTAGGGAACACTGTGTGATTGTATCAGTGGTTAAAATCATATTCTTCTAAATCACACAGCCCTGTGTTTGAATCCCGTCTTTGCCACTTAACTGCTGTGTGACCTTGGATTAAATATGTAACCTCTTTGAGCCTTAAGTTTCTCATATATAATATGTGAATAATTATACTCAGTATGTAGGACTATTATGGGAAGTAAAGAACACAGTGAATAAAAAGTGATTATCACAGTACTTAGTATGTAGAAAAGACGATGTATGGTATATCAATATTACTTGGATAGTTGTATAATTTTATTTGATATCTGCTATCATATTTTTAAAAATGAAGCTTTTAATAGAAAAGAAAAGGATAGAGGAAATCATCTCTACAGGAAGAATAGAAAAATTACAGCCGTTCTGAACCAGGAGTTCAGCTAACCTCCAGACTTCTTCACCTTTCCCCAGAAGTTTGTGCCCAGGCTTCCCTAGATGCTCTCCCAAACTTGAGTTCAACAAAGATTGATTTTCATTTAGTTCAGCTAAGACAAATTAAGAAAAAGACAGGGATTTGATGCATGGGAAGCTATGTGGATTAATAAATCTGAGATGTAGAATCCATGCAAGGGGCTTCCCTTAAAAGAACAGAACTAACAGGTCGGCACTGTCTCATGAAATTGGCTAGATGTTTCTCAATTCATTGCCTTTTTTTTTTTATAAGCTGACATTCATTTTTAATTATTATTTATTTGTTTATTTATGACTATGTTGGGTCTTCGTTTCTGTGTGAGGGCTTTCTCTAGTTGCGGCAAGCGAGGGCCACTCATCATCGCGGTGCGCGGGCCTCTCACGATCGCGGCCTCTCCTGTTGCAGAGCACAGGCTCCAGACGCGCAGGCTCAGTAGTTGTGGCTCACGGACCCAGTTGCTCCGCGGCATGTGGGATCTTCCCAGACCAGGGCTCGAACCCGTGTCCCCTGCATCGGCAGGCAGATTCTCAACCATTGCGCCACCAGGGAAGCCCAATTCATTGCCTTTTGATGTCCTAGAAAGTGATTTCTGTTTTTTATCTTCAGAAATGCTGCTTCCTAACTCTTCTTTGCCTTTTTCCCTTTACTGGCAAGAGAAAGGGTTTTAGAGCTGCCAGTAAAAGAATAATATGAACTCATAAAACCAACATTTTGTAAATAAAGCTGAATCTCATGGAGCTGAAAGAAAAAACTCTAATGGGAGCCAAGAAAATTTCTCAAAAAGACAGCATGCCTAGCAGTCTGAAAAAGACTTGAGAAAGGATAATAAAGGGCAGAGAGCAGAAGATGTGGAATTGGTGGGGATACATATTAGCTTCATTATTACTGTACCATTATTTTAGTCACAGAAATACTATAGAAGAAGGATAACTCTTTCGGTGTATGTTCCAGGACGTACCGTTCTGAGAAGCTTGTCCCCACAGTAATTCCTGGCAGCTCTGCCAACCTTCCCCCTCCTCCATTCTCTCCCTGAAGTCTGAGCTTCTCATCAGTGTTTTTTGCAATGTTCTGCAAACAAAAGTACTCCTGAGTGCCCATAACAATGTCGCTCCAAAGCCACCCGCCCCGCAGCGGAGAGGTCATGGCGCGAGGCCGCTGCCACAATCGCCGCGAGGTCGGAGCGCGGGGCTGCACCATGGCCTACAGCCAGCAGGAAGGGAAGGATCGAAGCATATTTGTAACCAAAGACCGTGAAACTCCAAGGAACGCGGAGCTGGTGGCCGACGAGCCCAATGATCCGTCCGAGGAGCACGGACTGATCCTGCCCCACGGAGACGACATCAGCTGGAACAGCCCGTGCCTCCGGGGAACGGCCAGCGGCCCGCGCGGGGAACAGTTCAAGGCGGCCTTTCCTGCTTCCACTGCAGCACAGAGGCTGCCAAGGGGTCGGACTGTGTAGACCAGCTCCGCGCCATGCAGGAGCGCATGCAGAAGTACCCGGACCTCTATCCCCAGGAGAAAGAGGAGAAGCCAGAGGATGGATTAGAGGAAACGGCTGCCTCTGAGGCCATGTAACCAGAGAAAAGGAGGGGTCCAGCTAATGAGGGCCCGGGGCGCTGGGCTCCGGCCTCCTTCAGAGCGTGTGAACCTCTCCAAGAAAGTGTCTCTCCCTCTGTTGTTCTGTGCACTGTAATGTACACAATAACTTGTTGTGCTGATCAGGGGTCTTGGCCCCTTGACATCTACACTGAAAAATGGGTTGTATGAACGTGTGTCTCACATGAAGCTATCAGCGAATGTAGCTGCCGCTTTTGAATTCTCTTCTCAGATTGTCCTGAATTTTGCCGCTTTGAAATAATGTGCTGAATAATCTCAGCAACCAATAATCATTATCTGGGAGTGTCTCTTGTGAGTGAGCTGACTTATTCTGATTCATTGTATCCCTTTTAGTGGATCTGATACCCAGTTGGAAAGTGAAATAGAAACAAAACATCTTCCTTTAAAAATACTGGAGTCGGGCCATTCCTTGTAGAAGAGGCAGGATGATCAGACCTTGAGTATTTGAGGAAGCACTATGCTTCATTTCTGATATATTTTGGTTTCCAGTTTGCATTGAGCTCCAGGTTTTCTACGTTTGGAAAACAGAGCTTTGGACCCTCTGAGTGACTCCTTTGTAAGTGAAGAGAAAGGCTGGTTTTTTCTGTTCTTGTTATTCCGAAAGCCCAGGTTTGGGGTCTGTGTTCACACTGGCTCTGTCTCAGCCTCTTCAGATGCAATGTTCTTGAAAGGTGGGGACCTAATCATTACCAAAGTAGCACCCGAGAGAGGAAACGGTGTCAATTAAAAGGAAAACATGATTTTTACCTGAAAAAAAAAAAGCCAGTCTGATGAGAAAACACATCACTTGGTCTTCTCTAGGGCCAGCTGGCTGCCTAAACAAATGTCTATAGAAGAAGGGCCACTGATTAAATTTGTGATCTGAGAACACACTTTATTCATGAGAGTAGGATCCATATCTGCATTTTTCTCCACTATATTTCCAGCTTAGTGTTGGCACATAGTAAATGCTCAATAAATTTGTAAGACAGATTCATGGATGGATGGATGGATGGATGATGGATGACTAAAAACATGAAGCTACTTCTGGCTCTGAAGTTGTGGCCATGCTTGTCTTTTCCTCCTGAGACAGGTGGAATAGGAGATCTTGTATTTCTCTATAGCTTCTGTTGCCTGCATTATGCCATACTGCCCATCACGCATGAGGAAATTCCTGTACAAACTAAAAAAAAAACTGGTAATCATATCACTGTCTCTCTCATATCTTTGTTGTCACTTCTGGGAGTGTCTTCAAATACCCTCTTCACGAAAGAATACTTTTCTTGGACTTCCCTGGTGGCACAGTGGTTAAGAATCCGCCTGCCAATGCAGGGGACATGGGTTCGAGCCCTGGTCCGGGCAGATCCCACGTGCCACGGAGCAACTAAGACTGTGAGCCACAACTACTGAGCCTGTGCTCTATAGCCCGAGAGCCACAACTACTGAACCTGCATGCCACAACTGCTGAAGCCCGAGCGCCTAGAGCCCGTGCTCCATAACAAAAGAAGCCACCCAATGAGAAGCCCATGAACTGCAATGAAGAGCAGCGTCCTCTCGCCACAACTAGAGAAAGCCCACACGCAACAATGAAGAGCCAACACAGCCAAAAATAAATTAATTAATTAATTAATTTTTTAAAAAGAATACTTTTCTTGAGTAGTAAGGGGGAAATATCTGTATAACTGGTTTTCATAATTACCTAAAATCCAAATGTAAGTTAAAGCTTCATGTGGTCTAGTCTTTACAAGATATACAAATTTTAAAAATACAAACTAGCAGGCAACATTAATTAAAAACGATTTCAAAATTTTTTGGCTATTCTTAAACAATCTTTTACTATCTAAAACAATACAATTCATAACTAAAGCCATTCTGACTTGTCTTTTCCCATGTCTTACTCTCAACGTCTCACATCCCACAGCTGCCTGAAAGTTTTTCTGTCCACAGCTCAAATCTCTACCTAAAACTCCCCCATCCAACAAACCAAGTCTACAAAGCTCTTCCCATTTCTCTCCCTCCACTTTTTATCTACCACCATTTTTTCTCTCTCTCTTCTCTCTGATGAGTTGATCTTGGCCTTTTTTGATACAAAGGCCCCATCAGGGGATTCCCTGGTGGCGCAGGGGTTAGGAATCCACCTGCCAATGCAGGGGACATGGGACCATGAGCCCTGGTCCAGGAAGATCAAACATGTCACAGAGCAACTAAGCCCACACACCACAACTACTGAGCCTGAGCTCTACAGCCAACGTGCCACAACTACTGAGCCTGCATGCCACAACTACTGAAGCCCATGTGCCTAGAGCCCATGCCCCGCAACAAGAGAAGACACTGCAATGAGAAGCCCACAAACCACAAGGAAGAGTAGTCCCTCCGCAATGCAACTAAAGAAAGCCCGCGTGCAGCAATGAAGACCCATTGCAGCCAAAAAAAAAAAGGACACATTGGGTTAGTTCAACTCCTCTTCATAAGAATACATGGCTGGAGAGAGCCTGAGGGAAGTCCAGATCATATACAGTTTGACAGAACATGCCGTATGGCTGACAGGGTCTTGGTGCTCCGGCCGGGTGTCAGGCCTCAGCCTCGTAGGTGGGAGAGCCAAGTTGAGGACATTGGTCCACCAGAGACCTCCCAGACCCTTGTAATATCAAACAGCAAAAGCTCTCCCAGAGATCTCAATGCTAAGACCCAGCTCCACTCAATGACCAGCAAGTTCCAGTGCTGGACACCCCATGCCAAGAAACTAGCAAGACAGGAACACAACCCCAGCCATTAGCAGAGAGGCTGCCTAAAATCATAATAAGTTCACAGACACCCCAAAACACAGCACCAGATGCGGTCCTGCCCACCAGAAAGACAAGATCCAGCCTCATCCACCAGAACACAAGCACCAGTCTCCTCCACCAGGAAGACTACACAACCCACTGAACCAACCTTACCCACTGGGGGCAGACACCAAAAACAACAGGAAGTACAAACCTGCAGCCTGCGAAAAGGAGACCACAAATGCAGTAAGTTAAGCAAAATGAGAAGACTGAGAAATACACAGCAGATGAAGGAGGAAAGTAAAAACCCACCAGACCAAACAAATGAAGAGGAAATAGGCAGTCTACCTGAAAAAGTATTCAGAGAAATGATAGTAAAGATGATCCAAAATCTTGGAAATAGAATGGAGAAAATACAAGAAATGTTTAACAAGGACCTAGAAGAACTAAAGAGCAAACAAACAATGATGAAAAACACAATAAATGAAATTTAAAATTCTCTAGAAGGAATCAAAAGCAGAATAACTGAAGCAGAAGAATGGATAAGTGAGCTGGAAGATAAAATAGTGGATATAACTACCACAGAGCAGAATAAAGAAAAAAGAATGAAAATAATTGAGGACAGTCTCAGAGACCTCTGGGACAACATTAAACACACTAACATTTGAATTATAGGGGTCCCAGAAGAAGAAGAGAAAAAGAAAGGGACTGAGAAAATACTTGAGGAGATTACACTTGAAAACTTCCCTAATATGGGAAAGGAAATAGTCAATCAACTCCAGGAAACACAGAGAGTCCAATACAGGATAAATCCAAGGAGAAACATGCCAAGACACATATTAATCAAACTATCAAAAATTAAATACAAAGAAAAAATATTAAAAGCAGCAAGGGAAAAGCAACAAATAATATACATGGGAATCCCCATAAGCTTAACAGCTGATTTTTCAACAGAAATTCTGCAAGCCAGAAGGGTGTGGCAGGATATATTTAAAGTGATGAAAGGAAAAAACCTACAACCAAGGGTACTCTACCCAGCAAGGATCTCATTCAGATTCAACAGAGAAATTAAAACCTTTACAGACAAGCAAAAACTAAGAGAATTCAGCACCACCAAACCAGCTTTACAACAAATGTTAAAGGAACTTCTCTAGGCAGGAAACACAGGAGAAGGAAAAGACCTACAATAGCAAACTCAAAACAATTAAGAAAATAGTAATAGGAACATACATATCAATAATTACATTAAATGTAAATAGATTAAATGCTCCAACCAGAAGACATAGACTGGCTGAATGGATACAAAAACAAGACCGCATATATACTGTCTACAAGAGACCCACTTCAGACCTAGGGACACATACAGACTGAAAGTGAGGGGATAGAAAAAGATATTCCATGCAAATGGAAATCAAAAGAAAGCTGGATTAGCAATTCTCATATCAGACAAAACAGACTTTAAAATAAAGACTCTTACAAGAGACAAAGAAGGACACTACATAATGATCAAGGGATCAATCGAAGAAGAGGATATAACAATTGTAAATATTTATGCATCCAACATGAGGCACCTCAATACATAAGGCAAATGCTAAGAGCCATAAAAGGGGAAATCGACAGTAACACAAACATAATAGGGGACTTTAACACCCCACTTTCACCAATGGACAGATCATCCAAAATGAAAATAAATAAGGAAACACAAGATTTAAATGATACATTAAATAAGATAGACTTTTACTGATATTTATAGGACATTCTATCCAAAAACAGCAGATTACAGTTTCTTCTCAAGTGCTCGTGGAATATTCTCCAGGATAGATCATATCTTGGGTCACAAATCAAGCCTTGGTAAATTTAAGAAATTGAAATGATATCAAATATCTTTTCCAACCACAATGCTATGAGACTAGATATCAATGACAAGAAAAAATCTGTAAAAAATACAAACATATGGAGGCTAAACAATACACTACTAAATAACCAATAGATTACTGAAGAAATCAAAGAGGAAATCAAAAAATACCTAGAAACAAATCACAATGAAAACACGACGACCCAAAACCTATGGGATGCAGCAAAAGCAGTTCTAAGAGGGAAGTTTATAGCAATACAATCCTACCTCAAAAAACAAGAAACATCTCAAATAAATAACCTAACCATACATCTAAAGCAATTAGAGAAAGAAGAACAAAAAAAAAAAAAACAAAGTTAGCAGAAGGAAAGAAATCATAAAGATCAGATCAGAAATAAATGAAAAAGAAATGAAGGAAACAATAGCAAAGATCAATAAAACTAAAAGCTGCTTCTTTGAGAAGATAAACAAGATTGATAAACCATTAGCCAGACTCATCAAGAAAAAAAGGGAGAAGACTCAAATCAATAGAATTAGAAATGAAAAAGAAGAAGTAACAACTGACACTGCAGAAATACAAAGGATCATAAGAGATTACTACAAGCAACTATATGCCAATAAAATGGACAACCTGGAAGAAATGGATAAATTCTTAGAAAAGCACAACCTTCCGAGACTGAACCAGGAAGAAATAGAAAATATAAACAGACCAATCACAAGCACTGAAATTGAAACAGTGATTAAAAATCTCTCAACAAACAAAAGCCCAGGACCAGGTAGATTCACAGGCAAATTCTATCAAACATTTAGAGAAGAGCTAACACCTATCCTTATCAAACTCTTCCAAAATATAGCAGGGGAGGAACACGCCCAAACTCATTCTACGAGGCCACCATCACCCTGATACCAAAACCAGACAAAGATGTCACAAAAAAAAGAAAAACACAGGACAATATCACTGATGAACATAGATGCAAAAATCCTCCACATAATACTAGCAAACAGAATCCAACAGCACATTTAACAGATCATACACCATGATCAAGTGGGGTTTATCCCAGGAATGCAAGGATTCTTCAATATACACAAATCAATCAATGTGATAAACCATATTAAAAAATTGAAGGATAAAAACCATATGGTCATCTCAATAGATGCAGAAAAACTTTCAACAAAATTCAACACCAATTTATGATAAAAAAACCCTCCAGAAAGTGGGCATAGAGGGAACTTATCTCAAGATAATAAAGGCCATGTATGACAAACCAGCAGCCAACATCATTCTCAATGGTGAAAAACTGAAACCATTTCCACTAAGATCAGGAACAAGACAAGGTTGCCCACTCTCACCACTATTATTCAACATAGTTTTGGAAGTTTTAGCCACAGCAATCAGAGAAGAAAAAGAAATAAAAGGAATCCAAATCGGAAAAGAAGTAAAACTGTCACTGTTTGCAGGTGACATGATACTATACATAGAGAATCCTAAAGATGCTACCAGAAAACTACTAGAGCTAATCAATGAATTTGGTAAAGTAGCAGGATACAAAATTAATGCACAGAAATCTCTTGCATTCCTATACACTAATGATGAAAAATCTGAAAGAAATTAAGGAAGCACTCCCATTTACCATTGCAACAAAAAGAATAAAATACCTAGGAATAAACCTACCTAAGGAGACAAAAGACCTGTATGCAGAAAACTGTAAGACACTGGTGAAAGAAATTAAAGGTGATACAAACAGATGGAGAGGTATACCATGTTCTTGGACTGGAAGAATCAACATTGTGAAGATGACTGTACTACCCAAAGCAATCTACAGACTCAGTGCAATCCCTATCAAATTACCAATGGCATTTTTCACGGAACTAGAACAAAAAAAAATTCACAATTTGTATGGAAACACAAAAGACCCCGAATAGCCAAAGCAATCTTGAGAAAGAAAAACGGAGCTGGAGGAATCAGGCTCCCTGACTTCAGACTATACTACAGAGCTACAGTAATCAAGACAGTATGGTACTGGCACAAAAAACAGAAATATAGATCAATGGAACAAGATAGAAAGCCCAAAGATAAACCCAAGCACATGTGGTCACCTTATCTTTGATAAAGGAGGCAAGAATATACAATGGAGAAAAGACAGCCTTTTCAATAACTGGTACTGGGAAAACTGGACAGCTACATGTAAAAGAATGAAATTAGAACACTCCCTAACACCATACACAAAAATAAACTCAAAATGGATTAAAGACCTAAATGTAAGGCCAGACACTTAGAGCAAAACATAGGCAGAATAGTCTATGACATAAATCACAGCAGATCCTTTTTGACCCACCTCCTAGAGAAATGGAAATAAAAACAAAAATAAGCAAATGGGACCTAATGAAACTTAAAAGCTTTTGAACAGCAAAGGAAACCATCAACAAGACGAAAAGACAACCCTCAGAATGGGAGAAAATATTTGCAAATGAAGCAACTGACAGAGGATTAATCTCCAAAATTTACAAGCAGCTCTTGCAGCTCAATATCAAAAAAACAAACAACCCAATCCAAAAATGGGCAGAAGACCTAAAGAGACATTTCTCCAAAGAAGATATACAGATTGCCAACAAACACATTGCCAAAATCACATGATTAGTGATGCTCAACATAGAGAAATTCAAATCAAAACTACAATGAGGTATCACCTCACACCAGTCAGACTGGCCATCATCAAAAGCTCTACAAACAATAAATGCTGGAGAGGGTGTCAAGAAAAGGGAACCCTCTTGTTGGTGGGATTGTAAATTGATACAGCCACTATGGAGAACAGTATGGAGGTTCCTTAAAAATCTAAAAATAGAACTGCCATACGACCCAGCAATCCCACTACTGGGCATATACCCTGAGAAAACCATAATTCAAAAAGAGTCATGTACCACGATGTTCATTGCAGCACTATTTACAATAGCCAGGACATGGAAGCAACCTAAGTGTCCATTGACAGATGAATGGATAAAGAAGATGTGGAACATAGATACAGTGGAATATTACTCAGCCATAAGAAGAACCAAAACTGAGTTATTTGTAGTGAGGTGGATGGACCTAGAGACTGTCATACAGAGTCAACTAATCAGAAAGAGAAAAACAAATACCATATGATAACAGATATATATGGAATCTAAAAAAAAAAAAAAAAGGTTATGAAGAACCTAGGGGCAGGACAGGAATAAAGACGCAGACATAGAGAATGGACTTGAGGATACGGGGAGGGGGAAAGGTAAGCTGGGACAAAGTGAGAGAGTGGCATGGACATATATACACTACCAAATGTAAAGCAGATAGCTAGTGGGAAGCAGCCGCATAGCACAGGGAGATCAGCTCGGTGCTTTGTGACCACCTAGAGGGGTGGGATATGGAGGGTGGGAGGGAGATGCAAGAGGGAGAAGATATGGGGATATATGTATACGTATAGCTGATTCACTTTGTTATACAGCAGAAACTAACACACAATTGTAAAGCAATTACACTCCAATAAAGATGTTAAAAAAAAAAAAGAATACGTGGCTGGAGTTGACACATACAAAATTGTCTTTGAGACTCAGAGTGATACGGGAGGAGAGAAAAGGAAGAGCCCTGAATTCTCACAGATGTTAATCATTTTTACAAATCATATATAAATGGGATTGAGCATAGGAGAACCCAGGCATAGATGGAAACATTGGAAAGGAGAGATAAGAGACTCGTGAGAGATAGTTTCCGAAAGAAAGTGTTAGCCTTACAAAAAGCAAGATGATAAAGAGAGATGCGTAAACGTTTAGGAAAACCAGTGGAAGCAATATTTAAGATAACTTGTGGAAAAGGTGAAGCTTAAATTGGAAAGACAAATGTAAGATTTTCAAGTTTGGACTTAGCGAATGTAAAACTAAACAATTGTGAGGTCAGAAGGCTGACAGAGCACAGACGCCATGTGCATTTGGGAGTAGAGGGGACTGCTAGAACCGACTGGAGAAAGACAGAGCTAGTGTACATTACGAAGCATGTGTTTGTAGCTGGAGAAGAGAGAATCCTCTTTAATTCTGGAGATGGGATGGGGGTGAGAGGTGAGTAGCCTACTCTTTTTAGGGTGAAACATTGGAATTAAACTTGTTTCAAATCATAATGATTGGGGGTTAGTGATTAAGTTGAGTACATATAAAATGCTATATGAACAAGCCATGGCTAGCTTGTTCCCCCAAAACCATGCCATGTAGTAAACTGGCTTTTGCAAATATAATGATCTGGATGATTTATCTTGGAAAAAGGGCACAGAAGCCAACACTGAGAGCAAATTTGTGATTTAAAGAGGAAAACAACCCCCAGTCTTGTGAGTATAAATTGTGATAGTTGAATTTATCAAAGGTGATCATACATTGTCTTCTTTCTGAGGTCTTTTTTAAGATTTTATCCCAAAGAGTATATCTCAATATGAAAAAATCTGGGGGGAAAACCTGAATTTTATTGGTCCCTTAGAACTCAGTAATCCTTCAGACTACACCTGAGTTTTTCCTTTAACAGGAAATCCTTTATTATTTATAAAAGCTCTTCACAGGTTGGGGTTTGGGAGGGTAAGTCCATTCCAATAAGACAAAAAGAATGAGGCATGAGGCCCCACCTAGTTGTTCATCACCGCTCTTAGCAATAAATCTTTTTTTATTGAAAAGTACATCCACCCACCCTCATCCCAGCCCTTTTGCTGATCCAGCCCAAGTTAGAGGTCCTGCAACTTTACCTCTTCTACAATCTGCTGCTCTGTGATGCAAGTCTATTTGTCTGCCAGGAAGACTCTTTGGTACCCAGGCGACAGAGACACATCTGATAGAAAAGGTTTTCTGATTGCCCAAGAGGCTAAAAAATAAAAGACCTCTGTCTACAAGACAACCAGAGACACCAAATTGCAATCTTCCTCCTAAAAGAAAAGAAACAGTGCCACTGGCTCTGATGGTACAGTGGAGGTGTGTGTTTGTGAAAATCTGTGTTGGAGGATACAGGACAGCTAAAGAGCAAAGCGAATAGTAAGTAGTTCTTACTTACCTCCTTAGGGACTGTCTTGGTTGTCTCTAGGTCACCTGCATCACCTAGCAGGGTACCTTGCATCTCACTGGCCACTCACTAAAAGCATATTGAATTAGTTCATTATCAAGACAGTGCCTTCAGAAAATGCAAGATGGGTACCTTCATATCCTTGCTGCACTTTAGATGAGTGATATCCAGCCTGAGAGAGCATCAGGGCACAGGTGTGAGCTCAACTCACAAAACTGGATGGGCAAGTTGCTACGGAGCCAATTGAGGAAACAGAACTCAGGGGGTCCCTGGCCATCTCTGACTTGAGCACCTGGAAAGATGCATCAGGCTATATCATCAGGCGAACACCCAATTGGTTAGGATTAATAGTTCAGCCCTACTGGAAAAATAATTCTAAATTAGTGCCAGTATAGGAAGTGAAGTCCTTTCTCCCCCAGAACCTCTCATCCATCCATCAGGGGAGCAAACAGAACACTATGGCTCTGTTTATGGACCAGACCTGAAAGACCCAAAGTCAGAGCCAAGAGGGCAGACCAGAGAAGGAATTAGAAAGGCAAACATGTGTTTGTGGCAACTCCCTTCTCCGTGGACCTGTGCCAGCTCTGACCCAGACATAGGGTGGCCACAACTTGTGTACCAGGGCAGCAGCTGCTGTAGCACAGTCGGGTCCAGAAGTGAGGGAAAACTGTTCACCCGGAGTAGATAATATCCGTAAGGAATGAATATTTGGGAAAAGTCCCAGTGCTAGTTGAGTGCCAACAAGTCCCCACCTTCTCCGGCCCCCTCCCGCTGGTTCCTCCCCTTTCAGCTGCTCTGATTCTTATAAAAACTCCACAGCCTTTCACCAGCAGCCTGTAGGAGCCTCTCTCTCCACCGCTGCTGCGCAAGACAGTGAGAGCGACCCGGAGACACCATGAAGAGCCTTCTCCTTCTCTCCATCCTGGCTGCCTTGGCTGTGGCAGCTCTGTGTTATGGTGAGAACTTTCTCCTGCCGTTTCTTTGTTTTTTTCTTTTCTGCCTCTGACTTCAGTTTACATGGATTTTTCCTCTCCCTCCTCCTCTTCTTCCCCCTTTCTCTATTATAATCTTAGAGGACCATGAATTTAACATTTCCCAAGCCCTTTGAACACTGATCTGTTCCATCAAGTCTTTTTTATATCCTCAATATCCAGACTATTGTAAGTAACTTAGCAGGCAAGTTCTTTCTATGGTAAGTCACTCTATACTTGGAAATTCTGCTGTTTCAGAAAGAAGATATCAACTTCCCAGCCCCTAAGCTCTCATTTTTTAAGGATGTTTGTTTAGACTTTGATAACAGTTGGTTAAGGGTATTGGTTGAATCACTCCCCTTTAAGAGATTCAGTTTTCACATGAAGTTTTATGTATACCTCTCTCTAAGAGCAAGACAGTCTCCCGAACTTCCGATATTTCTTCAGTGAATGAATTGAAAAATAAAGTTTTACACTTAAAGAACCTCAGAGAAAAATCGAGTTCTTAGTTTCTATTGTTAAAAGACAAATCTTGCTTGGTTTCTATGTGTTGTTAAATATATCTGTGTCTGTTCAAAGCTAATGAAAGGAAATCTGAAGCAAAATTATTTTTAGATCATTCAGTCTTATGCTTCAATTATCTGGATATTCCAGGTATTCTTGAGCTAAATTATATTAATAACCATCTGTATTTTGCTTCTTACTCTTGAAATTATTCACCAGTTTTCTGTGTCAGAAGATTTGGTTTCTTCACCTTCTTTTTAACTTTTCAAGCATATTCACTTGCTTACAAACATGAGCTTCTTATTGCCAGATTTACCTGCTGTGCCCAGGAGGGTGGTAGAAAGAAGAGAACTGTTGCTTTGGTATCATCTAAGTTCTTTCTCTGAACTGGCATTGTTCCCAGTGTGAGATGTCAGCTGAAGCCAGTGGTTTCTGTGGCTGTCAATTTAACACAGGTTCTTAAGAGGCTTTCAGAACCTCTTAGAAACTTGTCTTGGGAAAGCCAAGCTAAGCCATCTGCCCAGCCTGCCTGGAGAAACTTTCCTGTTTTCTAGGCCCTTTGTCCCTTCCTTGGCCCTGCTCTCAGACAGGTCCCAAATTAATCAAGGAAGGCTCTCTGGAGCCTTGTGTGCAGCGCTTAAATTGTCTTATTTCTCAAGACTAAAGACTTCATAGCCCTTGGGAAATTTTAGGCAATACCACGGCCACCAGCTCCTTCAACACCGGAAAAACTAAAGAGTAGAGTAATCCCAACAAGGACAGAGCTAGAGAAACAACTTATAAATCCTAAATGCCTGAAATTTGTAATAACCACACTGCTAAATATATTTCTCCCATCTTTTTGGTTCTTCCCTCCCCTTCCTTCCCTATATTTAGACTGTTGCGGTGCGTGAAAGGTAACAATAAAATGGGTCTTTTTTTTAAATTCCAGAATCTTATGAAAGCATGGAATCCTATGAAATCAGTAAGTGAATATTTGACTTCCTTATTGAAATCTCATGTATTGAAGAATCTCTCCCAATTCTTAAATAGACAAAAAGGTAATATATTTAACAGGGAGGGAAAAGAGGGTCTCTTTTGGAAAACTAAAGTAAATTTAAAAATTCAACTATAAAAAAATCACCAGATGAGCAATTTTTTAAGTTTGAAATAGTGTAAGATGGCAAGTATACTTTCAACATACTTAGAAGCCATAAAATCTCATTTGGGAATTTTAAGTCGGTACCACATCAACCACACAGATGGAAAACAAGGAGTAATGACAAATGACAAAGTACAGAATTGGAGGCCGAGTCCGCTGGGAGACCACAGGCATCAGCAGTTGGATGTTATCAAATATCAACTTATAAAGACTGAGTATAGGAATAAATAGCATATCACTCTCATCTTTAATTTGTTCATTATTTTTATGATGTTTAAACTGTTCATTTACTGGAAATCTAAAATTATGCTTAACAAGGCCTCAGGACAGAGAGAATTTCTCCTCACAGGAATAAAAAACACACTGAGTAGGAATACCAAAATCGGGTATTTGATCAGGCAGTTTATGAAATCTGCTTTATCTACCCATTTAATTTTCGCAGATCTCTAGTTACAAGAAATGCATGAATGAATGAGCTTTCAAATATGTTTGTGTCAGAGAATATTCATGGAAATATTTTCAACGATTGTTTCCCTAAAACTGCACTTATTTTCTGTTTTAAGATCCCTTCATTAACAGGAGAAATGCTAATATCTTTATATCCCCGCAACAGAGATGGAGGGTGAAAGCCCAGGAGAGGTAGGTGACACAACTTGATGGGGGAGGTCATCTTTCCCAGATCTGAATGGAGTGAGAAATGGGTTTTTCTCCATCATATATATTATTTCTAATTATATTCCCAAATCAAAGAATTTAAAAACAATGTACAGAAAACAACTGAATTTCTAGAAGACTATTTTGTGAAAGGCCCAGAAAGGAGAGGGAGGGAGGAGGAAAAGGAGGACAGAAAGAAAATTTCTATTTTCATTAAAAAAGAAAATCCCTGTTCCACCTTTCCTCCCTGTTCTACAAGTATCTCTTCATATTGGGTGATGAATGAGATCTCTCTACGATATTTTCTTATTCTTTTTTTTTTTTCTTTTCCTTTTTCTCATTTCTCCACTTTCTTTATGCCTCTCAATTCGGGCCTCTTTTTTTTCACTTTCTAGAATCCGCGAACACAGCAAACCTGCATATGAGATCAACAGGGAAGCTTGTGATGACTTCAAACTTTGCGAACGCTATGCCATGCTTTATGGATACAATGCTGCTTACAATCATTATTTCCGGCAGCGCCCAGGGGCCAAATGAGATTGGAAAAAGTTTCTTTCCAGAGCCTGGTGCCTGGTTTTGTATTCCCTTGCAGTAGCATCACTGAACTATATAGACACATACGAATTGCTTAATTGTTCCTTAAATGTTCTTGTCTGGCTGCACTCCTCTTTCCTGCCCCCAGTTGAAAAGCAATGAAAGTGCAGTGGAGTGAAGGTCAAAGGGAAGTTAAGATGTGTGATTATTCCATAATAAACTTCTGGTTGGATACTTACATTTTGTGAGTCTGATTTCTTCTGGGAAAATACTGAAATAGTTCAATCAAGGCCCACCTAGCCCAGAACAGTAGATTCTGCTAATCGTGTTCTAATGTTGATTAGAAGCATAAGTGCATAGGAAGAACAAATCTTAGAAGGCACTCACTCACCCATAACTTGTCTAGACTCTCTCTACCTTGGGATCAGTGAATCACTGCTTCCTATTATATGTTTTCCAGGATTTTCAAACATCATAGATGATCAGTCATATGATTTTCCTGCTCCCAAACTTTTTTCCTTGGCCACCGTGCAGCATGTGGGATCTTAGCTCCTCCACCAGGGATTGAACCCGCGCCCCTTGCATTGGAAGTGCAGAGTCTTAACCACTGGACCGCCAGGGAAGTCCCCTGCTCCCAAACTTTACATGACTCCTAAATTCCTTCCATGTGGATTCCAGACTCTGTACCTTGGCTCATCACCTTCACCTGAATGTTATCATATCCTAAGATGCTACAGTCTTGACTCTTACTTGAGCCAAGAAAATATGTGTGCTTTCAAAATGACCAGACATTTTTACAAGATTCGATCATGGAATTTTGGAGCCATACAAAATGCTAGAGCTCCCTTAAGCCTGGTTTGCCAATGAGGAGGCTCCAGAGTCTCCTGTTTGGTAGTTAGGGACAGAGCCCAGGATTTCTCAATCCCAATTCAGACCTTGTTCGCCTCTGTCATGAGGACTGATGCATGTCCACCCTTACATCCGTTCCTTCTGGTAGGCCCCCTGCCTTCATCTCTTTAGTGTAGCATCTTTCTATGCCTTCAAAACCCAGCTTAAGATTCAAGTACTTTATGAAATCAGTGATGGTTAAGTCCACCCAGCTCCCATCACACTACTCAAACCAGTATCCAGCGCTTCAAGAATGTATTTAAAGTCACTTTGCTATACAGCAGAGACTGGCACAACATTGTAAATCAACTATACTTCAACAAAAAAAAAAAAAATTAAAAAAAGAATTTATGTAAGGATTCAAGTACAATGATATTATTCAATTCATGTTTTGATTAAATTTCTTTTTCTGTGTATTTGTTTGTCTAACGTTATGGTAAGTTCTTTGAGCGCAGGCACTGTAACTGCAATTTCTTTTCTCTCTATAGCCTTGGTGCTATGTCTGTTCACAAAGGGTATTCAATGAAAACTAAAAAACCAGACGGACTAGTCATGCCTGGGAGTGATCAGCCAATTCTGAAACTGTTAGATTCATCACAGTAATGTGTGTCATATAATTTAACCCATCATTGTATTAATATAATGATGGGTGTTCTACAATTTTCTAAGCTCTATTGCATGCAGTAACTCATTAGATTTTAGAAAAATGCAGAAGATGAGTAATACGTATTAGATGGTAAAACTGAAACTCAGAGGTGTAACTTTCTGAAGACACTGTAGTAAATGCAGTGGCATGCCACTCAAACTGAGGCATTATTCACATGGTCACCAGATATACTGGCAGCAGTTAGGAAGGCCATAACATTCTCTCTGGGTTTCATTTTCTGTCCCATGGCCTGAAAACTCTCTAAGAGGTTGGGACAATTGTAGGGCTTACCTTATTTGTTTCCCATCTCTTTTGCATCAAGGTCAAGTAATCCAAAAGGAAGAGAAAAAAAAAATAGAGGAAAAGGGGAACAAAACAACAAAAGGGACAAATTGAAAACAAATGGCAAGATGATAGACTTAAACCTATCTCAATAATCTCATATGTAAAGAGTCTAAACAGTGTGATTATTATTTTACTTTTACCTATGTTATAGATCCTACAATACTATTTTATTACTTTTGTTTTAAACAGTCAATTATTTTCTAAAGGTTTAGGTAATACAAAAATATCTCATACGTTTACCCATGTAATTTCCGTTTCCAGGGACCTCATTCTTTTGTGCATCCGTATTTCCATCTGGTGTCATTTTCTTCCTGTCTGAAGGACTTCCTTTAACATTTCTCATAGTGCGGGTCTGCTGGATTCTTTACGTTTTAAAAAGTTGCCTTCATATTTGAAAGATATTTTCACTGTATATTGAAACCTATGCTGCCAGTTTTTTCTTCTAATTCCTTTAAGATATTGTTCCACTGTCCTCTAGCTTACAATGTTTCTGTTATAAAATCTGTTGCCATTCCTATCTTTATATGTCTGTATGCACTGTGTCTTTTATCTCTGGCTGCTTCTAAGGTTTTTCTCTTTATCATTGGTTTTGACTAAATTGGTTATGATGCATCTTGGTGTGGTTTTCCTTATTTTTCTTGTTCCTGGCGTTTATTGAGCTTCTTGAAATGAATTAAGTTTAGAAAGTTTTCAGTCATTATTTCTTCAAATATTTTCCCTCCCTCGCTCCTCTTCTCCTTTGGAGACTGCAATGACATGCAAATTAGGTCACTTGAAGTTGTTCCATAGCTTCCTGATGTTATTTTCATTTTTATAAGTTGTTTTTTCTCTGTGTGTTTCATTTTTTTTTTTTAATATTTATTTATTTATTTTTGGCTGCATTGGGTCTTTGTCACTGCGCGTGGACTTTCTCTAGTTGCGGTGAGTGGGGGCTACTCTTTGTTGCGGTGCATGGGCTTCTCATTGTGGTGGCTGATCCTGTTGCAGAGCATAGGCTCTAGGCGCGTGGGCTTCAGTAGTTGTGGCACGCAGGCTCAGTAGTTGTGGCTTGCGAGCCCTAGAGGGCAGGCTCAGTAGTTGTGGCGCACGGGCTTAGTTGCTCTGCGGCATGTGGGATCTTCCAAGGCCAGGGATCAAACCCATGTCGCCTGCATTGGTAGGTGGATTCTTAACCACTGTGCCACAGGGAAGTCCTGTGTGTTTCATTTTTGACAGTTCCTTTTAACGTATTTAAAAGTTTACTAACTTTATCTTCAGCAATATCTAATTTACTGTTAATCCCATTCAGTGTATTTTTCATCTCAGTCATTACAGTTTTCATCTCCAGAAGTTTGATATGGGTGTTTTCGTATTCTCCATGTCTCAACATTTTTAACATCTTGGATACTGTTATGATAACTATTTTAATGTCCTTATCTGTTAATTTCAATAACTGAGTCACTTCCAGGTTGATTTTGATTAATTATTCTACTTATTATGGATCATAATTTCCTACTTCTTTGAACTCCTGTTAATCTTTTATTTGATGCCAGAAATTGCAAACTGTACCTTTTTGTGTGCTAGATATCCCTGTATTTCTGTAAGTATTCTTGAACTTTGTTCTAGGATGCAGTTAAATCACTTGGGAAAAGCTTGATCATTTTAAGTTTTGTTTTTAAAATGAGACCAATGCAGCATTTAGTCTAGGGACAATTATTTCCCCCACACTGAGGCAAGACCTTCTGAATACTGCACCCAATATCCCATGATTGGGTGGTAGGAATAGGCAATAATCCCAGCCCTGAGTTAGTGCCAACCACTGTTCCCTCCGTTCCGCTTGGATGGTCATTTCCCCACATGTATGTGCCAATCAGTTTTCTGCTGCCTACATGAGAGGTTCTCTCCACAGATATCCAGAGATACTCTCTCCTCTCCAGTATTTTGTCATGTGAACTAGAACCACCATATTCTCCCAGGACTTACAACTCCATTTCACCTCATAATGTCCACTAGATTGCATCTTGGTCCCACCTCCCTGAACCATGGCCTGGAAATTCTCTTAAGATAATAACCTGTGGCAATCACAGGACTCATTTTGTTTGTTTCCCATCTCCTAGGGATCACTCTCTTTCATTGCTTGATGTCCAAGGCCTTGAAAACCATTGCTTTGTATATTTTGTCTCCTTCTTTATTTGTTTCCAGAAAGAAGGTAAACCCCATCCCTGAGACTTATTATTGGCCTAAAGTCCATTATCAGGCACAACTACTCCAAACGGTCATCCCAGCCTCAGAGTCCCCCATAGACTTGGCTGAAGCATTTATTGCAATTGCATAACAGCTCAGATGCTCACTCTGCCTGCTCCTACTTCCCTCTCCCCTCTCCTGTTATACTCAAGAGTACTCCCCAATAAACCATCTGTATACAGACTTCCAAGTCTTAAAGTTTGTTTCCCAGGAACCAGACCTGTGACAGATATTCAGATAGTAAATTGGGAGACCAGTGTCCTTCAGCTCCAGACCTCTTGTTTTATTTATTATACAACACTAGATTCATAGTTTTTGAGCTGGCAAGGAGTTCAGCAATAACCTAATTCAACTCCCTTCTTTTACACTGAGTAATTTGAGAGCTTAGAGACTAAATGACTATTGCAAGGGCAGGTAATTCTATTCTCTTGAGAAATTCACTTGTCCTGACCTCATAAAATCTAATTCCTTAAGCCAATTTTTTAAAGGGTTATTTATAAATGATCCATATATGTGTAACAATCTCTCACTTCCCCATCTGATGAAGCTATTTTTAACGTAGTTTCCACCTCAGTCAGAATTTTATCTACCTTCTCAGTTCTATTTCTTTTTTGAAATATTCTGATTTGTCTAGAGCTAAGACACATGAAGTGATAGGTCACAGGTCTTATTTTTTTTCCCCATTAATGATCTTGGTAAGGCCTTTCATGGAGTAGTACATCCTGGGAACCAAAGAGTGTTTAAACACAGCCAGGATGCTCTGCTCCCTTCCCATAAAAGCAATTTAGGATTTTGGCATAGCATTTGAGAATAAGGACTTTGGAAGTAGGCCTCCCAGCTCTACCACTTTGAACTGTGAAATTCTTGGTTAAGTTAATTAACCTTGCTGGGCCTCAGTTTCCTTATCTGTAAAAAAGATAATTCTAGTTCCCACCTTAGAGTTGTAAATATTAAATAAATGATTATATATAAAGTGCACAAAACACTGTCTAGCATATGGTAAGTGCTTAATAAGTGTTAGCTATTTCTACTGTTATTTTCTATTGTACTATTACTATTATTGTAATGCACTATACTCTGGATACTAAGAAATAACAAGACAGTCCCTCTTGAAGGCAGCCAGCAGGACTTATAACCAAAAACTACTGATAGCACTGGCCAGTTTGTACTCACTCCATTCTTCCTCTCTTCTACCTATGCTGACAGAGCATGCAGTTTCAGAAGATTGGGCCAGGGAAGTTCATTCTGATTTAAGGAAAATCATGATCTTAGCTTTCATGCTCAACTGGGTTTGGAATTCTTACACCAATACTTTTATGTAATAATAAAATATCCACGTTAGAATGCAGTTACAGTTATACGCTTATATAGCAGTAGTTGTAGTATGTTCAAGCACTATTTTCATCTATACATCTACCTTTTTAATAATAGAAATCTGCAAGTAATCTGATGTTCTACACCCAAGTTCTTGAGTACCTTGATTATCCATCATCAGTAGACTTTCCTTCAGTTTCTCAATCCTACTGCTTCTGGCCTAGTTCCTTGTCATAATGCAGAACTCTAATGAAAGTAAATTCTATCCTAAACTCATTTTGATTTGGAACCCTGAAACTTTGCCTAGATTGCTTCTGGTTTTTTATTTGTGAATTAGGGTTCTATTTCATCCTAGATGGTCCTTCTCTGGAACCCAGACATTGTTACCTCTCTATCACCAGATAAACCTGCTTCCATGACCCCTCCCCCAGTAAGAATCCCTGGCAACTGAAGTTAATTCAGACCAGAACATATTAATCTACTCTGCTTTCCCTAAAAGAATTGGGCACCTTTATGCAGGATGTGTTATACACCCTAAACTACCAAGCATTATATAGTGGTATGTTTCCAATAGGAAGAATACATGGGTCTGAGAACTAAGGTATGAAAGCAAGAGTGGCTCTATGTATCATATTTTGTAACTCACATGAGGAATTTATATTTTCTATCCTTAAAATTCTAATATCTGTGGGCCTGGAAATCCTGGTTCATACAGAGAGAACAATTTCACCAGGGACATTGGAAGAGTCCCATTTTTAAGTTCTAGCTGCTCCCTGGTCACTTCAGGCTTTTCATGACAAAAGACCAGTTAGCAAGTAAAGGAGTCATCTTTCCTAAAGGGGATGGTTGAGCATATTCATCAGGAGAAGATAGGGCTTCTGAATCTAAGAAGGGAAAAACACATTTGCTATCCAGGTAAGCCATTGTAATATATCTTGATATTTCTCTGCCCATTCGTAACAGTAAATAGACAAGTATATCAGCCATGGTCTGAGCAGGGCATGGTGATCAGCTCACACTCTCAGGAATGAGGGTCTATTTCACTTACTAACTTAGACACCTAGACCACCAGATGTGCTAACTAAGAGTGAGGGAATCTAGAATGGGCAGTTAAAGAGGAATACAACGAGTATTAGTAGTGGCCTTGTGACCAGCTGTAACCTTCACTACACTAACCTTCACAAGTATACTAACTTGCTCCAGGAGCGAATTATACTTCAAACATGTGAATATACCAGAGGAGAAATTACAAAGCTGGGAAAGAGGAGATAGTTGTTACACTAAAACTGGGAAAGACATTTCTGTAAAACAGCCACAGTATCCAGGAAAGTGTGACTAGAATCTATCTATTGTAAATTTTTCCTGGAAAAGGGACCAACCAAAATCCTGGAGAAGCTGTTCCTAGAACATATTGCATGAAGCAAGTGGATGTAACAGTGCAAGTGTGGACTTTAACTGATGCTGCAGTGCTTTCCCGAGATCCCTTCTTCAGGGCTGAGGCACTCATTCCCTCAGATGCTGGCAGCTGATGGCTTGCAGGTAGCTGAGTCTCTCTCCTAAAATTGCCCTGAGCTGAAAAGAGCAGCTTGCCCCTTTCTAGAAACAGTCCACATCCCAAAACTGGTCAATGCAAGGACATAAAGGCCTTAGCCCCTTTCCCCTGACACTGACATTTTTCAGTCTTGTGACTGCTTCTTTCTTATCTTCCCTTCTCCTGCTACCTCACTGTTAAACAGTCAGAATGTGTCATGGCTCAATTGCTCAGTCTATGAATATGTACACACACACACACACACACACATATATAAAGCAGAGGGAGGATATGGAAACCTCTTGGCGGGCTTTAAATTCATCCTAGGATTGAAATTGGCCCCAATTTTTCTGAATTTAAAATGTAGCTCCCTCCTGCCCACCAGACTCCTTTATGTGACTGCATTATGAGATTTATCTGTTAATTTCTTTAGAGAAATGAACTGGGTGACCTGTGGGGGGTTTTTCCATCTCTCACTTCTGTGAATTCAAACATGGAAAGCTAACCAACAAACAAGAAAGCCAGAAACATAAGTCATCTGGGGTTGTTAAAACATGAGGTTAAGCTTTGAAAATACTGTTAAAGAAATGTGCCTTTTTCTCAGTTCATACAGGAGATTTTTATGGTGTTTACCTAGAAACACTCTGATTCCTTTACTTTGGAGAAAGCAATATACAAAATTTGTCTCTACCTATTTCACCTAGTGATAATAACCACACTTTTGACAACAAACCTGTAATAAAGTAGGAAAATAATCTGCATATATTTGGATGCATGTGTTTAAACATCCCAAGAGAGAATTTTCCTTCTTATAAGGAGTCTTGGAAAGGCTTCTAAAGGGTAATAATTTTGTATTACAAAAGCACTCAAAGAAAATCTCAAGTGCCGTGACTTACTCATATGAGTGAATTAGTCCTCAAACATGAGAGCATACCAAAGAAGACATTTCAGAGCTGAGAAAGAGGAGATAAATTTTTCACTAAACTGATAAGTACACTTCTGTAAAATAGCCACAGTATCCAGGAAAAGGTAGCTAGAACTACAAAGTTTAGTTGAAGCATATGGACAAATAGCACTCATCTCTTTGAAAATCTAAAATGGAATTAAGAGTTGGAAGAAAAACGAAGCAAATTTAGACCAGTTTCCCAAACGTGTGTTCTAAAGAACAATGTTCCCGTCAGCATCCTGCCAAAAGTTGTTTTATGCTCAAATAAGTTCTATAGACTTTATATATCTCATTTTGGGGATATATATATATATATCTGGAGAGTGAAAGAGAGAGATATGATTTAATATATGAAGCCCTCATATATGATGCGTGGTCCATCAATAAAGGAATCTGAGTCTATTTAACACAGGGGTTCACAAGATAATTTGACAACAGAATATTCTTTTCAGAAGGCATTGATCAACATCTTGCACAACCTATTTTAGAATTTAGTCAAGCCCAACCTCTCACTCTTTCCTTCTGTAGCATGGCTAGTATGAATTTAACATTTAACAAACAGTTATCATGTGCCTGCTCTATGCCATACAATATGGCCATACAGTAACAGATGATCATGCAGTTTGCACTTAAAACTCTAGTGTTACAAAATTCTCTAGGTCACATGATGCACTAGTTCATTTTTGGATAACTAAATGTTAGGATAGAAACTTTTCTTATATTGAATCGGTTTAAACATTTTGGCCTTAATTCTTCTCTCTATTTCACTTACCAAGCAAAATGTTACCAATGACCCAATGCTACACGTTCCATTTGCCATAATTCTAAGACAGCAAAGCTATACAATTTCTTTTATATTACTTTATTATTGTGGTAAGCAATTTAATATCAGATCCACCATCTCAACTATTTTAAGTGTTCAATACATTATTATTGTTGACTAAGGTACAATGTTGTACAGCAGATCTTTAGAGCTTATTTATCTTGCTTAACTGAAACTCTATGCCCCTTGATGTGTAACTCTTCATCCCGCCACCCAACTCCTGACAATCACCATCCACTCTTCAATTCTACAAATTTGACCATCTGAGATACTGCATATAAGTGGAATAATGCAGTATTTTTCTTTCTGTGACTGGCTTATTTCACCAGGCATAATGTTGAAAGATTCATTCATGTTGCTGCACATTGTAAAATTCCTTCTTTTTTAAGATTGAATACTATTCCATTGTGTACCACATTTTCTTTATCCATTCATCTGTCAGTGGACATTTTGCTTGTTTCCACATCTTGGCTATTGTGAGTAGCACTGCAATGAACATGAGAGTACAATTATCTCTTTAATATCCTGATTTCATTCTTTTGGATCTAGAGGTGGGATTGCTAGATCATATGATAGTTCTGTATTTAATTTTTTGAGGAGCTGCCATACTGTTTTTTATAACGGCTGCACTATTTTTCATTCCACCAACAGTGTGCAAGAATTTCAATTTCTGCACAACTTCACCAACACTTATTTCTTGTCTTTCTGATAATTACCATCCTGACAGTTATGAGGTGATATCTCTGTGTGCTTTTGATCTGTATTTCCCTGATGATTAGTGTCAGTATCTTTTCCTTTATCTGTTGGCCATTTATATATCTTATTTGGAGAAATATCTATTCAAGACCTTTGCCCATTTTTTAAAATCAGGTATTTATTTATTTATTCATTTGCTACTGAGTTCTAGGTATTCCTTATATATTTTGGAGACTGACCTCTTATCAGAAATATGATTTGTGAGCACTTTCTCCCATTCCCTAGGTAGCCTTTTCACTCATTGATTTTTCCTTTGCTGTACAGAAACTTTTTAGTTTGATGTAGTCACAATTGCCTATATTTGTTTTGGGTACCTCTGTTTTAGTGTCATATCCATGAAATCATTACCAAGAGCAATGTCATAAAGACTTTTCTCTATGTTTTCTTCAGGAGTTTTATAATTTTAAGTCATAAATTTAAGTCTTTAACCCATTTTGAGTTGATTTTTGTGTATAGTGTAATATAAGGGTCCAATTTCATTCTTTTGTGTGTGGATATCTAGTTTCCCAAACATCATTTTTTGAAGAGACAATCCTTTTCCCATTGTGCATTCCCATTGAGATTTTGATAAGGATTGCATTGATCTGTTGATTGCTTTGGGTACTATGGACTTTTTAATAATATGAATCTTTCATCATGAACATGAGATGACTTTCCATTTGTGTCTTCTTAATTTCTCTCATCAGTGTTTTATAGTTTTCAGTGTATGAGTCTTTTACTTCAGGTTTATTCCTAAATATTTTATTCTTTTTGGCACTATTGTAAGTAGAAATTCTTTCCTATTTTCCTTTTCAGATAGTTTGTTGATAGTGTGTAGAAACTGATTTTTATATGTTGACTTCATATCCTGCAAACTTCCTGAAATTGTTGATTAGCAGTAACAGGTTTTTTAAGGAGTCTTTAAAGTTTCCTAATATAAGACCATGTTCTCTACAAACTAGAAGAATTTTACTTCTTCCTTCCTGATTTGTATGCCTTTTATTTCTTTGTTCAACATAATTGCTCTGGTTAGGACTTCCAGTATTATGTTGAATAGAAGCGGTGAGAGTGGGCATTCTTGCCTTGTTTCTGATCTCAGAGGAAAATATTTCAGGTTTTCACCATTGAGTATAATATTAGTTTTGGGATTGTCATATATGGTCTTTATTATGTTGAGGTATATTCCTTCTATTCGTAGTTTGTTCAAAGTTTTTATCATGAAAAGGTGCTGAATTTTGCAAAATGCTTTTTCTACATCTATTGAGGTGACTATGTGATTTTTTGAAGTATAGTTGATTTACAATATTATGTTAGTTTCGGGTGCACAGCATAGTGATTCAATATTTTTATAAATTATACTCCATTAAAAATTATTACAAAATAATGGCTATAATTCCAACTGCTGTACAATATATCTTTGTTGTTTACCTATTTTATGCATAGTAGTTCGGATCTCTTAATCCCATACCCTTTCTTGGCCCCCTTTCCCTCTTCCCATTGGTAACCACTAGCTTGTTTTCTATATCTGTGAGTCTGTTTCTGTTTTGCTATATACATTTGTTTATTTTTTTAGGTTCCACATATAAGTGATATCATACACTATTTGTCATTCTCTGTCTGACTTATTTCACTTAGCATATATATATATATATATATATATATATATATATATATATATTCTTTCCATTCATCTGTTGATGGACACTTGGTTTGCTTCCATGTCTTGGCTATTGTAAATAATGCTTCTATGAACATTGGGGTGCATGTATCTTTTTGAATTAGTATTTTTGTTTTCTTTGGATATATACCCAGGAGTGGAATTGCTGGATCATATGGTATTTCTATTTTTAGTTTTTTAAGGAATCTCAGTACTATTTTCCATAGTGGCTCCACCAATTTACATTCCCATCAACAGTGTACAAGGGTTCCTTTACTGTGTAGATTATCCTAGGTTGCAGTTTTTTTCCCTTTCAGCACTTTGAATATATCATGCCACTCTCTTCTGGCCTGCAAATTTTCTGCAGAGAAATCAGCTGATAGCCTTATGAAGATTCCCTTGTATATGACTCTTTGTTTTCCTCTTTTTGCCTTTATAATTCTCTCTTTATATTTAACTTTTGCCATTTTAATTATGATATGTCTTGTTGTGGGTCTGTTTCGGTTCATCATGTTGGGGCCCCTCTGTTCTTCCTATATTTGGATACCTGTTTCCTTCCTCAGGTTTGGGAAGTTTTCAGCCATAACTTCCTCAAATACATTTTTGATCCCCTTCTCTCTCTCTTCTCCTTCTGAGACCCCTATATTGTGAATGTTGATGTGCTTAATGTTACCTCAGAGACCTCTTAAAATGTTTTCATTTTTTTAACTTGTTTTTCTTTTTGCTGTTCTGATTGGCTGATTTCCATTTTTCTATCTTCCAGATCATGTATGCATTCTTCTGTACCACTTAGTCTGCTATTCATTTTTTCTAGTGTGTTTTTTATTTCATTTATTGAACTCTTTGTTTCTGATTGGGTCTTTTTTATATTTTCTAGTTCCTTGTTAAAATGTTCATTGAGTTCATCACTTCTTTTCCCTAATTTAGTTAACACTCCTATTACCAATGCTTTGAATTCTTTATCTGGTAAACTGTTCATTTCTGTTTCATTATTTATTTTTTCAGGTGTTTTCTCTTGATCTTTCAATTGAGAGCAATTCCTCTGCCTTTCCATTGTGCTTAACTGTCTTTGCCTCTATAAATTTAGGTGAAACAGTTACCTATTGAGGACTTGAAGGGGTCTTTTCATGTGGGAGTACCCATATAGAGACAACATGTGCCTTTGGTGAGAGAGCAGATATATGCCAGTTCCCTGAGTAGCCCCAGAGAACTTGGGGTGCTGGGTGCATGTATCAACTCTTGTCCTCCCCTGGGGGAAGCTGAGAGCTGGGATTTTTTTTCACCTGCTCATTCTGTGCTAAGCCAGGGAGAAGAGCTATGGCATCTACCTGCCCAAACCCCATCTCCATTCTCTCCCAGACAACTAGACTGTGCCAAACCCATCAGGCCTCCAAGACTGACAAGACTGGTACAAGTTAGTTCTTTGGGAAGCCCTGGAAAAGTTGGAATACTGGACACATGCATCAACTTTTTCCCTCCTCACGGTATAGCTGAGAGCTCAGATTTTTCATCCTATTCACTCCCTGTTGAGCAGGCAGAAGGATCTATTGCATTCACTAGCTCAAGCTGCCATCTTCATTCTCCCCTATGTAGCTAGATTGTTCCAGACCTGTCAGGGTTCCAAGACTAGCAAGGCAAGAAGAAGCCGTTTCTTCTAGGTTGTCCCCCTCAGTAAAGCTGGGATGCTGAATGTACAGGACAATGCCTTCCCTCTCCTGGGAGGAGCTTGGAGCTGAAATGTCTCTTCTAGATTATATGGCTGTGCTGGGGGCAGGGACCCCAGTGGGAGGGTGTCCCAAGCCTCTCTATTGGCTTCAGTGAGTCTGGTGTTGTGTTTGCCCAGGGGGTAGGAGCCTTCCAAGTAGAAGAATTTAGAAATTCTGAATTTCTGAATTTCTCACAGAGAGAAATTGTCTGTGAATTGTTGCTGAATTGGTGTGTTTGTGGGGAGAAGGAGGGTCCATGGCCTCCTACTTCACCATCTTGTTTATGTCACCCCCCATCAATGAATCTTTTCCTGAATATATTCTAGTTTAGCAGTATCTGTCCTAAAGGACCCAATGTGAAGCACAATACTTGTTTGATGGTCTCAGAGTGCCACTAATTGTGACTGCTCATGACCCAAAACTTGTTACATCTACAGGGAGTTTAATCCTGCCTTTGTTTCTCTCATGGTTGCTTCTCATGACCTGTTAAAACCTTCAGGTGTTTTTTGACATGAACTGCTAGCAAGTCACATCTTCCCTCATCCTGCCCTTGCGAGCACGTTTTATAATCCAAATGCAAAGTATATTTTATCCTTTTTAAAATGTCATCTTGTTGGATTCAATAGCGGAGATAATTTGTCACTTATTTGTTAGCTCTTTCTTCGAGATTTTACATGCCTGAATATTTAATGAGTATGTCTTCATCTATGCCTTTGAATAAAATGTGTTCACCAATGGGAATTAGCAACAGATTGGTCAGGAGGAAAGAGCCAAAGAGGGCAGGGTGAGGAACGTCTGGGAAGGCAACACAACGAAAGAGTGCTGGGCATTAAAATTCACTTCAAAGTTAATTGTATCACCCACTCTGGCACATGTATCCCCATTAGTTTAGCCTGCAATATTGGAGACCCCAATGCAGATTTAGGGAGCCAGTAAGTTAATTACATGTTCTCACTTGGTCCACTCTGCTTTATTCCCTTATCATTCAAAATGCCTAACTGAGTCATCAGGTGCTACATAATGATTAGCTAATATATAACCCAGTATAAACCCAGCTAACTGGGCCAAGAGGACAGAAGACGAAGAAATTTCGTTAAAAGTTTACAATGAGTCAGATGAAGTCTCCTGGATGAAGGGCAATTTAGAGGATTTCCCAGGCTAGGCCTTACTCACTCCTCCCACCCCAGAGTTTTAAGTCCATATTAGGTATTTACTAACATGCGCTTTGCATTGGATGACCTGAGACCAGGTCAGTCTGAGATAGAACTGTGACAAAGAAGGAAAATATTGTCTCAAGCATCCATACTTTTCCTTTCCAGTTTTTCTTTTTCTGTCTACTCCCTCCCACTACTGGCCAAAACAAGTTTACCTTTGTCTTTCCAAAGAGATGTCTGCATTTTAAAAATAGAATTTGGAGAGGACTATGTTGAGTCACAAAAAAATTAGTCTCAAATAGTGTCCTTAAAGGCAGCAAGACGAGCTCCCGAACAAGGTGCTTTGCGTTATTACCCCCAGAGTACCTCTTAAATCATATTATCGAGTAATAACCTAGCCTATTGACAAGTAAAAGCCCTTCTCTGCCAGCTGAACAGCTAAGCAGGTTTCTCAAGCTATAAACTAAGAGCAAAGGATAAAGAGGGCCAGACCAACTTGGTCCCTGAGGGATTCTCTATATAAAGGGGAACCTGAAGATTATCTGGACACCTAGGAATTACTAGTTTCTGGAGCCCCTGCCTTTTCCCAGTATCTATAAAGTAGTCAGGATTGGTTTGAAGGAGAAGCATGCAAGTCCTAACCTCTAGAATGTCAGCTATGAATGCAGACTTATAATAGAAACTGTATTTGCACACATGTGCCTCTGTGTGTGTGTGTGTGTGTGTGTGTGTAATGAAAGAAAAAGGAGAAGCAATCTCAGTGCAAACCCAGTTGAAGGTCTTCTCCATACAGGCTCTGCCCTTACTTCTGCCCTAGGAGCCCTGGATGTATGGTACTAATTTCCCATTTTTATAAACGGATTTATTTTAAATGCTTTCACATACATACATTATCTCTACTGGTACTAACAGCATCTGTGGGTTGTAGGCAAAACAGGAATTATAATCCATAATCAAGAGGTGTTAAAACTAAAAATTTGATAGGTTAAAGTCATCTTTGGGATAAAAGCAAAACCAGCACTGGAACACAATTTTCAATACCTGGATGCCCCCTTAATTCATTACAGGCAAGAAACTTTGGGAGTCTTTTTGCAAAGGCAAAACTAGGGTTGGACAATGTTTGCAAACTGACTAAACTTTCAACAGCATAAAGAGAAGGCCCAGCCCTAATGCTAGGAAAAGTGTTGAGAAGGAAAAGCTCCTTTGCAGTCATCTTTCAGTTTCTGATAAGACTTCCTTGATAATCACAGTCACATGTTTGAAATCAGTCTAAAAAGCATTTTCCAGGATCGTCAGTCTCCTGTCATAGAACAAACTAGGTCCCTTGGACAAAATCAAATAATTCAATTTCAGCTTTGCAAGAGGAGAAAATGAACCTGTGCTTCAAAAATATGTTCAGTGTTGGGTTTTTTTTTCCTTTGCACTCAGTGACCTGGAAGATGTAAAGAAGGTTTCAAGCCAAACCAAAATATTTCCATGGTTTTCCACAAGCTGAACTGGGGCTCTAAATGCTGCCATTTGAATGCTTCAAAGTCACAATTCAGGTTTGTGCACGCCTGGTATACACATACCTTAGAATTTTGAGCAATGACATGATTTATCACCTTCATATTAAAGACAAACAGATATTTCTTGCAGAGGCTAAATAAGATCTTGATGGACAAACTAGGTATTTAGATACTCAAGCTCTAGAATTAGCCCTACATATACTACAGTTTTTCCAGTAAGCATATTTATAAGCCTCTAGGTTTCCAAGAACTTTCGTACCTCTCTGTACCTCTCTAAGCTTAATTGGGATTTATTTTCAGTCTACCTCTTCACGTCCTCTTCCATCCCAGTCACTAGAACCAAAGAATGCCTAAATTAGAAGAGTAGACCCCCTCCTATGTTTGACCTTTCCTCCCACCATGATCTCAAGGGACCCACCACTCCCCTTTTGAAAACTCAGATATATATGTCCCTTAAATCCAAATGGCTGTCTTTATCCTGGCTCATTTTATAGCCCAGAGATGAGCTCTGGAAATCAAGAGCACTATGTCTAGAGGAGAATAAACAAACAAACAAAAAAGAGACTTTAAGCTATATGACCAACGTTTGAAGAAGTGACTGCTGTTTGGTTTGGAGCAGAGAAGGTATGTATTACATCTAGTACAAAGGTGAAGATACAGCATGTGGGAACAGAAAAGACTTATACGTTATCCTAAGGGTAGGACTATGAACAAAGGGTAAAAGAAGACAGGGAGAAAAATTTTTTTCAAAGAATGCAAAATCTAAGGGAAAAGTTCAAATTTGAAAACAGCTGTGGAGTAAGCTTCTCATCATGGGATATATTTAAACATGGGAATAACATCACTTGACAGGGGCAAAGATAAGGAGACTCCTGAAGTGGATTGTCACTGAGACCAGATGAACCTTCAAACCTTAATATTTTATGATTTTTACCTGTTCTCAAAAAGGAAAGATATATGAAGTCAATACTTATCTCCATAAAACCAGCTGTTAGCCTTCATTTCGTGCAGAAAAGGGAGAGGATTATACAGTAGAAGATACAAAAAAACAGGCCGAAGGAAGTAAAGTACTCTAGGACAGATATTGAGCATGTGAAGTTAGTCAAATAAGGAAATGATTATAATTGAGCTATTAGATTGGTGACTAATCAGAGAAATAAAATTAAGTAACTATTTGGCATTGTATCTTGATTTGTATCTTGACTCTTCGTTAATATGCACAGATAACATGTCTGTGAGGTAGGCATATTTGGAGCTTGTATTTTATTTTTCGGATGACTGATTTAATTCTTTAGGTCTCGTTATAACCTCACCCTGGGTTGTGAATTAAATGTGGTCAAATGCAGGTGACAGTTAAGAGTTTGACAAGGAAGGAAAGAATTTCTATTATTCTCTAAGCATCTCATGTCTCATAATCTTAAACGTAATTAAACTAATAAAAACATGTATAGCACATTTTATTTTGCTATGGTCCATGCCTTGTAGTAGAAATGAACCTGGGCTTAAAAACAGTAAACAGTAGATGTGGGTCTTATGCCTAGTCCTCACATATACTAGTTATGTGTAACTTAACAAGGTCACCTAGCCTATTTGACCCACACCTGGAAAAAAAACGCTAATAGTGTCTGTTCTACCTACTTTATGTCCTATTATTAGAATCAAATTGGATAATGAAAATTTTTAAACTGCTGAGTGCAAATTTAGTATATGAGTGGGAAAAACAAGCATAAAAAGAATTCTTGACCCAGGTTAGATATTTTTATAGACACTATTGCATGCTTCTCTATATAGAACTTGTAAAAATATATACTCATCAACCACTTTTTAGCAGATCATAAATCAGTTCCCTTTTTTAAAAAATTTCTAACTCCAGTCTTTAAAATGGGAGTTTTCTCTATACTGTACACAAAAATATGAAAATGTACTAATTCACATATCTCTGTGTTTTCTAATAATTTCAATATTTCTAACCTAAATCTGAGAATGAAAGACTCTTCAGCACACAAAGGACCAACTCAAGGTAAAATCCTAAAATAGTTTGGTTTTCGTCAGTGTCTCTCAATTCCCTTTTGTTTGCACTTCCTTACACACACACCCCTTACTTCTAGGTAAAGGGTGACCCTGTGTCAGCCCCTTTAACCTCACCCCAATCAAAAATCTCCCATCAGGAAATAATCTGTGGTCAGTCTTGTGTACCTTGACACATGAAAGTCAATGTATCATTCTCTACATAGATAATTGCTTTTTGAGACGTATCCCTATAGTCTGAAATCCTAGCTCTACTAATTTAGGAACTATCAGGCACACGTGAGCTGGTAGAGAAGATCATGGCTTAGTTGCCCAAATCTTCTTCCCCAGCTGGCTCTGAAACCTCACAATGCAAATCACTGAGAGAATTATAGTAAGCTGTCTCACTAGGCCAGTAAGTGAACAACGCCAACCCTGAACTTTTGGTGTGAGTAGCTGTTTTCCCAGCCATTAGTCACATAATGTCAATGTTTATGTAACTACAGTCAAAATCCAGAGACACCAGCTTGACCAAAACTTTCCTTCTCAATATTACAGTACAGTTCTGCTTTTGTACACAACTTACATGAATGTCAAACTGTGTGGTTATATTAAGTTGGCCGGAAAATTATGTTTTCCTTGACAGTAATTAGGGTTCTACCCATAGATCTTCCCTCCTGAAACAACATTTAAAGGCATATTTTAAAATTAAGGGGAAAAAAACTATTAATTAGGCAATGAAGGTGTATGCCAGGTACAGAAAACCTGTTATATCTCAGTTGAAATATTCTTATTGCTCCCTACATGGGAACAGTGATATAGTGTCTATCAATTAGCAGTTTTACAATTAAATATACTAAATATTTATACTATTTATTGAAACTACAAAGCATCTATTTGCAAAATGTACATATTTCTTCTATAAGAAAAAAAATAATAGTTCCTGAAACATTCATGGTTACTTAAGAAAAGAAAAGAGAACAATAATAAAATGTTGAGCAGTTGCAACTTAAAGGATTTATATTATTTAAAATTTAAAAGAACACTGAAAACCCCTCTTCTGATACTTAAATTTCTTTTGCCTCCACCCATCTCCCCAAGGTCTTTGCTAAGCAGTCAACTGATTAAATACAGCTGAAAACATGGGTATATGAAAAGTGAGGTCCATTTGTCAGAAAATTATTGTGCAGATAGATGATTTTGACTGGCTTGATCTGATGATTAGTCTATAGTGTTAAGAACAATAAAGATATCAATTTGTATCTAGACAACCTCCCTCTAAACAATAAAAATTGTAGTAATACAAGCTGTAGTAATAATTGCCATTCACTGAGCACTCCCTATATAATAGACACTGTCCCAAACACTTTACAAACTTTGTTCATTCTGTCCTAATAGTGACCATTTCAGGTGGATAGTATTAACTCCATTTTCCAAAAGTGTAAGCTAAGACTCAGAGAGGATAAGTTATTTGCTCAGTGTCATCAGATCAGAAAAAGTAGAATCAGTGTTGAAGCCCACATGTGCCTGTCTCTTAAACACTGTGTCCTTTGATCAGATGGGACTTGAATGAGATGATGAACTTAAACATCAAGACTACAGGACTGGCCAAGAGGTGTTAAAACTGTGTCCAGAATTCATCAAGACTAGGTCAGAGAATCCCAAACTCTGCCCATCAGGGTTTGTGAACTTGACAAACCCTGTGATGTTCAGAGAAGTAAGCTGAGTCAGAAAGGAGACTCTAGGTACCATATTTCATATGGACAAGAATCAAACAGAAAAATCTGCTAGTTAGGGAAAAAAAACAGGCTTGTATCACCACTTCAGGAAAATAAGATTCAGAATGCAAAGGGTCATAAACTCAAGTCAGGAGAGTAAGGACAAAACACCTCTCCACTGCCCTCACCCCAACAAAGGATCTGGAAATAAGACATAACAGAAACTAGGAAGAAGGCTAAAAGTTCCTTTGATTACTTCAAACCTCAGATCCTTAGTAAACTTGAAATAATGATAATACTATTACCAAAAAGGGCAACTGAGGGAATTAAGTAAGATTAAACATATACAGAACTTGGCACAATATCTGGTTTATAGAAAGTATTCAGTAAATGTAGGTGGTGGTTTTGTTTTAGAGGGCCATGTTCAGCTTTCTTATTTAGTGCGTTTAGTGTAAATACTCATTGACTGAGAGTCAGAAGACCTGTTTTGAATCTTGTTTGCTTTGCTCTAGCTAAGCAACGTTGGGCAAGTTACATTACCTATCTGAGTCTCAACATGTTCATCTGTAAAAAAGGGACTAAAATACCTACTCACAAAATCATGGGGAGGATTAAGTAAGAATATATTAGAAAATGCTTAGCATGGTATTTGGCAAGCATAGTTTGCTTCATTCACACATACAAAAAAAAAATGTATTCAACCAAAAGTAATTCATTGAGGGCCTATTCAGGTGACAGGCACTATTACAAGCCAAAGTGATAGATCGGTGAACAAAAGATATGGTTTCTGCCCTCATGAAGCTTACACTCTGAAAATGCTACTTGAGTATTTGTTTGATCTGAACTGCATATTAAATTAGGGTGGTAATATGATTTTCTAAGGATGATAGACCCACAGGCCTTTACTTATTAGTAGAAACTAGTGGGTGGACCAGGCTAAAAATAGCACTAAAGAGGAGGAGAAAACAAAATTTTTTATCGCTGTTCAAGACAGAGAAGAGTCAGCACAGAGTCATCCAAGCCATTAAAAACACAAAGCACACAACTTTTTTTTTTTTTAGAAAAAAAAAGTCTTTAAGAACAACAATAGGGCTTCCCTGGTGGCGCAGTGATTGAGAATCTGCCTGCCAATGCAGGGGACACGGGTTCGAGCCCTGGTCTGGAAGATCCCACATGCCGCGGAGCAACTAGGCCGTGAGCCACAAACTACTGAGCCTGCGCGTCTGGAGCCTGTGCTCCGCAACAAGAGAGGCCATGATAGTGAGAGGCCCGCGCACCGCGATGAAGAGTGGCCCCCGCTTGCCACAACTAGAGAAAGCCCTCGCACAGAAACAAAGACCCAACACAGCCATAAATAAATAAATAAATAAATAAATAAATAAATAAATAAATAAAAGTTCAAGTTAAAATATTTCAAAGTAAATTTAAATTCTAAAAAAACAAAAAATAAAAAAAAAGAACAACAATAACAACATACTGAGTAGAAATCTATTATTCAGAAAAGAAGACAAAGACAGCAAACCCTTAAAACACTGTCCATTTCCTCCAAAGCATATACATGTAAGTAAAGGTATACTTAGCTCCTAACACATTTAGCTGTTAAATATATGGGAAACTTGGGGATCACTTGGGCTCACTTGGAAATTTCAAAGGCTCATTTAAAACAAAAGTTCCTCTCTCTACTCAGCTTCATGGAACCTATAAAATAATTTGACAATAAAATGATGTCACATTCTAGAACAAATTAAATATATTAAAATGAATGAACTGTAATTGTTATAGTGATGTGATCCATAGTAATAGCTACAAAATACATAAGAAAAAATAACAGGAATGGGAGGACAATTATAGCAAAGCTTAAAAGGCTAGAAAAGTTTCAGGAGGACCCAAGAGAGAATTAAGCAAACCTGTGGCATAAGCTAAAAAATATGGAAACCATGAGACATCCAGTATGTCAAGTGATTTGGGAGACAAAGAGAAGAAAAGGCAGAAGTGATGACAATCAAATCAAATCAATACATTTTTTAAAGTTATATAGAGAATATTTGATGAGCACCTGAACCAAGTGGTGAGGGAAATTAGAGAATTAAGCCAAACAAACAAGATGATTAGCATGAAGAAATCTGCTTTAATAAACTTCATAGACCAGGTTCTAACGAAGTAGGTTTCAAGAGGTTCAGAGAAAAACGGACCCAAATATAGAGAGAGACTTCTAAGATGGCAGCTGAATTAAGAGGGTTGAGATGTGTTATATTTAGACGTCAAGAAAGCATTTGACAAACGTTTAGCGTGTCTTTAACCTCTTCATCATAGTTACATTCTTGTCCTTACCTAATAGCTCCACCATCTGGATCATCTCTAAGTTTGTTTCTGGGGATTGCTTTGTCTCTTGACAATGGATTGTTTTTCTTGGTTTTATGTGTGTGTGTCATAATTTTGGGTTGAATGCTAGACGCTAGGTGTAGAAAAAACAATGAAGACAGAGGTCAGTTGTATTTGTGTCCTGAATAGACACACATCCGTCAGGCTTTAATGTTGGGAATATGTCGCCGTAGTCAGTAGTTGAGCTGCATTTGAGCTTAGTTTTGCTCTAGTTGCCTTCAGTGTACCATAGACCTCGCATCCTCCAGGGTGAGCTGCTGTTAGCCTGTGCTTCCTCTGGGGTCTGAGGTGCCTGAGGGTTTCCTCAGCGTTTCTGTTCTGCTCTCAGTTTTGAGCAGGCCCCGTGAGCCTGCACTCCCGGGACCTGGGGCTTGTCTCTCTCCGCAATCTTGCTCTGCCCCATGCAGTGATCAGCTGTGGTTTGCTACTTGCTGCTCAGCTCCTGGTGAGGTAGGGGAAGGGGTTCTCAATTCTGGTACAGCCTCACACTCAGGAGGACTCTTGCACCTGACTTCTGGGATGGGACTATCTCAGCACTCATACCCCCTCATCCCCCCCACCAGGGCAGACCAGCTCTGCCTGGTATCTATGAGGGGGTTCTTGCATGGAGAGAGTTTCCAGCCCATCCCAATGCTTGTAGACCTCTCTTTGTATCACCACAGGCTCCTGAGACAGACAGGTTTCCTTACCTGTCCACTAGAGGCAGATGGCTTTACTTCAACTAAGAGAAGTTTTGTACCTGTTTTCATCACCAAGGGGGGCAATTTCTCTGTTCTTTTGTCCTGCCTCCAATCTTTTTCATGAACACCCAGTGGAGGCTTAGAAAAGAGCTTGAGAACGGTGCCTCTTCTGTCCTGTGACCCTGGCTGTTTCATGGATTCCAGAAATTTTATGATTTTGTGGATGTCTGGGTTTTTTTTTTTCTCATTTTTATCATGGTGATGACATTCTTTTAAGGTTTCTTTACCCTAAGTGGAATGATTCAGATAGGGCTACAAATGTCTGAAGAGTCTATGTAAATAGGTAACATATATTATTAAGCTAGTCTAAGACTGAAAGGTACGAATTATGGCTAAATGAAGAATACATGACCTGCCTGAATTATTAAAGTCAAAAGCATCTTTTGAATTCAACTGACAAGTTACGATCCCTGGTTAAGACATGGGCAGAATTAGGTGTGTTCAAACCTGGTTGAACAACTGGTTGATGCATCACTAAAAAGAACCTTAAAATGTATCATTTTTAACCTAAAAGAAGATTCCTATTGTTATGCCCAGGAATCTCTACTTAACCCTGTGCTATTTTTAATATTTTAATTAATGTTTTAATGAAGGTATGAAAAGAATGGTATTCAGTTTTGCATGAAACTAAACCAAGAGTTATTGCTGTAATACTTTGTATTAGAATCAGGATTTGTGAAGGCATTGACAAGTTAAAATAAAGGGGCTAAGGATGCATAAACGTTAAGGTCCTAAAAGTGAGCTTGCACTCATAATGATAGTGGCTTGTGGAAGACTGTCTGCTCCATAAATGTTTTTAATCAGCTAGCATCATTAAATAGATAAATAAATAAATAAATAAATAAATAAAAGGAGCTTGCTAAATCTACTTCAAATTTACAGTTGCATAGGATCAGTGATATCTGACTTAATAATAGAAGTTCATGTCCGAATGACTCTATGATTTCTAATAGGTACAAATTCAGCAAGTGAAAAAAATGACATAGCTACACAAAAAAGCTGCTTCACCTTAGGTTGCATCAGTTAAAGAAAGCATTCAGAACAAAAGAAGCCTTTAGCCCCATTGATTAGATACATGTGTGGTGTCCTATTGCCATATTTACAGGAGTCATTGACTTACTGGAATTTAGAAAGAGGAAGATGGCCAGGATGATAGTCTGAGGAAACAGTTTGAGTCAGAACGTTAGTCTGGAAAGGGAAACCTGAAAGAACAGACAGCATCTTCAAATGCTAGAAAGAACAGAGGCAGTGGAGGGGGTGTGTGTGGGATTTGGCCCCCAGAGATGAGAAGTTATTTAAAACAATAGTGAATGGATTGGGATTAGATGAAACTGATGTAATAATATGTGTTATTTGATATGCTATTACATTTGGGGTAAGGTAGACAAACATTTTCCCCTCTAGTCAAACAAAAAACTAATGATTGAGAAATGTGGTGTATGTTTGTACCCTTCATTGTTAATGTAAGAAGATTTGTCACATGTCTTAGAGCAGGGGAAGAGCAAATTTCTGTTAGCATAAGGACAGAGTTATGAATTTTATAGAATAAGATTAATATTATGATTATGATATTAACTTTTCAAGTAGAAGATTGGAGTTTTTCAAAGAAATTCATCTTTAATTGGTGAAATAGATTTGATTTTAAATATTCATAGAACCTAGGAGGAAAATGGCTGTAGCATGGATGATTTTTTATTCTCATCATCATCCATGACAAAATAGCTTACTCTTCCCACCTCTCAAGGACCAGCAATGGACAGGAAACCCAGATTTCACCTCTCTGAGAAGGGATACCTGGGTGGAGGAGAAAGGACATCGATTTTTAGTCGAGGACAAAAGCCTCAAATTTTTCCAGATGCAGTCAGGACTGAGTACTGGAAGTTAATTATATTTCTAGGGAGTGGTTTGTGATCCCAGAGTAATAGGAGACTGGATAAGAGCCCTTATCTTTGGTGGGGTTATACGTTAAAAGAAAACTTCAGGAGGCAGACTTCTGAGCCATAGGAAGCATTTACTCACTGTGACCATCAGGACAAGAGTAAAGTTCATCCTCCCTGAATTACACCCTTCTGCCTTGAGTAGTAGAGACATGTCATATAGGAAATAAAAGGAAAGGGCCGACCACACAGGAAACAGATGTAAACTTGGTAAAAGCCCTCTGATTCATTGCACCTTAATGAACAGGTGTAAAGAAAAAATTACTGAATATAAAACTGTTATACCAAAAGAGAAGTATCTTAATTTCTAAGGAGTCTGGGAGCTAACGTGAGTGTGGAACTAAATTTACAACTACTAATCCATGGAATGCAGAGAGTTGCTATGTAGGTCAGAAACCTCAGTCTACTTAGCAAATTTGATGTACATGAGAAACAAGCAGTACTTCAATCAAACGCGTGCTAAAGTGGGAATGTTGCAGAAAATGAAGGAACACAGCTCAAGAGAAAACTTTATATCATGGAAAATACTTGCCCAAAATATCATGTTATCACACACATACATGTACACACACACACACACACACACACTTTTTAAACACCCTGTAGACAAAGAATGTCCTGCCATATCAGGTAAACGAAGCATGTTGCCGCATGAAGCCGTCAGCTCTGCAGCCGCCCCAGACGGTGCACTCTGAGGGGACTCAGGATGGAGAAAACAGGATTCTGGCCCTAGATAGTTAAGGTGCATATCAAAGGAACAATTTCAGTAAACCCAGACTCTTGCACCTTCCCACACATAGAAAAGCACTAAATTCATTAACTTGAGATATCTGGTTTCTTTCATTAGCAGTAATCTTTTGATGATCCGATTCCCTGGTGTTTTTTTTTTTTGGCAAAGGCTCCTATATAATCTTGACTCTTCCCTTCACTCTTTGGAGTGGTCCCTCAGAGCAATCTGGGGAGACTGTCTCCTGGGCTTAAGTCCTCTGTAAGTCCGCCAAGTAAAACATAATTCTCAACTCTTAGGTTTGTGCATTTTTTTTTTCAGTTAACAGCCCCAAACAGAAATGTCTGAAACCTCCCTGGAATGAAAGTGCTTAGCTTCTCCTGTCCCAGTGCCTGCTTGTTCCTTGCTCCTTCTCCTGATTCTGCCATCCTCAGTTTCCCACAGATGAACTCCCTCACTCCACCTCTGAAAAGCCCAGCACTGCTCTTTTCCCTACTGCCACACATGCTGCCTCC